>NW_018397271.1:2280476-2280616 GCF_002168275.2 Theobroma umbraticum | reverse complement strand
TATCACTTCGCCACTAATCCAATTATACTTCCTCCTTTGGTTAATCACTAGAGCAATCCTTTTCCGTTGGCATACTTCATAGCAACAAACCAAGCTTAAGATGCTTAGTATTGATCATTCTCATTTTCCTTTCTTAATCA
>NW_018397271.1:2279939-2280146 GCF_002168275.2 Theobroma umbraticum | reverse complement strand
TATATACATGGAAGCAACAATCATGTCCAATTTACTCAATTATTTGCAAGTTCAATGCATCCTTATGTATCTGCTTTCAATGCTTTATTTCTCAATTTACCATTCACTTTATTTCTCTTTATCCTCCCGTATAACCTACCAAGCAAACTTAAGGTTTCTAAATAGCTCATGCATGTTAGATTTCTTTCAACAACCATATTCACTTTT
>NW_018397271.1:2279722-2279858 GCF_002168275.2 Theobroma umbraticum | reverse complement strand
TTCATTCATTACATTTTTAACTCCCAGCTAGCATAATTGTTTCCCAATTATACTTAAAACATCTTACCATTATTTCACAATTCATGCCTTACCTTTATGATGATTTAAACCTTGCATGCAACCTCAATGTTCTTCC
>NW_018397271.1:2267093-2279622 GCF_002168275.2 Theobroma umbraticum | reverse complement strand
TGTATATATATCTATAAGCGAAATGTGGACATAACATTTATGAAGTTCAAGAAAGATCACCACAAAGATATTCAATAAGCACATAAGTCATATTTCAGCTCTAATACCAAGTGTTAAAGCTCAATATACCAATTGCTAGATATAAGTAAAATCTCCATTTTGTAAAAGCACAATATCAATTATGAGAGATGGAATCATTTGAAAACTCATTATAGCAATTGGTAAAGCTCGAGCAAAGACTTCTCCTATTATTAAGTAGTCTTGTCATATCAACTTCAAGGCTCAATCTTAAGAAAGATATCATCAATTTAAAGCTCAAGTGATAAGAGACAATTTTAAAGCTAAATTCTAATTGACAAAACTTAAGGCTTGATGCCAATTATGCATTTCAACATTCAAGTTTGAGTGAGAAGCAATATAAAGCACAGCATCAATTTTGTTGTTTAAAAACATGTTACCGGTAGTGGAGAACACCAAATGTTGAATTGTCATCAAATCTTGTTGTTGAAGATCTCAATTCCTCATGATATCAATGATAATGATTAACTCTCCATTAAGAAATCATACACGCGACACAAGTTGTTAGAGAACCTTAATAGATTAAATATTATGAGAGAAATTATGAGCCTAGAATAAATGAGCATTAAATGGATATTCAATTTATTTTCCTAATACTTAAGTATTCATGGAACTAAAAGAGTAATGAGCATTTATATAGATATTCAACATATGCATCAAATACTCATATTTTCAAGAAATATTTACAAAGTAGTTTACAGGCATGTTTAAGGTATCATTAGTGTTCAAGCATCATTCTCAATCATCATCAAGTACAATCAATAATTAATCACCATTAATCATTCATTATTTATTCTCAATATCAATAAGCCAAGCAGTATCAATCAAGCATTTTTAAAAAATTCCCTAATTCATATATAAAAATAGCAATTAAAGGTGAAATTAAAAAAAATCATCATTAGGCATTTTTAGTGAGTATTTTTTCAAATCATGTTTAGGGTATCATTCATCTAAGTCATTTTAAAGCAAGTATTGCAAGATGTATTCTGCAAATTATATATGAAATTATCAATTCAAGGAGAACTTTCATAAAAGCTATATCATTATTAATGAAGCATGACTAAAGCATTTTGCACTTATTGCAATCATGTAAGAGAATATTGTAATTAAGTAAGCACTAGCATGATTATAAAAAATAAAATGGCTATCTTCAATAATCATGATTCCAATTTTCACAGATAGATAGACATGTACCAAAAAAAATGCAAGCATTGAACATTAATGTGATACATACTATATTTCAATATTCTTCATAATTCATGAGTGAATAAATAAAAAAATTGAAAATAAAGTAGTCAACTAATGGATATATTCAATGTGCACATCCAAGCATCAATGAATACCAATAGTGAAGATTCAAGAAAAAGATTAGACATTCAATGGTAACTAAACCTATAGGCCATATTTCGTTTAACATGTCAAGTAGGTTATGGTAAACATTAAGGCTCAATGAAGACATAGTTAACATTTAAATGCATATTCAAAATAAATTTCAACTATGTCAACTCACAATATATGTCATGATCAAACTTCACTGGAGTTGTGCAATTAAGCACTATAAGCAATTCTATCACTTAAGTGAAGTTATAGATTTCAATCATTAAGGTCAAGCAAGATTAAATGTCATGTAAGCATGTACCTTGACCAATACAATAGATGAATGAAAAAATATTTTCATTAAGTTCAATGATTTCATCCTATTCAATTTTATGAGCCTAGGCAATGATTCAATCTTGAAACAATCATTTAAGTACAGACGTGAAACATATTTCAAGAATTGTTCCCATACTAATCATTTGAACATTTCAATTCTCAAGATATGATTTTTCAATGTAAGCACGTGATAAATAGTAAAATCAAGCACTTATGAACAATTTCTAATTTTTCAAAATATGTCAATTAAGCACAAAAGAATTAATAATATCAATATGAGTGTCATGTTTTGGAATAAACAAATTCAAGCATTCATGAGAGTTTTCCCATTTTTCAATCAATTTTGCAATTTCAAGAACATGTGTTTACACCAAATGATCATGAGAGTGTCCATAATGCACGTTTTTAGGGGCGAAGATTTTTTTTAAGTTGACATAGAACTGCTTTAATTGATTAAAGTGTATTTTACAAGCAAGTTTAAAAACATAGGACTGTTTTAATCAATTAAAGTTAACTTTAAATTTCAACATTACACAAAAGCAAATTAATCAATTTAAAAGATTTTTTAATAAATTAAAATGAGCACACCCTATTCCAAAATCAATTTAATCAATTAAAACATGATTTTAACCAATTAAAACCCCATTTTAAGCACATGAAATAGCTTTTAATTGATCAAACAAGAGATTAAAGCATATTTGATGTAAGAATTCATCAAAGACATATTCAAATCAATTCAATCAAAGAGAACAATTAGGTTTAATCTCTCTTTTCAAAATTTTTGCACTTAAAACACATACGATTTGAGTTCGACATACTTTGTGTAAAATCATGAGCCCAATGTCACTCAATTTTGTTTAATTATGCTTTAAATGATTTATGAAATATGCAATAAGAATAATGAATCATGTTTATGCATGTCAAAGGTCATTTTCAAATATCTCAGAATCATGTGCCAAAATGCCCTTATGAGCATTCAAGCTTACAAGCAAGCATGCACCTCCTACAAGAACAAGTGAATAAGTATTTTCATCATGAAACAAACTTGTCCAATTCATAAATCAGCATAAACTTAATGATAGCAAACATTTTTCTTATATAAACTCATCTTGCTTTAAAAATTCTAATTCAAATAGTCAAAGCTTATTATACACAATTTTAGCCAACTTGAAACATTCAAATAAGTCTTAACTGACAAAGCAAAGCGGTTCAAGTGGTTAAATTATCTTAGACACAGGGAAATCACAAAGTCAAATCTTCAAACTCAATTTTCCTTGTTTATGCTACTAGAATAAGCAATTATGCAAATCAATCTATTAATCTCATTAGCCATGTAACGACTTTTAACTCCATCGTTACCGGCATCTGAGACTTGCGAGTAAACTCACCAAATCTCGAATAAGCCTAAGTTGAGATTCTTGTTAATTAAATCAAATATGCTTCTACGTATATGATCAAATTGTGACAACGATGCTATCGTTTACGCAATCCAAATAAATACTTGCAATTAATACTTTTCTACTAGATGACACTATTCTATGTCCATAACCTTCCCACAATTTAATATTGCACTGACTGTTTATTACTCAATCACAAAGTCTTTAGGTACATATTTATCCATTAGATTAACAATTTACAAGTCTAGCTATTTACATAGCACAACTTCTAGGTAGCTGAGTGACTCAAAGTAGAAGTCTAAGAGATGCCACTACCTACGTCGCAACAAGCCGAGAGACACTAGACAACACCCTTACTTTGATCACTTATTTACAAAAGGAAGTAAAAGGGTGAGTCTCACAGACTCAGTGATCATCAACACCTTAAGTAGGGCATAGATGGGAAACAAGTGAAAGGTAAAGAATTTGAATGTTAAAAATAAACAATTTAACTTAAAGAGGATATGTGTGCCTTATATGTAAACCCAAGAATTTTTTTTAATATCAGATAATTATTTCAAACCATATATATTTATATATATCAAACTCATTGTGAATAAAAGTTTCTACCATTGAAATACTTTTTATAATTTTACCTAAGTCAAAGTCATATATACATGCATACTCTTGTAAAATTAATCATTATCAAAACTTATATGTAAGTTCTTAAATCACCTCGTATGAGAGGGATTAAATCCTTGTCATTTATAAATAGGGAAGTTTCCAAAAATCATATAGTTTTCACCATACGTAGGAATACGAGTTGAAAACCCTAAAGAGATTTTACTCTTGAGTAGGTAATAAAATAAAGAACTCGTGGATTCGTTTCCATGCAATAACATTCGAGAGCCATGCTCCACCGAATCCCATAACCATAGTAGTCTCAATGATATTTGCTGACATCGAAGATATCAAGCGGTCGCAACCGCGTATATCACTGGTGGCCTAGCCACGTACATATATATCACAGGTTGTGGCCCTCGCCATGCCTATCTGCTCGTCGGTGATCCGAAGGTTCTCTAGTTAGAGGTCACTTATGCACAAGGGTCACACTATTCTGATTTGACATTCAACTTACTCTCAAATCTCCCGATTTAGTAAAACCATTTAAAATCAAATTAAGTTCTTAAAAGCTTATTTCAAAACCATTTTCGAAACGTTCAACATCGTAACATGATGAAATCTCTTATGAAACTCTATAACATAACACCGTTGCATGAGTTTGAAAACATTAACTAGCATGGTGAATATATGTTTTATTCATGAATGCACATCACACAAACTATAAGGTACATTTTGATAGAAACCATATCAAAAAGCTTGTTTTCAGATTTACAAACCCTTTTTACGTATATAATTTATATATGTATATAATCAAAACACTTTCAAATATTTAAGCACCCACAAAATACCTATGATGTCTACCTAGTTATACTTTCCACAACTTTGCATTTAAAGTAAATCAACATGTATATATATATATACATAGTCATGAGAATTTTAAAATGGGTACCCCCTACTCACCTCACAATAGTGAGACACTACGTCGCTATTAATTGGAGTGCATAAATAGCTAATACTACTTGCTAGTCATCGGTTACCTTGTCCAGCACGCCACCTTAGTACACTTCCTCTACTTATACGCTTCCTAACAGCCATCCAAACGAAATTCACATAATTGTGCGTATGCATGGCAGTAATTGATAACTCTATTATATAGAGTTATTTTGACTCATTTTGGGAGCTTAAGCTACTAACTTTGAGATTTTATGTTCGAATTTTAGCATTATAGGTGTTTTTTTTTTGTTTAAGTTTGATTATTTGTTAAGTGATTAATTTAAGTTATTTTAGTTAAATTTAGGTTATTTATTTTAAATTACTTTAGAGTAGTTATTGCTAATTTCTCCTATGGCTTTTGTAGGAAATTGATGAAAAGACTCATTTGATGAAAATCAGTGCAAGTATGGTGATAGCTTCATTCGTTTATGTTTCAATATTTTGACCATATCTCTTTCTAAAAAACTCCAATGAGGTGATTCTTTCACCAATCAAATTATAAGAAGAAGGAAACAATTTTTTTGTTCACCAATTGGCCCAGTTATGATTGGATCATGGTCAAAATATTTGTCAATTCGGACCACTGCAGCAGGATGTAAAGACTGAACATGATGCAGTATTTGGAGCAAATCTTTCAATCCAGAAGTCCAATTGATGCGATTTTTAATCCACTGGAAAGTTAAGAGACAGGGATAAAACTTTTATGTTTACTACTTTGCCCAGTTCTTAACATATCAGGGTGAACTCATGTTTGAAGTTGATAGACTGCCACAGCGCTGGGAGAACAAGGCTGCAGCGTTGATGAAAGGAAGCACACATACAAAATTCCAGAGAGCTCAGCGCGTGCAGTGCTGGAGAAGAGCGCCGCAGCGCTGCGCGACTTCCCTAAAAAAATAAAGGACATTAACGAAATTTCGCAAAATTAGGTTATTTGGAGCCTATTTAAGGAGACTTTTTCAGAGATTTTTGAGGCAGCAAGAGAGGCAGCAAAGGAGGCAGCAAGAAACTATTCTGGAGATTTGGAGCCAAGAACAAAGCAAGGAAACAAGAGAATTGGAGAGAGAATCAAGATCATACATCTCTAACTATTAGTTTTCTCTCTTACCTTTGTGTTTTTTTTTCTTATTTTCTTTGACTTGGATTCATGGCTAAATTTCTTTGGATATTATCTTATTAGATATTATGAACTAATTTATTTTTCTAGGATTGCAATTGAACTCACATGTAATCTAGATTTTTAATCACTTTCTTGCTTATTTTCAATGGGATTTGAATTGTTTATTCCAATTGTTCTTAATGCTTAATTGCATGGCCACCAATTAAATTGATCTAGAAACCTAAACAAACTTGGGAAAGGGAGTTTAGTGTAGACTAAAATTGGGATAGCATATGATCATATTAATTGATTTGCATATAGGATAGGGATATACCTATAGGCCATATGTAGCCAGATTAGAGCCTGAACTTAATGAGTTTGTTTTAATTTCAATTTACATAGGGATATAGTGTTTTGGTTAAATAGATAGTTTTATAAGATGAGTCGGGAGACCCTTAAAATAATTTAGGACTCTAGGTTAGCAATTCAAACCATTGAGATAAGTTAAGGAAGAGAGGTAAGATTTAGATGAAGTGTGAGGGATATTGTAATCCTAGGTTTGTTGATTTGATATTTATTTGAGTATTTATTATTTTGATTTTCTTAATTTAATTCTGCTATAACTTAGTTTGATTTGATATTATTTTGATTTGTTTGGATAAGATTAATTTGTAATAATTTTAGTACTTAGTAAACTTTTAGATCAATTCCCTGCGGGATCGATACTCTACTTGCTAATATACTATCTATTCGATACGTATACTTGCGTGGTAGAATTTTAACTGACAGTAATTTAGCTAACAATTTGTTACCCAAATTTCATAGTTAATCCTATGCTTATACAATCATACATGGCAGCAACTTTACCAAAGAAATCTTAAATCTTTGCATGCATAATTCTTATTTTTTATTTTCTTCAACATTACATCTTCACACAATAATTCTCACAACCTTTATAGACATTCTTTCCAACCCACAATCATTTAGCATAAACATTCAAGGATTAAGCCACAATTGTCTTACCTTTCGTTAATAATTCACTTGATCTAAAACCAAGAAATCTCAAGCCCTTTGGTAGCAAAATCTCACATTTCTTGTGATTCACCAACATACCCAATTTTTCTTTTGCTACCACAAACAAATCCACACTATTACTAACACATTTCCTCAAGAAATCGCAACTAAAGTTAAAGTTCTACTTACCTTCCTCAACTTTTTCTTCTTTCTCCTTTCTTTCTTTTCTTCTTGGTTTCCAAGCCAATCTTATCTCTTTTTTCTTTCAAGGTGCGGTTTGTTTTATCTCAAGGCAAAGATATTTGCCGTTCCTTTGGTGTGGGTGGATTCTCCTAAATGCCTCACCACTCAAGTTTTCTTCCTTTACTTCTCTCATGGTAGCTTGTCCAAGCTTGGTTATTTTGGCAATTTCCTTATCCTTTACATGTGGTTAAAATTGCAAGTCAAAATGCTTTTGGACTTTCCACCGCCACCATCATTGATTATTGTTTCTTCCATTACGTTTTTTTCTTGTCTCTTGATTTTTTTTCCTTGCTTGGGTGGATTCCCAAGGCTTAATGGCTCTTGCCATCTTTTCCTTGTACTTTATATGATACATTACAAAACAAAAAGGCTTCCACCCGCCACCTTGCATTGCCATTCTTTTTTCCTAGACTTCTTTATCTCATGCACTACATTTACTTCATATTTTATTTAGTCATTCTTTGACCCAGTCAAATCACATGCATTCAACCTTCTTCTTCCCTCGTTTTACCACCAATGCACCAATCACAATGCATACAAATAAATTTTAGTCTTATTCTTTCTTTTACTTCACATGGTAAGGGTCCTAAATGTCCCCCACTGACTGTTCCTTTTTTGCACACCATAGTTTGCATGTAATGATAAATTTCACATGCATATTTCATATTCCACATAATCTAACCTTCATTGGTTAGTAAATTCCCATTTAACTCCAAATATTAAAATTTACACATAAGTCTTCAAGCTTTTCTTTATTTACCTAATGACCCTCCAAACTTCCATCTTTTACTATTTGGTCCTTCCAACATTTCTTAACTCCAATTTCATTTTATTTTCCTGCCTTTATACATGTACAAATAAAATATAAAGTTTTCACTTCACCACGGTATCATCATAATATTTAAATATATACTTACCCATGCTAGCTTTATTTAGTAAAGACAAGCGAGCCCTATTAATGTCGTTTTTCTTCAAATTTCTTCCTTACTTCTTCTCCCCAACTTAGATTAGTCATATAACCTTCCTTTTTGACTAATTTCAATAATAAATAAAATATTAATATTTAATATTATTTTAATCATAAAACATTATTTTATTTTAAAATATTCTTTTCACTCGTCACCGTTTTTTGGTACTTCAATTTATGCCAAATGACCCTCCGTCTCATTGATAAGGTCTTATTGACTTCTAAATGAGGGTATGGGGTGTTACAAGTCACCTCACATGCTATAAACATCAAACTTTTTATGGTTAAAAATATGCTCAAAAATAATTTTTCCAAAAGAAATATGAAATCAATTTCATAAAACATAAGGAAATTATATCAAAACAATTTTCCACAATTAAGCAAAATCAATAAAACATACAAGCAATTTTTTTTTTTAAAAAAGGCATAAGCATGAGGATATAATCAAGATCAAATATAAGCACATATTCAGTATTTAGGCTCATACTTTCTTCAAGATCATGCAATTTATAGTATATATCATATCAAATCAAATTGCATTAGCAAAATTTATTACTAAAGATCAAATGAGATTAGACAAAGCATTATACACTTAATATCCAAGCACAAAAAGTCAATCAAAGTTCTCAATTAAAAAGGCAAACAAAAACCAAGCTAAATCAATCAATCTCAGGAATTTGATAACCAAGCAAAATAAGAGCAAACAACCAAAGATTAGAATTTAACAAATAAATGACTTTTGGTATAGACATCATCCAATTTCCATTGTGTGTCTAGAGGGCATTTAATGTTCAAGAATTTGTTCCTCTTTGCTCTAGAACACTTTCAAGAGACACCTTTCATATATCTTTGATATCCAAATTGCTTTGGATCCCTGATAGTTAGTCTCATTATGCAAGGTTTCATTTGAAATCCACACTTGTTTAACTCTATAAGATAGATAATTGCTTAATTGAACAAGTGTGTGAAATATGACCATGAAAGTTACAACAAATGCATTTGGTCATCTTTGAAAGTGGGAAATTCATGAAACTTTTTGCTTTTCATTTATCAAATCTTCATGCTTTATCTAAATTCTCTTTTCCCAAAACAATCTTTGCCGTCATTAAGAAATCATTTTCAACATTAAATTTTGAAATCATTTTCTTATATTTCAAATTCATTTTCTCATATTCACATAAATATTTTCAAACCTTTTGCCAATGAATACAACTTTGTTAAATCAATATCAATCACATGGCATACATGAGAATAAAAGAAAACTCAAAATCCTTTATCACAAAGTTGAAAAATGATCAATTAGTCATGCTTTAGGCCTTTAACAAGTAAAACATGCTTGATTGGAGAGCAAAAAGAGTTACCAATGGTTCCAATTCCTTGGATGCTACTTTTGGAGTTATCACTAAAAAAGACACTATCGCTTTTCTTTCTATCAAACTTGACAAATGAATTTTCATTTCAATTCATGTGCTTTGAGTAGTAACTATCCAAGTACCCAGGCTGCCTCACCTTTGGTTAAGCTTTCAAACATTCTTTTTTTTTTTGCTCTTGCTCAACCTACAAACCAATTTTTCATTTTTTTTCAAAGGTACCCATACTTTAATAGGTCTTTGGGGGTTAGTAATCACATAAGAACCTTTAGGTACCCAAACTATCTTGGTTTTAGGGAGGTTATTACCCTTATGATAATAATCATAAAATACATGATTTCTTTTTCCACAAGCATAACAATGGAATGAAGATGCATCATTTTTCCTTCCAAAAACAACATTTCTTTTTGGTTTTGTTCTTTGTACAACTTCAATTTTGATCTTTCTTCTATTAAAGCTTTAGGAGGAACATTTTCATCCAATGCCTTATGCAAGGTCTCATTTTTGCTCTTTAATTCCAACTTCAAAGATTCAAAATCTGTTTTGGAATGCTCCTGCTCAATTTGAAAAACATTTCTTTAATCAAAAGCACATTTGAAATCACATTTATTCTTTTCTAATTCATCATTTAAAGATGAAGCTTTCTTTTTCAAAACCTTATAGTTTAAAGCTAATTTATCAAATTCAACATCTAAGCAATCATACTCATTTTCAAATTCATCATAGAAAATATTATATAAATCAAAATTTAATTCAAGTTCTTCATTTTTTTCCATCAAGCAAAAGTTGGCTCTTACTTCTATTTCTTCTTTAGTTCCTCCCTTTCTTCTTCTTCCTTTATCTCTTGCTCATATATGAGGAGTGAGCCATATATCTCAACTAAGGTGATGACATTAAGATCTTTGATAAGCTTCTAATCAACCTTTTAACTATTTCATTTTCTAGAATTTCCTTCCCAAGTTGCTTGTGCTTGTTTACAATGTTGGTGAATCGATCATACATGGTTGTGATGTCTTCTCTTGGTTCCATCTTGAACATCTTGTAACTGTGAGTGAAAAAGGTCATGTTGGACTCTTTAACTTGTGAAGTCCTTCCATGAATGATCTTCAACTTCTCCTAGATTTGTTTAGCTGTTGTACAGATAGAAACTTTGTTGAACTCATTGAAATTTAGTGCACAATGGAGAGTATTTATGGCTTTGAAGTTTATTTGCATTTTTTTTATTTCAACTTTAGTCCACTCATTTATAGTCTTTTGAGTTTTCTCACCTGTTACAAGATCAATTTTTGTAAGAACATAAGGACTGGTGATGACATCCATATTTCATAATCAATTGCCTCTATGCAAATAGAGATCTTAGTACTCCAAAATTGGTAGTTTGTTCCATTAAATAAAAGAGCCCTATTTGTGGATTAACCTTTTACAACTTTAGAACTTTGGCTAGGCATTGGATCTATCCCTTAGAATGTTAAGCTTAAATTTGGCACTTTTCTCATATCAACTTTAGTCCACTTATCTCTAGTTTTATGAGTTTTCTCACCAGTTACAAGATCAATTTTCGTAAGAACATAAGGACCTTTATTGATGGCATCCACATTTCATAATCAATAGCCTTTATATAAATAGAGATCCTAGTACTCCAAAATTGATAGTTTGTTCTATCAAATAAAGATGCCCTATTTATGGATTGACCTTCTATAAAGTTAGAACTTTGGCTAGCCATTGGATTTATCCTTTATGATGTTAAGCATAAATTTCAAAGGTTATGCTCTGATACCATTTGTTTGTTTAAATAAGTGTTAAAAAGGGGGGTTGAATAGAACTTTTAAAGAAATTTGATGAAAACTTTTAAGGTTGAAGAACTTTTGAAGGATTTTGAAAAGAATAGTTTAAAACTTGTAAAGGCAGAAAATCATCACGTAAAAAAAAAGTAAAGAAAAGTGGGCCAAACATAAGTATATATAGTGGTTGGTTACCTTTGACCTATATCCATTACCTTGATCTCTCAATCAAGGATTTTCAACCTAGCTTCACTAAACTAGTGAAAGTGACAACTTCCACCTAGGTTTTACAAGGTGAGCTTTTAACCTAAGCTTAAAACCCTACAAGCTTCCCTAAGCTTTCCTAAGCCTAGTTTACCCTTTAAAGTGTTTCTCACACTTTAAGTAGACAAGAAATAGAGAAAAGATGAAGTACAATTGATCACTTAGCTGATCTAAGATGTACAAAGTTAAGCTCAAACACTTTTTCATATGATAAGAGTGAAATACAAGTGTAAAGAGAAAGTTTTTAGTCTTGTAAGCTCAAAATCACTTTGGATGGCTTTTCTATGCTAGTTTTGACCATTTGAACCTCTATTTATACTTGGAGGGCAATTTCTAGTTGTTAGAAATAGTTTTGGAGCAAAAATAGCACTTATTTTATCTTCTAACAACTCTTTCAAATTGTTGGCAGTGACTTTCAAATTGATGAAAAGTGAGTGTTAATTAGTTAAAGCTTTTCTCTCTAGCAACCTGCTTCATTGTGTTAACTGATTAAGCTTTCTATAACTTGCACTATTTGATAGCTCTTTTCATTGTGCTAACTAATTGAGGGAAACTCTAACTGATTAAAAACATTATTGTTTTCAAACTTCTCCAACAAGCAATATTCCTTTAATAGGTTAGTCCCCCCTTTAACTGATTGAGGTTGTTCTTTCTCAACTTTAACCGGTTGAAATTAACATAAACTAATTCAAATATCTTCAAATTTGAAATCTCTTATTTGGCATTCTTTAATGGTCAACTTCACTTTGAATTTAAATTTTGGCACTTTAATGAGCTTTAACTGATTAATCCATTTGCTTAAATAGTTAGCATGCTTTCGTCTTTAAGTTCCAACACTTTCTTAATTAGTTAATCTTGGTACTAACTGATTATGGCTTTTTTGCCTTGCTTTTTATATAGTGTCCAATTTTCCCTTAACTAGTTAAGACTCCATGTTAATTAGTTAGCATTTTTCTACTTTCACTTAGCCTTTTGTTCTTTGCTCTTTTAACTGATTAACCATTCTTGTAACACAACAAGCTTCTTGACTTGCTTTCAAACAACAAATATATTAAAGAATTTAAGCTTTC
>NW_018397271.1:2266853-2266993 GCF_002168275.2 Theobroma umbraticum | reverse complement strand
TTGAGAAATTTAACCTTTAAACTTCTTATTGAGCTATGACCCTTTTCATCCCACCATGACCTTGAGTGACTCAACAAACCATAATGAAACTAATTAGATAGGTAACTTAGCTTACCAATTGTATCTTATACAACTCCTAG
>NW_018397271.1:2266723-2266843 GCF_002168275.2 Theobroma umbraticum | reverse complement strand
TGACAACTCTTTGTCTAAATACATCATATATATTTTGCCTAATTATGCCTCTAATACTATGCGGTCATGTGTGACACATCCAAATAGCATGGTACTAGTTGAGTAAGACCCACCAATAAC
>NW_018397271.1:2266501-2266713 GCF_002168275.2 Theobroma umbraticum | reverse complement strand
TCGTGTAAAAGTTTGGCTTTGAGTGACTTAATAAGCCTCCAAATAAAAGAGCAGCTTGGTTATCTTGTTATATGGTGGAAGGTAACTTTTGACACAATATATTAATGAGAGATTTTTATTTATTAATTTTGTAATTAAGGTCTCATTGATTTGGCAATGTTGACATGCATAGCATTGATCACATTTCACATATATCATATATATATATATAT
>NW_018397271.1:2265962-2266283 GCF_002168275.2 Theobroma umbraticum | reverse complement strand
TCTTAGGGGATTTACATAAACATTGTCTTCAAGCTTTGCTTGTAATCTCCTTGATTCTCCATGGCGCCTTTGGATCTCCATCTTCAAGCTGCAAAAATTTTTCTAGCTAACCCTAGTTTTGCACTTTGATGTAACTAATTACACTTTATAATTAAGAAACCTAAAGTTACATTCGAAGGGAGTTAGCTGAGAATAGAATTTTACAACCTAGAGAAAATAGAGATAAGGCAGGGTACGCAAACCCTATTTTAAAATAAATACCATGAGAAATAAATTTAACCATCCATGAGCTAATCTTCTAAGGTCTAAGTCCATAATCAT
>NW_018397271.1:2265822-2265952 GCF_002168275.2 Theobroma umbraticum | reverse complement strand
TATAATTACAATCAAAAGCATAGAAATAAATTCAAGCTCAATATCACTTGGTAATCTTGTATGTAATTTGAGAAAAGCATCAATTAATTCACTTATAATGCTAGACTCAAATTATTTGATATTGTTTTAT
>NW_018397271.1:2265724-2265812 GCF_002168275.2 Theobroma umbraticum | reverse complement strand
TGTTTAAGAAATTCCCAATTTCAAAACACTTAGAGTAAACATTTTACTTCTTATTTCATATTAGAAATTCATTGAAATAAAATTTTCC
>NW_018397271.1:2265529-2265714 GCF_002168275.2 Theobroma umbraticum | reverse complement strand
TTTCTATTTTAATTCTTTCCATAATTAAAATTCCTTTTAATTTTGAAAATCTCTTTATTTTATGTAAACTTCCTAAAATATATCAAAGACAATATTTTAATTTCTAACATTTAGAACATGGATTAGTTTTTTAAATTGTATGTTGTTCAAGTTATCTAAATGGTGACTTAACAAATTTTGGAAAC
>NW_018397271.1:2265099-2265429 GCF_002168275.2 Theobroma umbraticum | reverse complement strand
GCTTAGTGAACCCGAGACAAGGAAGGTAAAAAGATTTTCATTTTTGCTTGAAATATATCCTTTGTAAATCAATTGTAATGTGTGGTGTTGTTTTTGGTGCCAAGAATCTACAAGGATTCAAGGGACCTGAGGCATGCATGTAGGTAGATCTAGAATGCATGGTGATTTTGGAGCTAAATAACCAATTGGTAAGTATTTTAGTCTTGAAATCATAAATAGAAAGGAAAAACGAGATGTATATTGATTGACTATGCTTGTGGCAGCAAAGGTATTCTCAAATGTGAGGAAGTTGTGAATCATATTTGAAAATTCAAGCTTAAACCGAGAGGT
>NW_018397271.1:2263410-2264921 GCF_002168275.2 Theobroma umbraticum | reverse complement strand
TGAATGGTTGCTAATGAGAAAAAAAGTAAGTAAAGTTGCCATGGTGGCGTGCCAGAGCAGGTGACGAGTGACCGGTGAGTAGAAATTAGCTAGATACACACTTGAATCAATAGCGACATAGCGTCCTGTCATTATGAGGTGAATAGGGGTGTTTATTTTGAAAATTCCCATAATTATGTAAAAATATATATTTATATTTGTTGATTTACTTTAAATGCAAAATTTGTGGAAACCATGAGCTAGTAGATATTCTAGGAATTTGTGGATGTCAAAGTATTTGAAATTTGCTTTGATCATATATATACAAGTGATATACATAAAGGATTTTAAAACTGGGAAACAAGCTTTTTACTATAATTTCTATCAAAATGTGCCTTATTGATTGTGTGATGTGCATTCATGAATAAATTTCATATTCACCATGCTGATTTGACATCTAAACCTCGTGCAAAAGTTTTATAATGTAAAGTCTTACAAAAATGAGGTTTTATCATGTTATTGTGATCGGTATTTTGAAAATGATTTGAAATAATCCTTTGAAAACCCAATTTGGTTTTTAAATGGTTTTATCAAACTTGGAGATTCAAGAGTAGGCTGATTGTCACTTCTGTTAAGTGTGACCATTGTACACAAGTGAGGTCTAGCTAGAGAATCTTTGGATCACCGATGAGCTGTTAGACATGGCTAAGGCCATGGTCTGTGATTGTACATGGCTAGGCCACAAGTTGTAATACGCGATTTTGATCGCCTAATTTCTCCGATGTCGGCCAACATTGTTAAGACTACCATGGCTTGTGGGGATTTGGTGGAGCGGAGCTCCCAGATGTTATTATGTGAAAGCGGGTCCACGTGTTCTTTATTACTGTTCTTACTCAAAAGTGATCTCTTTGGGTTTTCACATACGTAGTTTTCGCATGGTGAGAAATAACAATTTTTCTGCAGCTCCCGTACTTATAAAATGACATTGGATTTAACTCTTCGTGTATGAGGTGATTTATGAATTTGCATATAAGCTTTGTTAATGTTGGATTTTATGGTAGCATGCATGACAATACTAAATTGCTTTAAGCCAGTTGTTATATGATTTCGATGGCAAGGATCTTTATATGTCTTAGTTTGATATCTAATTTAAATGATTATCTTGTATTAACTTTCCGGTTTTGTAAATAAGGCATAAACCTCCCTTTTGAGTTAAATTGTTTACATATATCCTTATATTTTTTTTAATATTCAAATCTTTTGCCTTTAGCTTGTTTCCTATCTATGCCCTACTCATGGAGTTGATGATCACTGAGTCTATGAGACTCACCCCCTTATTTCCTTTTGCAGATAAGTAATCGGTTTGAATACATCTCTCAACACATCGAGACTAGCTACAACGTAGGTAATGGCATCTCTAAGACTTCCACTCCGAGTCACTCCATTGCGTAGAGGTTATGTTGTGTAGAATAGCCAAACTTATAAGATTAATAGCTTATTGGAAATGCATTTACTAAAACTTGAGGTTATGT
>NW_018397271.1:2250287-2263400 GCF_002168275.2 Theobroma umbraticum | reverse complement strand
ACTTATTATGTTGAAATTGTTGAGCAGTTATCAAACCTGGTTATTGGTATCTAAATCACACATTTTAAATATTGAGTTTATTTGGTTTAAGTAAATGATAGCCTTAATATTGCAAGTCAATTTTAAATTGTTCGAAATCTTAACTAAGGCTTGTTTGGGATTTGGGGGGTTCACTCGCAAGTCTTGGATGCCGGTAATGATCGAAAAAGAGGTCCTTACAATGAGTTTGAAAATTATATGTATTTTACCTTAAGTTGGAATTGTGGGATAATATTTGAGGGAAGAATTGGGAAATCATAACTTGGAAAATTTTTGTTTCTTGCAAAGTCTTTATTTTCAAGGTTTCATTTTCTTTGTTTTGTTTGTTTTCTTTTTCGTTTTGTGCTCAAGGATTAGCAAAATCTTAAGTTTGCAGTTGTGATAATTCTATTTTATAAAATTATTTTGTGTCCTTTTGTTCTTAAAAGCTAGCTAAGTTCTTGAGTTTAGGCTAGGATTTAGTTGTTTTTAGTTATTTTTTAATTAGTTTACATTTTTATTTTATCTTATGCTATTTTTATGTTTAGTTGCTTTAGTTTAGTTATTATTTATTAGTTTTTATGCTTTTGTAGGAACTTTAGGAATAAGGCTTCAAATTGGTGAAGAAAGGTGTTTGAAGGACTAAGGCTCTATTAGTACATGTTGCGGTATTTTGAGCATACCTTTCACTCTAGATGTTTAAATAAAGTGATTTTTACTCCTTTGGAAAACTAAGAGGTAGAGCTACAACTTTGATAAGACTACTTTGCCCAGTTCTGACTCTAAGTTGGAAAAAATTGCATTGAAAGTTCATAGCGTGCCATAGAAGACTGGAAGCCAGGCCAACACCGTGACATTGAAGGCCAGCACTGTGGCATCTAAAGCCCAATTTGGATTTTTTAGCCCATATCCTAAAGGTTGCAAGTTGGTGCATGTTTTGGAAGATAAAAGAGTCCTAATAGGGTTTTCACACCTATTATAAGTCTCTATAAATAGTTAATTATGCTTGGTTTAAGTTGAGGGAGAAAAACAAAGAGTTTTTAGTTATTTTTAGAGAAGTTATCCACCAAAAATTCATGAAGCCAAGCCTCCAAAATGGAATATTGAAGATCAAGACTAATAATCTTTGTTTTCTGCTTCCCTATTCTTTTTATTATTCTTGTATTTTCTTATGGTTAAATTTCAGATGATTTTTATTTCGATCATGAGTAGCAAATTTGTTTTCTCTATGATTGCAATGGAGCTCACATGTAATTTAAATTTTTAATCTCTTTCTTGGTTATTTTCAATGGTATTATTTTGTTTATTTCAATTTCCCAATACTTTTAATTGCTTAGCTACTAATTAAATTGATTTGGAAACCTAAACATAACTTGCAAAAGGGAGTTTAGTGTTGGCCAAGATTAGAATAACATATGATCATATTTATTTACTTGGATGAATAAATTGATTTGTGTATAGGACATAAATATACCTACATGTTGTATATAACCAAGATTAGAGATTGAACTTAATGAGTCTATTTTAATTTCCATTTACATATGAATATAATGTTTTGATTAAAATAGATACTTTTATAAGAGTTTTGGGAGAGCCTTACAAATAATTGAGGACTCTAAGTTAACAATTCAATCCGTTGAAATAAGTTAAGAGAGAGAGAGAGGTGAGATTTAGATGAAGTGTGAGGGACATTGTCATACTAGGCTTATTTAAATTGATTTTTCTCTATTTATTATTTCTATGATTTTTAGTTTAATTATTTATGATTTAGTTTTATTTAATTTTTAGTTTAATTAATTAATTAATTTCGATTATTTGAATTAGCCTAAATTTTTATAATTTTAGTACTTAATAAAATTTTAGGTCAATTTTCTATGGGATCGACACTTTACTTGCCATTATATTATTTGTTTGATACATATATTTGTGTGCGTAGAAAAATAGACAATAATGTTCTTGATTGGATTTATTGGTTTCAAGATCAAGTTGAGCTTGATGTAAGGTGTATTTCAAAGTTCAAAGCCAAACAAAGTTGAGCTAAAGTCTCAACACATGAAAGATTGTATCAAAGCAAGTTAATTGATAAATGAGAGAAATGACTTCAGTAGTTTACTCTGCACTTGCCTAAGAGATGAGGGAGACCTTGGGTGCGGCCAAGTGAGGCAAGTCCAGTTCAAGAGACATATTATTCTATATAAATGGTTGAGTGTCCAAGTATGGGTGAAATGAGGGACATATTCGAGGACGTTGAGGTCAACATCGAGGAGTTACAATCCAGAAAGGATGAGATTCTACACGAGATGTAGTCGACCCTTAATGAGTTTTTGGACTTGTTTGTGCAACCTTAACATTTCATATAGTGAGATTTGATAATTACAAGTATTTTTTATGAGCCTTAATGTAATTTTATTATTGGATGAGTTTCCCAACCATTTTGTGATAAATTTCTCCTTAATATTTTGTTTATTTGGTGGAAGATTGATTGTTGAAACAATGGGATAAAAAGGAACTCAAAAGAATCCTTTTTTCAAGGCATAAAGGGTTGATCCTTGAAAGTTTCTAAGCTCAAAATAGCTTATGGAATTATGGAGGATCGACCCTTAAAGGAGGAAGGGATCGCTGCACAACAAAACACTTGGAATGGCTTCTAAAAGCATGATTGACCCCCAAACTTTAAAATGTCCATCTTTGTTAGGCAAACACAAAATAAGATTTTTGAAACCAAAATGATCGACTTGTAAGGTAAAAGTGTTGATCCTTGTAACCATGTAAGGGAAAAATAGGCTTAGGAATCGACCCCTAGGCTTAAAAGGTCTATCCTTAAGGTTTAGCAGTGAAAAATGAAAAACCTAACTTGATCCTCTTTTCTCATTTTTTTTTCTCACAGCCGTTTTTCACTCTCTTTCACTCTCCAAACCATCCTATGGCCTCCATAGACCCTATTCAGCAAGGATTATGCTTTCACACTCGAATCCAAGGTAAGATTTAATCATTTTTGAACATTAGTTCCATGGGTTATGTTGATTTTCTTTCTTTACAAAATTTATAGCAACTTACGCTCTTTGAGCTAAGGATTTTTAGGTTTCTAACTTCCTAAGTAATCATTGAGGTAAGGTTTCTTTATTTAGAGCAATAAATGCTTAAAGTTTGGAGTTTTAGGTTCGCTAGATTTAAATCGAAGAATATGAGTTTACTCAACTAGTTTTGAATAAATGGGTTTGATAGAAAGTTAAGAAACTTATGATATAAATTATTATGTTTGGATTTGTTAGGCGTGAGGATTGTAGAATGAGTAAGGTATGACAAAGCGAGGCTTAGAAACATGTTTCTTGTCAAGGTGAGTGTATAAACCTTTTCAAAATATTTTAGTATGTAAAGCTAAGAACGGTTTATCGAATTGGTTACCTTACGTGGTTTGAGTATTATGTATAAAATGATGATTTGAATATGTTTAAGCACAAAAGTTTTGGATTCTATTATGTAAGTAAAATCTCTATTACATATTAGTTTTCAACAAGGGGGACAAGCTCTTTCAAGTTTTTTCACTTAAAGAGTCCTTGATAGGATGTATGGAGCATAAATGGAGCATGATTAGAAAAATTCCTTTATGGATGAAAAAGTTCCCACCCATGATAAAATGATCATGAAATGTTTGAAATCCCACCTTGGTGTATTTGTTAGTGTGGATAAATAGAGTCACCTTTATGAGAAGGTAAATGTGGATGATAGAAAGCCCATTTGTGGAACATGTGATAATGGATGAGTAAGTCTCCACCACTAAAGGATGAAAATGTGGATGGATAAAAGCCCTCAATTAAGGTAATGAAATGTATGGCATGATTGCGTGTGATTAATATAATTCTCATGTTTGAAATGACATGTGAATAATAATGTATGTTATAAAAGTATGAATTTTATGTGAGCATATGGGCCAAATATTAGGTGTCGTACCATAAATGTATTTGTGTCAGATGTGGGGCATTATAACACTTATGTTTGTGGCCAGATGTGGGGCGCCATGCCACATATAAATTAGGCTAGATGTAGGGAAAGATACCACATACACCTATATCACTTTAAGTTGGGGCAAATGAGCCAATGTGATGACCCAAACTAGTGGCCATGACCAGTGTAAGGGTATTGATGGGAGTGACCCTCTTAAATCATGCAAGCCTAAAATAGTAATGATCCAAATTCTCATATGTGCCTCATGGGACTTGTCACCATGGTATCGTATGCAAACATGCATAAACATGATTATGTCATAACAGAAATATCATATTAGTCTGCACACTGATAATTCTATTATATAAAGTTATTTTGCCACATTTTGATTATTAAAAATAGTTAAGTTCTTGTGTTTTTAAGTTGATTTTAGGTTTTTTGTCATTAAGTTTAATGTAGGTTGAATTAATTGAATTTGAGTAATTTTAACTCAATTTAATTTTAAAAGTCCTAAATTGAGCCATCACTGATTTAGCCTTTGTTTTGAAGATTCTCAAGTGCATAGAGATTCATGAAAATGAACTATGCAAGGATGGCCAGGTGTAAATTTTTACTAAATATGCTGTGGTATTTTATGTATAACTCGCATTACAGAAGTCCAATTGATGAGATTCTTAGACCACTGGAAAGATAAGAGGAAGGGCTACAACTTTAATGTTTATCACTTTACCCAATTTTGAACAAATCATGGTCAAAATCCTTGTCGAAGTCATAGCATTGCAATAGTCTGCACCAAAGGGAGATAGAAAACTCAATGTCGTAACCTTGGAGGACCAGTGCCATGGTGCTAGAAGGCATGAGAAATGGGACAAAATGGATGGTGCTGTGGTGCCAGCAACCTAATGCTATGTGGCCAGAGCGATTAGGTTTTCTCACTTTGCATCTGGGTTTTGATTTTCTAGGGCATTTTGATGGCTTATAAATAGGTCTATTTAAGCTAAGAAGCAATGATGGAGTAGTAGCTTTTTCAGAGTAAAAGAGTAATTTTGCACAAGAGAAAAATGAGAGGAAAGCAAAAGTAGTGAAGATTAGATTTGGCAAAAAACTTTTTCTCACTCTAGTTTCATTATCTCTTTTTCTTTTGCTGTGAACATATACTGTTTTGATGAAATTATGTTTTTGCTTCAGTTATCATGAGCTAAACTATTTTTCTCAGATTATGGTGGATTTCAACATATAGTCTAAATATTTATTTCCTTTTGTTTATTATGAATAGGTATGGTTTTGTTTTTTCGAATTTGTTTGTAATGCTTTTAATTGTCTGACCCACTATTGAATGATTTGTGAATCTAGATGAGAATCGACAGAGTGATTTCATATTGGCTTAAGGTTTGAATAGTATATTTTCATACCAATTAGGTGATTTGATTCACAATTAGGGTAGACATACGCCTGAATGCCTTACATAGCCAAATTAGAACACTAGCTTAATGAACCTTATTTAATTGATTACTATAGACATATAATGACTCACTTAAGTTAGGTATTTGTACTAGCATCTCGACAGAGACTTGTTCATACATTTGGATTCTAGGTTAGAAAAACCACTCATGAATATAAATATTAAGAGAAACAATTGTCAGAAGAAGTGTTGAATGAACCCATAATCCTTGGTTTTAATCTACCGCCTCTGTAGTGAATTTTTATTTTTTGTGAATTATTTTAGTATTTGATTAAATTTAGTTATAATTGATTTTCTACAAAATTGAGTTCCCTGAATAAGATTAATTTGGCATAATTTTAATACTTAGTGAAAAATTAAGAGCAAATCCCTATGGGATACGATTTCGGACTTACTATCTATATTACTTGTTTGATATGTATACTTACGTATATTAAATCGACAACAAGTTTTTGGCACCGTTGTTGCAGATTTATGTTTCATATTTATTTTTCTAATATTAAAGTCAATAGATGAGTCTTAATATGAGTTTTTCTTTCTTTGTTTTTTAGGTTCATTTTGTCATTGTATGAGAGGAGCAGAAAGCTTGGACATTATATCTTATGATCTAGAGATCAAGAGAATATTTTGAAGACTTAGATGAGAAAATCAACAAGGTTTTGCTTAGATTGATACAATGGTTTATCAATAGGGTGAACAACGAATCCAATAGCTAGTAGTGGAAGAGAATTGTTGCTTAAGGGATTATCCTATTCCATTGGTACAAGGGCTTCCATCGAGCATTTGACAGTTGACGATTCAAGCAAAGAATTTTGAGATTAAGCCGGCCATCATCACCATGATCCATACTTCAGTCCAGTTTGGGAGACTTCTCAATGACAATACAAATGCCCACTTGTCAAACTTTATGGAGATATGTGACACCTTTAAACACAAAGGAGTCATAGATGGTGCAATCCGTATAAGGCTTTTCTTTTTTTCATTTAGGAATAAAGTGAAAGTGTGGCTGAACCCGCTTCCTAGTGGATCCATTGCAATATGGGATGACCTGGCTCAGAAGTTCTTTGCCAAATTCTTTCCTCTAGCCAAGATAGCAAAGATGATGAATGATATCACATTGTTCATGCAATGAGATGCTGAATCATTGTATGAGGCTTGGGAGATATACAAAGATCTAGTCAAGCATTACCCTCATCATGGTCTTTCAAAGTGGCTTTAAGTGCAGACATTTTACAATGGATTCAATGGTTAGGTTTGAGCCACTATTGACGACGTTGTGGGAAGAGCTCTCATGGCAAATTCAATTGATAAGGCGTACAACCTATTAAAGGAAATGGCATCAAAAAGTTACCAACGGTCATTAAAGCAATCAATGCATAGGAGAGTAGCAGGGGTTCACGATGTGGACGCCATTTCAACATTATCAGCACAAGTAACTACTCTAACTAAGAACTTGATTCTTTTGGTGCTAACTCAATTCAATGCCTTTTTGTAGTTTGTGAGTATTGTGGAGATGGGCATACTAGTAATCGGTGTTGAAGTAGTATAGTGATGGTTCAGTCTATAGGGAAAATACAACAAAACAACCTTTAGTCCAACACTTTTAACCTTGGGTTGAGGAACCATCCAAACTTCTCTTAAGGTAACAATCAAGGATCATTTTCAACTCAAAGGCCGAACATGCGTCCTTGGAACCGACAGCAAGCAAGAGCTCTTTTCCCAAAGAACAAAAGTAAGAGAGCTCTTTTCCCAAAGAACAAAAGTAAGAGCTCTTTTCCCAAAGAACAAACCATCTATCGAGGAATTAATGATGCAATACATGGCCAAGACTGACTCCCTTATACATAGTTAGGCGGCCTCGCTAAGGAACCTTAAGACCCAAGTTGGTCAACTCGTCAACTCAATAAACAATAGAGCTCAAGGAACTTTACCCAGTGATACTGAGGCAAATATGAAGAGGGAAGGTCAGGAACATGTCAAAGCCTTTACCTTGAGAACTAATAAGGAAGTTGAAAGTAACTCAAGAAAACCAAACAGAAAGGTAAGATAGTTGAGAGTGAGACATAGATTGCAAGTCTTATTGAGTAGTGTAAAGAAAAGGAGGCAAAGGCAACTCTACCACCACCACCTTTTCCTCAACATTTCAAGAAACAACAAATAAATATCCAGTTTCAAAATTTATAGAGGAGTTTAAAAAGTTTCACATCAACATTCCCTTTATGGAAGCTTTAGAGTAGATGCCTTCGTATGTGAAATTTCTAAGAGATATCTTGTCTAAGAAAAGGAGGTTGGGAGAGTTTGAGACAAAGGCACTCACTGAGGAGTGTAGTGCAATTATATAGAACAAGCATCCTCCAAAGCTTAGGAATCTTGGCAGCTTTACTATTTCGTATACTATTGGTGCATTATTCATCGCTAAGGCATTGAGTGATTTGAGGGCTAGTATTAATCTGATTCCTCTGTTTATTTACAACAAGCTAGGTTTGGGGGAGATTAAGTGCACTATTATGACCTATTGTCTATTTTGTACATGCAATTATACATATCGCTCAAGTAATATAGAGGTAAGTCAAGTATCATATCTCATAGAGATTTACCCCTAAACTTTTACCAAGTATTAAATCTGTAACAAAATTTATCCTATCCAAGTAGCTCGATTTTGCGTACTTAATTAATATAAGATTTAGAATTGAAACTAAAGTAAGGATATGAATTTAATTTTACTAAAGACACTATTACTTTAAAAACCTAAGATCATGGTGTCTTTTAATATTTTGTTTGAGTTAATATTTTCTTTTAAACTGAGATTAATGGGGTGAATGGCTAACCTAGAATCCAATTTTATGTACACGTCTCTATCAAGATTCTTGCACGTATACTTTTCAAAACTAATTCCATATGTTTATGCAAATTAGTTAAGAAAAGCTCATTAAGTTTATGTTTTAATTTGGCTACCTATGGTATTTAGGTACATGTCTATTCTAAATACAAATCCATCACCTAACCTTTAAGTAAGTCAAACATAAGCTATTCAAATCAACGGTCTAATCTAAACTCTCTTTGTCTAGTTGCATTTAGAGACTCTAGCAATATCAACTAGTGATCAAGTAGTGAAAAGCATTAAGCATTGATTTGAATAAACCATATAATACCCATTAATATTAAGCAAAGAAAAATCATATATTCAAACTACATATTGAAATAAACCATAATCCTAGAAAATAAGTTACTTTTTCATCATTTCTTCAGCAGGCATCACAATTTCAAGAGAGTAAATCATTTCTACAACAAGAGAATAAAAAGGAAATGAAAAATTTTAATGAAGAACAAGGTTGCTGTCGATTCTCGATCTTCAACCGTCTTCTTTTTTTTCTCGTTTCCGACTTTGTAGAACCTTTTTTTTTCTCTTTAAACTGCCATTTGTTTTCCTCTCAAATCTCTCCTTTTTAGCTGCTGTAAATCACATATTTATAGCTACCAAAAAACCCTAAAAACTAAAATCTTGAATGGTTGTGTTTTAGTAAAAGATGTCAGATAGTCGTAGCGCTTTACACTTCTTTTATTTTCTTCAGACTTCCAACTAGTGCCATGGTCCTCCTCCATGGCCACTATAATGCTGAGTACTTAGAAATTTGTATGGGAGTAGTGCTGCTCCTTTGGGCGTTGCGGCCTTGAGTCCTTCAAAGATGCAGCATTACTTCTTTGTGTTGCCTTGGAGCAGAAACTATTGCTCTACCTCATCTTGCAATGTCATTTTTACCTATCTCATGGCTGATCTGGGAAAAATAGTAAACATGAACATTCTAAATCTACCTCTTAGCTTCTCAGACGTCCAATAATCATGTTGATTGAATATCTGTAGCTTGAGTTATGCTAGAATTGCCATAGCATGTTCAGTGGAAATTTTCACTTAGTTTACATTGCATAGTCCATCACAATTTAACTTTATGCATTTGAAAATTTACAAAGAGAAGAACTAAATCAGTATTGGCTAAATTAAGAATTTCAACATGACAATGAACTAGAATTATTTGAATTAAAATAAGTTAACATGCTTTAAACTAATTAACTAAAAACATAAAAAAAACTATCTAGCATCGACTTAAAACACAAGGACTTAACTATTTTGATATCCAAAATGTGGCTAAATAACTCTATATAATAGAGTTATCACATCCCCAAACTTAATATTTTGCTAGCCCTCAAGTCAAATTAAAAATAAAAATGAGATAGCATAGTTGAAAACATCAAACTAGAAGAGTGTACCAATTTATCGACCACCTTTAATTTCCTCATAACTTGTCTTGTTTTCCTGACTCAAAGCAAAACATAAATATTGTTTAAGTCTACATTTCATTCCATTGCAAGCTCATTTTATGGATGAATTTTTTGTGTGAATGTGAAATCTCATACAATGAAAATCATGCACTTCAAATAAGTTTATGCTCATACAAACTTTAAACTAGCTTAGAATTTCATAAGTTTGCTTTTCACCTATCTCTCCACTAATGTAGGCTAACACTTAAACTATTGGTCTTTTGAACTTTATTTGGCTTGTAATATATGGCTAGGGTCCAGGTAGGTTATAGGATATAATAAGGCTCAAATCACCCAAAGTATATAATTATTCTAGGACCTATATAGCCTTACTTCTCTTCAAGAAAGTATATCATTTTCTTTCCCTTCACATTTCATTCATCAAGAATTTATTCTCTTTTTTTATAAGATTTTTTTTTTGAATTCTCAAATCAACACCTCCAAACTTGTTTCTTTCAATGATAGTGCCATGAGTGCCTTGCATTGAATTTTGAATTTTTCTCCACTTTATCGTTTCCATCTTTTCATCAAATAATTCACATATATTTCCTAAAACAATGTACATGCTTAGGAGTGAGGATCATAGAATTGGAAAATTATTTAGAAGCTAGGCTAACTTCTTTATGGTTGACAAAGAAAAAGGGAAATCTTTTTGGCTCAAAAGGGTATGCTAGGGATAAAATATAATTAGGTTAGCTTGAAAGGCTCAATCAATCGAAAGGTGGTCTAAGTCATTTCTTTAACTAGGGTAGCCTAGGATTGTACCTCAAGAAAGGATCAAACAAATTCTAAGACTCCAAACATGGTTTAAAAATTTGCATTCACATAATTGTTCTCTAATGTACACAATGACTCAATAGAAGAGTGCTTAATTATGGAACTTTCACCCCACAATAATGCCACACATCAGAAGTCAACATACTAGTTCAACTATATTCACATTTTACTAAAAGTGACAAGAATAATAAGACAACTAGGTTTCATCATTGGATAGGTAAAACAATTTAATGGTGCATTGACTTCAATTTTCAATGCACTCTTAATGTAACATGCAAACCTACTGGCTTAAAATATACTGTAATATACTAAAATTATCACATCCCATTTTTTGAAAGGATAGTGATTGGTGCAAGAACCTATGTGGGTATGGCCCACTAGGCCTAAGCAAGCCTAATTCAAATAGTCATGGGCTAATCATCCATCACAATCATGTACATTGCCATTCGCAACAATAAATCCAAAATAATTCATTAAAGTAACCATTTTATAGAACTTCTCAATGTAAAGAGTGGTTTCTATTTCATTTCATGTAATATTCACAATATTTTGTCAACTGTGGTTCGTTATGCATCTCGTACATGTGTTGCTATGGTTCGTCCACAATTGTCTTATCATCAACATGCATCCATATCCAGGGCTCAACATAATGTGTGGAAACATAAACAAGTTTATAAACATTATTAACATATCCCAAGCTCAATATAAAAAATGTAACAAAATGACATGTCTTGACACACACTGCAGAGTGTAATGACACTTAAAGGTTGGGAAAGGGAACTACCATAACTACCAAATATGAGTTGAGCTATAACTCTTAAGTGGCCTAGCCAAGCAAGCTACTAATTTGAAACAAAACAAGAAAAATAACATGTGCATCACAAAGACTTCGTGAGTGAATATGGGGAAAGGGACAAGCCAATGGATAAAAGTTTTTACAATAAACCTTGGTTGCAAAAGTAATTATGACAATTATGTAACCATAATACACTCAAAACTCATGACGCATAAAATATGGTACTCATATCAAAGCTTAACTTGCATAATGTTTGAAAAGAGAAACGGTAAGTAACCCATGAACTTTCAAGTCCAACATCAAACATTCAATTGAAAATGAACCATTCATCTAATAAAATCACATCAATACATAGCATGAGCAAATTAAAGGGAAGAATAGGTGCTTTCACCCAATTCATCCCTATGGTATTCTTAGCCCCACACTGGGACTCATAAGGAGGAGAAAAGTGCTATGATACTTACTTAACTTTGTGGTATTCTTACCCACACACCGAGACTCATAAGGAGGGGAAAAATGGCATAATGCCCAACTTAACCCTATGGTATTCTTACCTCCACACCAGGGCTAGAGCTAACATGCAAACAAGGAAAAGGTGACACATTGGCCAAGCTTAACCTTATAGTATTCTTACCTCCACACTGGGGACCAAAATCTATATATATAACGGAATGGATGGTGCACTCACTAATCTCATCCTTGTGGTATTTTTACCTCCACATTGAAACTATAAAAGATCATACCAAGATCAAACATCAATAAAAGATCATGTCAAACACATGAATCAAAGAAAAAGTGGAAACCTTCTCCATCCACAGACATAATACTTGCATTTAAGAATATTTTAATCATCCACAACCATTCTCAATCACATATATATAATCCTTGTACCCATACTAGCTCGACAGCTGGAGTAATTGAGTGGACTGAAATCATAAAAAAAGCTTGTACCCATTGTTGAAAACTAATACATAATAGCATATTTATATAAACATATAGTTTTGAAAACCAATTTCCTCCATGAATATATTTTCTACAATAAATATTTATGTGAAATCATGCTCATCAATAAACCTTCAATCATTCAAATCATGCTTTCAACTTTACATACTAAAATAGTTTAGAAAGTGGTGCATCTGTCAGTTAAAATTCTACTATACAAGTATACGTATCGAATAGATAGTATATTAGCAAGCAGAGTATCGATCCCATAGGGAATTTATCTAAAATTTTACTAAGTACTAAAATTAGAACAATTTAGTTTTATTCAAATCATTAAAATTTGAATTCTAATTGAACTAAAAATTACACAACTAAAACTAATTTAATTACAAAATTAAAGCAACAAGATAATTGGGCAAACAGCAAATCAACCAAGCCTAGGATTACAATATCCCTCACACTTCATCTAAATCTTACCTCTCTTTCTTAACTTATTTCAATGGGTTGAATTGCTAACCTAGAGTCCTAAATTATTTATAAGGATCTCCCGACTCATCTTATAAAAATATCTATTTTAACTAAAACACTATATCCCTATATGAATTGAAATTAAAATAGACTCATTAAGTTCAAGCTCTAATCTGGCTACATATGGCCTATAGGTATATCCCTATCCTATACGCAAATCAATTAATATGATCATATGCTATCCCAATTTTACTCTACACTAAACTCCCTTTCCCAAGTTTGTTTAGGTTCCTAGATCAATTTAATTGGTGGGCATGCAATTAGAAGCATTAAGCACAAATCGGAATAAACAATTCGAAACCCATTAAAGATAAGTAAGAAAGAGATT
>NW_018397271.1:2249883-2250027 GCF_002168275.2 Theobroma umbraticum | reverse complement strand
TCCAAATAACCTAATTTCCAAAATCCCGTTAACTTCCCTTATTTTTTGGAACGTTGTGCAGCGCTGCGGCGCTACTTCTCCAGCGCTGCAGCGCTACTTCTCTCTGGAAATTTGTATGTGTGCTTCCTTTCATCAACGCTGCAG
>NW_018397271.1:2249619-2249702 GCF_002168275.2 Theobroma umbraticum | reverse complement strand
AGTCTTTACATACTACTGCAGTGGTCCGACTTTGACAAATATTTTGACCATGATTCACTCAGAACTGGGCCAATTGGTGAACA
>NW_018397271.1:2249519-2249609 GCF_002168275.2 Theobroma umbraticum | reverse complement strand
AACAAGTAATCAAACTTAAATTAACACCTAAAATGCTAAAATTCGAACGTAAAATCTCAAAGATCTAGCTACTTAAGCCCCCAAAATGAG
>NW_018397271.1:2249193-2249346 GCF_002168275.2 Theobroma umbraticum | reverse complement strand
ATAAAACAACATGCAATAACGTAAATATGAAAACATTTAACTAGACTTCAATTGTGCCATTTCATTAATTACCTTTAATATCCTCAATAGTTAATCCACATTCATAACTCTAGGCAACACATAGATATTATTCAAGTTCATGTCTCAATTCAA
>NW_018397271.1:2248879-2249017 GCF_002168275.2 Theobroma umbraticum | reverse complement strand
ACTTTAATTAGCTTGTAATGTATGGCTAGGGTTAAGGTTGGATATGGGATAATGCATAGCTCAAATCACCCTAAGCTCATAGTAAATCTGGATGTTATTCAGAGCTTTATTTTCCTTCACTTAGTATACCCCTTCTCC
>NW_018397271.1:2248691-2248863 GCF_002168275.2 Theobroma umbraticum | reverse complement strand
TGTTCAACACTTCATTCTTTCTTTCCCTTTTTCTTTTTCTCAATTTCACACCCTAAACTTATTTTTTTTATTGGGTATTGAGATGAGTACAATCATATTTTTGAACTTTTCATCGTTTTTTTTTCTTTGACTACCTCTTTCACTATGTGGCTCATAACACATTCTAAATTGA
>NW_018397271.1:2248571-2248681 GCF_002168275.2 Theobroma umbraticum | reverse complement strand
TAGGAATAAGGGATGCAAGAATTGTTGAAAATATTAATATAAGGGTCCAGGCTAACAATTAAGTGTTCAAACAAAGAAAAGATGTCATTAGGCTCAAAGGGAGAAACTAA
>NW_018397271.1:2248414-2248560 GCF_002168275.2 Theobroma umbraticum | reverse complement strand
GTAAAGGAAGGCTACAAAAGGCTCAATCGGTTCAAAAATGGCCTAAATCATCTCTTTAACTAAGTATAGCCTAGGATTTCGCATCGAGAGATAATCAAACAAATTCTAGAACATAATACATAATTCAAAAATTTGCATTCACATAA
>NW_018397271.1:2248092-2248202 GCF_002168275.2 Theobroma umbraticum | reverse complement strand
TCAACCTAATAGCAAAGCTTAGCATGAGAATTTACATAACACTCAAATAATATTTGCATGTTTTGAAGAATCAAGATAGGAATATAACTGAGTTCTCATCATTGGATAGG
>NW_018397271.1:2247718-2247832 GCF_002168275.2 Theobroma umbraticum | reverse complement strand
CTTGGGTTGCCTCCCAAGAAGTGCTTCATTTATAGTCTTCGGCTAGACTGACTCAGACTTTAGGCCATGTCAAGCAAGTGTATTGAGAATGTTTGACGATTAATTTTGCCTCCC
>NW_018397271.1:2247591-2247702 GCF_002168275.2 Theobroma umbraticum | reverse complement strand
TTTGTCCATTGACTTTAAATTTTCGACCATCTGTCCCTCTAACTTCGATTGCTCAATGTGGAAGTACCTCGTTGACAATGAAAGGACTAGACCATCTTGATTTGAGCTTTC
>NW_018397271.1:2247353-2247491 GCF_002168275.2 Theobroma umbraticum | reverse complement strand
TTTCCCAAGTTTGTTTAGGTTCCTAGATCAATTTAATTGGTGGGCATGCAATTAAAAGCATTAAGCACAAATCGGAATAAATAATTCGAATCCCATTCAAGATAAGTAAGAAAGAGATTTAAAAGTTAGATTACATGT
>NW_018397271.1:2247240-2247343 GCF_002168275.2 Theobroma umbraticum | reverse complement strand
GCAATCCTAGAAAAATAATTTAGATCGTAGTATCTAATAACAACAATATCGAAAGAAATTTAGCTATGAATCCAAGTCAAAGAAAATAAGAAAAACACAAAAG
>NW_018397271.1:2192379-2247230 GCF_002168275.2 Theobroma umbraticum | reverse complement strand
AAACTAATAGTTAGAGTTTTCTGATCTTGATTCTCCCTCCAATTCTCTTGTTTCCTTGCTTTGTTCTTGGCTTCAAATCTTCAGAATGGTTGCTTGCTGCCTCCTCTCCAAAATCTCTGAAAAAGGCTCCTTAAATAGGCTCAACCAAATAACCTAATTTCTGAATCCCGTTAGCTTCCCTTATTTTGGAACGTTGCGCAGCGCTGCGGCCTTTGTATGTGTACTTCCTTTCATCAACTCTGCAGCCTTGTTCTCCCAGCGCTGTGGCAGTCTATCAACTGCCACTGTAAGTTTCACTTTGATATGTTAGGAACTGGGCAAATTAGTAAACATAAAAGTTTTATCCCTGTCTCTTAAATTTCCAATGGATGAAGAATCACATCAATTGGACTTCTGGATTGACAGATTTTCTCCAAATACTGCATCATGTTCAGTCTTTACATACTGCTGCAGTGGTCCGACTTTGACAAATATTTTGACCATGATCCAATCAGAACTGGCCAATCAGTGAACATAAACATTGTTTCCCTTCTTCTTATAATTCGATTGGTCTAAGAATCACTTCATTTGGAGTTTTTTAGAAAGAGATATGGTCAAAATACTGAAACATATACGAATGAAGCTATCACCATACTTGCACTGATTTTCATCAAATGAGTCTTTTTCATCAATTTCCTACAAAAGCCATAAGAGAAATTAGCAATAACTACTCTTAAAGTAATTTAAAATAAAATAACCTAAAATTTTACTAAAATAACTTAAATTAATCACTTAACAAGTAATCAAACTTAAACTAAAAAAAACACCTAAAATGCTAAAATTCGAACCTAAAATCTCAAAGATCTAGCTACTTAAGCTCCCAAAATGAGTCAAAATAACTCTATATAATAGAGTTATCAGTATCCACTCACATCGAAAGTTGATTTCTACCAAGTACGTGAAAGTCTACTCAAACAAAATTTTTAGAGTTTCAATGATTCTTAAACATCCAAATAAATACTTTATTTAATACTTAGTCTAGGAATCGCATAATAATCGTTCTATGCTATTTTGAACAATTTGGGTTTGCCTAAACATATTTTCAAACTACTTCTACTACTCATCAAAATACCCATTTGTACAAACCCATAAAATCAACATTTTACAGTAGACGAGCTATAACAAGTGACAAAATCCACCCAAATCCTTTAGTTCATAGACACCAATAATTCTAGAACAATAAACCATAATTTCAAAATAAAAAATCCAAGATTTAAAGACTCAAGAGTGAGAAAAATCTCATTTTTCATTTAAAACCCCAAACCTAAGTCAATTTTTTTAAAAAATGGTGATTTTGAGCAAAAATGAGTTGCAAGAGCTTAAAAGTTAGGGTTTTACATTGAAAATGCAACTAAGGGTTGTTAACCCTAAAAAAATGTCATTTATTTATAAGCAAGGGTGTGAAAATACGTTTTTACATATTTTATTTTCTAAAATCAATGAAATGTATCAATACATTTGGCCCATGTATGGATACATTTAGTTTTGAAAAAATTGTAATGATAGATTTCGAAATAGTTTAAGTTCAAATTGAATTGCATTTGAAGACAAAGTATATAAACATTCATAGCAAGAGAGTTCAATAAATCATCAATCAACATAGAGGGATATACTTAAAAGAGATATTTCTCTAAGTAAAGGTTATACAAAGGATCATTTGCAATACAATCATAATAGCACAAAACAAAATGTATTCAAATGTGATGAAATGTAAATGAGTCTATTATTCATATTTAGAATCAAGGCTAAGGACAGAGCTATAGTTAGTGTCTTCTTTTGTGTCTTCCCACCCATCGTTCTTCATCCATGTGCTAAATCAACTCTAGTCATATCCCATGATTTTAAGAGCATATCTATTTGACTTTTTAGTTATCTTTTGTATTTTGGGTTCCTCATTCCATGTGTAGATCTTCAACTTGTGAAGTAACTAGAAACCACCATTCCATATGCCAGATCACTTTGGGCTCCTCTGACCAAGGTTTTCATGTCTTCAAAGATGAATAGAGCGAGACCAATTGTTATTTTTTTCTTTATGTGGTGCAAAACCACGTTTGTTCAGTTGTCATAACTTTAGGCTTAGTTCCAAAAGGTCAGATATTATGAGCAACCATAAAGTGTAAAAATCAGTCCTGAAGACTTAGTCTTGAGACATTGTTTAGAAACTTTGGATTAGTGATTGGTCCGACTATGAATTCTGTAGTTAATTCATCTTCAAATATAGCATTTGCCTCTCCTAAGTGTGCAATTGCATCTTCACTCATAGGTTTTAACTTCAAGACGTTTTGAAGCAATGCAGGAGTAATGACATAATTATTCCTAGAGAGAGATCTACGGAATAAGTTACCATGATTGACTGGGTCCTTGTCATTTTCTTACTTGTAGACAATGGTTCCATTTGAGTAGAAACTCTAACAAGTTTTTCTATGCTCTTCTATTCACGTTCAAATAGTAATGTCATCCCAATTCTCTTATAATTGTAATATATGGCCATCCAGTGTCTTCTTCAAGCCATTTTAAGTCAATCATTCTACCATGGTTTGAAGCATAATCTTCATCAAACACTTTTCTTTTCTCTTCTGATGAAAAATGTATGTGGAGAAAATCCATTTTTAAACTCTTTTGTTTCTTAGACGACTTTATAGAACTTTTTCCCTCTATTCTAGTGACTTTTTTAGGGCCATTGAGGTAGAGATTAATTCGGATTCGAAAAGAGTTGTTGTTTTCTTGTGTATTGAACATATTTCCTCTTTGAAAACATTGAACCTTGAATGAAAATTCAATATATAATTGTCAAGGGAAGGAAAATGTTGACAAGTCACACTTTTTAAGACTATGAAGGGTTATGACCTTCATGAGTGAGTTTTGAAGTTGTAAAGGTGTCTTTTGAAATTGAAAGTTCAAAGGTCTCTTTAATTTTAAAAACACAAAAAATAATTTATATGACAGGAATTAATTCTTTGAAAACTATAAGTTGGTTCTCGAATGTCAGAGAAAATAACACAAACTGCCAAAGAATCGATTTTATAGAAGCAATTTGTTAAGTACATTACTTTCTTTGAACCAGAAAGAATGCATGAGTATGTTATGATGTATAAATGCAACAAATAAACACACAAGATTTTCATCATAATATCATTTATTCAAATTATGTTTTGTTAAAAGGAAATTACTCAAGAATCCACTTAATATGGTCAATTTCAGTTAATGACATTCAGGGCATAACATATATTACTTAATCAAGGATGATTCAATCAATTTTTTAAACACTTAAAATAAGATCAAGGTGAAAATCATGTTTGAATTTGATAGACAGATGTAGTTCTACACTTAAGGCAGCATGGATTGAGGCCGCAGCCTTAAGTAACTCATGGTCGTGGTGCTAAAAGTGAGATCGCCATAGCATCAGAAAATCATGGCCGCGGTGCCAACCCTACTTCCAAAAATATACTTTCGATGAAAAATTGGAAAATGGGGCACCTTTCACACATTTAAGAGCTTTTTTTGAAAGCATTCAAGGGTGAGGCAGCAAGCAATTATTTTGTAGAAAATGAGCCAAGAACAAAGTAATCAAACAAGAAAACTTGCGGGAGAGTTGAGATCATAAAATTCACTAATTAGTTTCTTTCTCTGCTTTTATGTTTCTTTTATTTTCTTTGATTTGGATTCTTGACTAAATTTGTTAGGATGTTGTTTTTATTAGTTATTATAAGCTAAATTACCTTTCTACGATTGTGGTGTATTTCAACATATAATTTAAATCTTTGTTTCTCTTTTATTTACTATGAATGGTTATAGTTTTGCTTATTCAAATCTGTTCTTAATACTTGTGATTGCTTAGCCAACAATTAATTGATTTATGAATCTAATTGAGACTCGATAGAGAGATTTTAGATTGGACTAAGGTTTGAGTAGTGTATGTTCACGTCACTTAAGTGATCTAATTCACGATTTGAGTAGACATACGCCAATTGCCATACGTAGGCAAATTAGAGCATTAGCTTAATAAAAATTAGTTAATTGATTGCTATAGACATATAGTGACCCAATTAAGTTAGATATTTGTGCAAGCATCTCGACAAAGACTTCTACATAGATTTGGATTCTAGGTTAGTAAAATCACCCATGAATGTAAATCGTAACAAAAGCTGGTATCAGATGAAATATTGAATGAACCCATAATCCTAGGTTTTAATGTATTACCTTTCTCAAGTAATTTTAATTTCTATTTGTTAATTTAGTATTTATTTTAATTTTGTTTGAATTAATTTTTTAAAATTTTAGTTACTTAAATAAGATTGATTTGTTATAAATTTTAAAACTTAGTAAAAATTTTATGAACAAATCCTTGTGGCAACGATAATCCAAACTTACTATCTGTTTTACTTGTTCGATATATATACTTGCATATGAAAAATTGACAACAGCCATTACTCGAAGCCAACCATTTCGATGATATGAGACTCATCATTCCCTTGAAATGAATCGCAATCATTTCGTTAGAAGAAATCTGAACACTATAGCCTTAACATAATAATGTGACCAGCTTTAGTATATGGTTGTGAACAATTTTAGATTCAATTAAAATACATGTATCCTATATATGACTCTTTATACAAATGTATTTTTATATCCCAATAGAATCATGGTACCTTAGTAACTAGATAATAAATGATTACTTAAAACAAACTCTTCATCTTATTATCAAAATGTACTTTCATTACAAATAAAATGAAATTAAACATGAGAATATACTGGCTTTCCAGGGCACCGTATTCTCAAATTCCTAACAATCTCCCACTTGCCCAAAAGCAAGTATGACATATACCCCATTCCAAGACCTTCTGAGTGGCCATTGAAACTTTTTTGTGATAAAGGCTTTGTGAATGGATTAACAAGGTTTTGCTCAATTGGAGTTTTCTTCACAAGTACTTCTCCGTATTGCATGATCTCTTGAATGGGATGATACTTCCTCTCAATGTGTTTTGCTACTTTATGGTTCTGAGGTTCTTTTGAGTTAGCCAATGCTCCATTGTTATCACAATAGTGTGTAATGGGCTTGTCTACATTTGGAAGTTTTTCAACATCCATAAGGAACTTATGGAGTTATATAGCTTACTTTGCTACTTCACATGCCACAACATACTCTACCTCCATAATAGAGTCTGGAATACAAGATTGCTTTACACTCCTCCAAACTATGGCTCCTTCTTCAATGGTGAAAAAAAATCCTAATGTTGATTCTCCAAAATCAACGTTAGACTGCAAATCTGAATCAGTGTACCTTGTTGCTGCAAGGTCACTTCCAGAATATACAACCATTTAATTCTTCATTCTCCAAAGATATTTAAAAATGTACTTGACTATAGTCCAGTACTCTATGTCTAAGCTAGACTGAATTCTACTAAAAAATCCAACTGCATAGTAGATATCTAGCCTAGTGCATAGCACAACATACATGCGACTTCTCACAGTAGATACATATGAAATCCATCTCATGTTTTCAATTTCCTCTGAAGTTTTAGGTGATAGCTTCTTAAAAAGTTTGATTCCATGTCTAAAGGGCATAAAACCCTTCGTAGAATCTTGCATAGCAAACTTGGCCAAAATCTTGTCTATATAGGATGCTTGAGATAATGCTATCTGCTTGTTTTTACGATCCCTTATAAGTTTGATCCATAGAACATGGCTAGCTTCTCCCAAATTCTTCATATTGAATTGTTGGTTCTGCCAACCTTTAACTGTTGATAACATTCCTACATCAATCCCAATGACTAGAATGTGACCAACACAAAGGACCAAGAAAACAACCTTTTTATCTTATACCATTTTATAGACATAGGGTTCATTAACATTTTGTTGGAAACCATATGATTTACTAACAATAGCAAATCTTATGTTCCAAAACCTAGATGCTTGCTTAAGTCCATAAATGGACCTATTTAATTCATAGACCTTATGCTTGTGGCTCTTTCTAATGAAACTTTCTAATTGTGCCATATAAACGAGCTCTTCAAGATCCCCATATAAAAATACGATCTTTACATCCATTAGCCATATCTCATGATCAAGATGTGCAACTATGGATAATAGGATCTTGATGGATTTAAGTATAGCAATTGAAAAGAAGGTTTTCTCATAGTCAATCCCTTTTCTTTTGGTAAAACCCTTGGTTACTAACCTCGCCTTGAAGGTCCCCAACTTCTCATCACTTCTTCTTTTTCTCTTGTAAATCCATTTGCATACTATGGGTTTATCCCTTTAGGTAGATCTATTACAGTCTAGACGTTGTTAAAATCCAAAGAGTCCAACTCAAATTTCATTGTCTTATGCCACTCTTCAACATCTGCATCATTAATAGCTTCTTTATATGTAATAAGGTTAGATTCATGTTCATTTGAAATTGTGTTTTCTCCCAGACCCATGAATCTCTTTGGTTGTCTCATAACCCGTCCACTACGTCAAGGCACCATTATTTGATGTTCAAGTTGTGTTACTTTTTGAAATTTTGAATTAAACTGTGTTATGACATCTTTAGAATTAACTCTTAAATTCGAAGAATCAAACAATTCTTCTAAGACAATTCTACATCTAGGTTTGTCATTTCTCACAAATTCTTCCTCTAAGAAAGTGGCGTTCACACTAATGAAAACTTTTTTATCCTAAGGATTATACAAATAATAACCTCTTGTTCTTTTTGGATACCCTACAAACAAGCACACCTTAGTCTTTGGTTCCAACTTTGTGGACCTAGGCTTTAAAATATGTGTAAAACACCCCTAAGTTCGCAGATGACATACAGATGATTTACACCTTATCCACAGCTCCCTTGGTGTCTTAGGCACAGCCTTAGATGGAGCAAAATTGAGCAACTCCTTAACAGTTTGCATACAATATCTCCAAAATGAGATTGAAAGGTTAGCATAAGACATCATTGATCTAACCATTTCTAAAAGAGTCATATTTCTTTCTTCAATTAAACCATTATGTTGAGCTGTTCTTGGTGCTGGCAACACTAAATACCTATAACCAAGAAAGACAATAAGCTAAAGACCTAGGTTTATGGGTTCATGCAACACTTCATTTGATATTAACTTCTTTTATTTTTTATCTTCTTGGGTGGTTTTACTAACTTAGGATCCAAGACTATGTACAAGTCTCCATCAAGATGCTTGCATAAATACCTAACTTAATTAGTTCACTATATGTATATAGGAATCGATTAAATTAAGTTCAATAAACTAGTGTCCTAATTTGGCTATGTATGATAATTGGCGTATGTCTACCCAAATCACAAATCAAATCACCTAAGTGACGTGAACATACACTATTTAAATCTTAGTCTAACCTAAAATCTCTTTGTCAAGTTTCAATTAGATTCACAAATCAATTAATTATTGATCAGGCAATTAAAAGTATTAAAAACAAATTTAAACAAGCAAACCATACCCATCCATGATAAATAAAAGAGAAACAAATATTCAGACTACATGTTGAAATCCACCACAATCCTTGAAAAATAATTTACCTCATAATATTCAAATAAAACACTATTAAAAGAAATTTAGCCATGAATCCAAGTAAAAGAAAATAAGAGAAACACAAAAGTAAAGAAAGTAACTGAAGCTTTTAATCTTGAATCTTTCTTACCTTATTCTTGGCTCCAAATCTTCAAAATAGTCGTTGTCCTTTTTTCTCCTATGAAAAAGTCCCTTAAATATGTGCAAGGTGCCTTAATTTCCAAATTACGATAACAAATTTTACTTTTAAAAACTAGTGTGGCGTCGCGGCCATGACTCCTTAGCGCTACACTATGGCTATCATAGGTGGCACCGTGGCACTTTGCCCTCGGTCCAAAGGATGCTCCACCTGAACTGTCTAGTACTGCAACCATAATTTTCCCAATGTTGTGGCCTTAGCTCCCTCAACACCGCGACCATGAGTAACTTAGAGCCGCGGCCTTCAATCAACATGCTACATAGAATTACAACTATCCATTGTCTTCCAACTCAATTTTCACCTTGATCAAATATGAAAGATCAATGATAAACATGAAAGTTGTAGCTCGTTCTCTTATTTTTTTCCAATGGATCAAGAATCTCATCAATTGGACTTCTGAAGCTCAAGTTATCCTCGAAAAACCATTGCATGTATGAATTAAGTCTTCACCATACTTGTATGATTTTAACTCAAATGCACTTTGCTCATCAAATATCCTACATAAAACTATAAGAGAAATTGACAATAACTCTTCTTAAAATAAATTAAAGCAAAGTAGAGTAAAATTGAACTAAAATAACTTAAATTAACTACTCAACATGTAATTTAACTTAAACTAGAAAAACACTTAAAATACTAAAATTCGAATTTAAAATCTCAAAGATCTAGCTACTTAAGCCACCAAAATGTGTCAGAATAACTCTATATAATAGAGTTACCAATGTTGAAATCCACCACAATCCTTGAAAAGCAAATTAGTTCATAATACCAAAATAAAACATTATCTAAAGAAAATTAGCTATTAATCCAAGTCAAAGAAAATAAGAAAAACACAAAAATAGAGAAAGAAACTAATGATTGAAGCTTTTGATCTGGATTCTCTCTTAAATTCTCTTACTTTCTCACTTTTTTTAGCTCTTTTTCTTCAAAATAGTTGCTTGCCGTCTTGCTCCAAGTTTTTGTCCAAAAAAACTTATTTATAGCCACTTAAAAAGCCCTAACTTTTAAGAATCATAAGTTTAGAAAAATTAGGATTTTCTTCAAGCACCACAGCTCTCATTTTCCAAAGCCATAGCTCATAGTTCTTTGGAATGTTACCTGTGCTAAATTGCTCTTCAGCACCGTAGCTCTCAACATCCAAAGTTGTGGCTTTCACTTATCGATTCTTACTTTTGTTTTACTAGTGCAGTACTTCCCCTCTAACAAGGATTTTGACCATCTTCCTATTAGAAATGGGAGAAATGCTAAACATCAAAGTTAAAGCCATTCATTTTATCTTTCCAATGGTAAGAATCACATCATTTGAGCTTTTGTAGCTCAAGTTATCCTTAATATACTGCAACATATACAAATAAAGCCATGACCATACTTGTACGGATTTTCATCAAATGAGCCTTTGTCATCAAATTCCCTTCAAAAGTAATAAGGAAAATCCTAAACAACTACTCTTAAAGTAATTTAAAACAAAATAGAAAAAATTAAACTGAAATAACTTAGATTAAACTAATCAACATGTAATTTGACTTAACTATGAAAAACACCTAAATTACTTAAATCCAAACCTAAAATCTCAAAGACCTAACTACTTAAACCACAAAAATGTGTCAAAATAACTCTATGTAATAACATTATCAAAAGTCACCTCCCCAATACTACTTAAGCCGTTGCCCATTCACCTTGAACTTCTTGTTTGTTTTCTCATCAACTACTTCCACAGTGCCATGAAGGAGCACTTTTGTTGCCATGAAAAGTCCTGATCACCTTGATTTAAGCTTTTTTGGAAAAAGCTTCAAACGAGAGTTAAACAATAACATACATTGTCCTGTCTCAAATTGGCACTCAATAATCTTCTTGTCGTGTCATCTTTACTCTTTACTTTGTAGATCTTAGCATTTTCATAAGCATTAAGTTAAAATTCATCTGTCTCATTCTATTGCAATGAACATTTCTGACCAACAACTTTAAAATCAAAATTCAATTTCTTGATGGCCTAATAAGCACTATGTTCCAACTCCAATAGAAAATGACATGCTTTACCAAAAACCAATCTATATGGAGACATACTAATTAGAGTTTTGTAGGCAGTCTATGTTGGTTTTAGATCATAATGTATGCTTGTGATTGTGTAACCTATGGATCTCAAAAATTTTCTAGCAATGGAAGCAATTTTCCCAATTTATAGAAGTGGAAATTCAAAATCATACATCATGCAAATCAAATAATAATCACATCTATAATTAAAGAATAAAAAATAAGAGATATTACCTACTTGGTGCTGGGAATATATTTGATTTTTCTCTCCTAGTGAATTGTATTAAATTCACCGCCACACTAATAACTAATTTCTCAACCAAACAAACTTACCAGTTATTCTTCAAGAATGCTTGCAACTTGAACTTTGAGTGGACAAGGTGTACAATGCTAGGCTACATGATGATAACTGATTTTATCTCTTTTTTTTCTTCCTAAAGATTAATGGTTATTTTTCATTCATGGAAAGAACGTAAGAAAGTGGCCAACATTAGGACAGAAAAAGAAAAGTGAGGCTAAGACTGAAGGAAGAGGAGAGAAATGGCAAGGAAGGGTTTTTCAAGAAAGATAAGCTTTTATGTTTTTCCAATCTCTTCTCACTTTATTAAAACTCCTGCCTTAAAAGTTTAATCAAAACCAAATATCTTTGAATTAATCTTGACCATCCCTTTAGAGTTATGGATGCATTATACATGCTCCATAATTATCAAATTTGAAATTAAAAAATAAGTATTTTATCCTTTAATTATCATTTAGAGTTCTTAATAAAATAAAACTTCTTATTGAACAATAACTCTTATTTTATTATTATCCATCTTTATTTAAAAACTTAATAATAAATAAAATACTCTTAGTCAAACATGGAGTCTCCTTTTATCAAAATGAATGTCTAGATTCATTTTGTAAAAATCCTCTTAACATTATCTTAATTTAAAATAACTCTTATTTTTAATTAAGACAAAACTTGCTATCTTGTTTAAATTGAGGCAAACGCGTCTTCTTGTCTAAATTAAGATAAAAAGTATTTTTCTTTTCTATATTAAGACAAAACGTATTTTCTTGTCTTAATTAAGATAAAACATGTTTTCTTATCTAAATTAAGATAAAACATGTTTTCTTATCTAAATTAAGATAAAACATGTTTTCTTGTCGAAATTAAGACAAAACATGTTTTCTTCTCCAAATTAAGAAAAAAATGTTTTATTGTCAAAACTAAGACAAAACATGTTTTCTTGTCTAAATTAAGACAAAGATGTTTTCTTATCTAATATTAAGACAGACATGGTTTTTTTGTCCAAATTTAAGCAATTATATTTTCTTGTCTAAATTAAGACAAAAATATAAAAACTATCATTTTTATAGACAAATTTAATTAACTAAATAAAATACACATTCCAATTTAAATAAATTGAATTCTATGAAGCTAAGTGGAGAATCTATTTGGACATAGATATTCCAAATTCCAATAAACTTAGAATTACTCTTAATCTCATTAAGATAATTCAAGTTTATTAACCATGAAATCACTCCACTAAAGATTCATGGTTGCACTCTTGGATTAACTATAATTACAAAAAATGTTTCAATATTTGACATTTAACATTAGTTGTCCAATTGTAGATCTTATATTGTGAATCCTCATAATCACCCAATAACAAAAGGTGAAATTATCATTTTGCCATTTATGTCAATTTTGTCCCCTAGTCTCAAATTTCATCCAATCGGTGATCCAATACTCTAGATCTAATTTTTTAAGTGTCAAGATGTGATGAGTAGTTCATTCATCAGTCCACTAGGCTAAATTAACTACCAATCTTCTTAAAATTACTAGAAATGATGCTAAGGTTATGAACTACACTATTTAGATATACGTCCCTGGATGTTCACCTCAATTATAATCCCGATATACTGAGTCTAGATCAATGCTTTATGATGGTTATGCCCATGGTATATCAAATATTATTAAGAGATAAAACATAAGTCTAATATCCATCAACATTTTGGTTCTACCATAAGTAAATGTATAAGCGTGAGATCAAGATTTAAGTGATAGTTAAACTTAAATTTGATTCTCATGTGATTTCACTTTATGTTATAGTGTTATTACTCAAAGTTAACCAATCTGGTGTTTTGAGACTTATCATTCCCTTGGAATGAATCACATTTGTTTCGCTGAAAGTAATCTGGATATTACAAACTTAACACAACAAAGTGAACAACTTTATTATATGGCTGCGAACAATTTTTAGATTCAATTAAAATACATGTCTCCTATTATAACTCTGCATACAAATGTATTTTAATATCTCAATAGAATTATAATATCTTTATAACTAGATAATGAACACTTATTTAAAATAAACTGTTCGTCTTATTGTCAAAATGTACTTTCATTACAAATAAAATAAATGGAATTAAACATGATCACATAGTTGCTTTCTATGGCACCATATTCTCAAATTCCTAGCAACCTGATATGCCATAGCACATCATCTAACCTCTTAGCCTAATCCTTTCTTGATGGAGACACAATCTTCTCCAAAATCCACTTACTTTCTTTATTGGAGACTTTAACTTGTCCACTAGTATGTGGAAGATAAATAGTAGCAATCTTGTGTTTGACTCCATACTTGCAAGTATTGCTTCCAAGTACTTATTAAAAACGTGACTGCCTTCATCACTTACAATCGCTCTTGGTATGCCAAATCGAGTGAAAATGTACTTTTTCAAAATTTCAACACCACCTTTGAATCATTTGTAAAGAATGCTGAAGCTTCCACCCACTTTGAAACATAGTCAACAACCACCAAAATATAATGATTGTTGAAAAAAGAAATAAATGGACCCATAAAGTCTATTCCCCATACATCAAAGATCTCCATTTCAAGGATGCTATTGAAAAGCATCTCATGTCTTCTTGAAATGTTGCCTAATCTTTGACAGCTATCATAGTTTAAAACAAAATTATGAGCATCCTTGAATAACATCGTCCAATACAAACTTGATTAAAGGACTGTTGCTGTAGTTATGTTTCTTCTAAAGTGTCCACCATGAATTGCAATGCTTAAGAATGCTTTCAATTCCTTCATTCACAATGCACCTTCTCAGAATTTTATCTACACAATGCTTAAATAAGAAGGGCCCATCCTACACAAAAGACTTAACATCATGAAGAAATTTTTTTCTTTGATATAAATTTAAATCAGGAGGTAGAATGGTACTTACAATGTAATTGACATATTTAGCATACCATGGTAATTTCTTTTGATCAACATGCAACAATTGTTCACAAGGGAAAGTCTCATTGATCAAAGTTTAGTCGTTACCTTGTTTGTCATTCTCTAACCTTGATACATGGTCTGCTACTTGATTTTTTGTGCCTTTTCTGTCTTTAATTTCCAAATCAAATTCTTTTAGCAAGAGTGTCCATCTTATCAAACATGGTTTGGCATCCTTTCTGGACATCAAGTACTTGATGGCTAAATGATCTGTGTGTACAATGACCTTAGTGCCAACAAAATAAGAATGAAATTTATCAAAGGCAAAAACAACTACAAGAAGTTTTTTTCTCAATGGTAGTACAATTCATCTAGTTTTCTGTCAATATTTTGCTAGCACAATAAATAGAATAAAAGATCTTATTTCTCTTTTGTCCTAACATTGCACCCACTGTAGAGTCACCTACATCACATATGAGTTCAAAGGGAAGGTTCCAATCAAAAACTACAATGATAGAAGTAGAAACTAAATTTGTAACACCCTATACTCAAATATGGTGGCTAATAGAGCATATTGGATACCGATTGAGGTTAATTAGGGTGTTTAAGAGTGATGAAGGATGAAAGGAATAGTTTGGAATAAAATATTTCACACATGAGAAAATAGTAATTAAATAATAATATTTTAATGGAGGATGAATTAGAAAGTTAAAAGGTGAATCAAAGGTGAACCAAGACAAAGTGAGACATTTTGGGTCCTAAGGAGACAAGTGAAAAATTTTAGAATAAAAAATATTTTATTAATAAAATAATATTAAAATATTAATACTTTAATTGTTATCAAAATTAGTCATGAAGAAGAAGTATATGGTTAATCTAAGTGGGGGAGAAGAAGTAAGAAAGAATTTAGAAGAAAAACGATGTTAGTGGGGCTCGCATGTCTTTATTAAATAAAGCTAGCGCGAGTAAGTATATATTTAAACATTATGGTGATACCTGGGTGAAGTGTTGAAAGGACCAAATTGTAAAAGATGAAAGTTTGAAGGGTTAAATGGTAAATAAGGAAAAGTTTGAGGACATATGTGCAATTTTAATTAAATGGACATTTACTAACCAAGAAAGGTTAGAATATGAGGAATATGAGATATACATATAAAATGGCCAAACTTTGGGCAATCCGCCCATGAGAGAACAAAGGAAAGGAAATTTGAGTGTGGGGAACTTGGGAGAATCCGCCCACACCATGGAATGGCAAAATAGCATTGTCTTGAGAAAAACCGAACCTTTGAGGAAGAAAAAGAGAGATTCAGGTAGGAAGCAAAGGAAGAAAGAAAGAAAGGAGAAAGGAACCAAAGCGAGAAAGGAAGAAAGGAGGAAGAAAAAAGAGACAAGGTTTGGCCCAGTGGTTCCAAGTCAAGGAAGGTTAGTATAACTTTGATTTTGTTATGAGTTTCTTGAAGAAATGAGTTGGTAATTGTGTGAAAATGTTGTGGCAGCAAAGGTCTTCCAAGAATTAAAAGAAATAGATGCATGCATGTAGGTGGATCTTGTAATGCATGGTGATTTTGAGCTAGATAAGCAATGGGTAAGCGTTATGGTTTTGAAGTCACAAGTAAACAAGAGAAATGAGATGTGTGCTAATTGTTCATGTTTGTGGCAGCAACGATGACCATGGATGTGAGGAAATTGTGATCTATGTGTGTGGAACTCAAGCTAAAAACAAAAGGTAAACATGTAATGTAATTACATTGTGTTCTGTTGGATTGGGTTGGTTGAAAGTATGTGGATTGTGATTTAAATGTTTGCGAATAATGTTGATGAAAATTATGAAACTAGGTTAAGGATTTATTGATTGATGTGCTACCTATAACAGAGTATAATTAATTGTGTTGAGTTTGAATGGTTGCTAAGAAGTTGTGTAAGTTAAAAAGTTTGTCATAGTGGCGAGTCGGATGAGGTAACGAGTGACCGATAAGTAGAGTTAGCTAGATACACACTTGAGTCAATAGCGACGTAGCATCCCGTGATTGTAAGGTGAGTAGGGGGTATCGATTTCCAAATTTCCATACCATATATATATTGCTTTACGGTGGATAGACATGTCAATTTATTTTAAATGCGATTTATGGATAGCATAAACTGGTAAATATTCTAGGAATTTGTGAATGTCAAAGTATTTGAAATTGTCTTGATCATATATATATATATATATATATATACAACTTAATTATGTAAAGGATTTTAAAACCAGGAAACAAGCTTTTTATTACAATTTCTATTAAAATGTGCCTTATTAATTGTGTGATGTGCATTCATGAATGAATTTTATACTCACCATGCTGATTTGACATCTAAACCTCATACAAAAGGTTTATAATGTAAAGTCATACAAAAAGGGGGTTTTATCATGTTACTATGATCGGTATTTTGAAAATGATTTGAAATGATTCTTTGAAAACCTGATTTGGCTTTTAAATGGTTTTATCAAACTATGAGATTCTAGACTAGGTCAATTCTCACTTCGATTAAGTGTGACCATTGTGCACAAGTGAGCTCTAGCTAGAGAACTTTTGGGTCGCTGACGAGCTGCTAGACATGGCTGGGGCCATGGTTTGTGATATACGCGGCAAGGCCACAGGTTGATATATGTGGCTAGGCCACAAGTGATATATGCAGTTGCGACCACCTAATTTCTCTGATGTAGGCCAACATCATTGAGATTGCCATGGTTGTGGGGATTCAGTGGAGCAGAGCTCTCGGATGTTATTACATGGAAGTGGGTCCACGAGATTTCTATTTCTATTACCTACTTGAGAGTGATATCTCTTTGAGTTTTCAAGTACGCAGTTTTTCACATGGTGATAAATACTAGTTTTTCCGCAACTCCCCTGTTTGATTAAAAGCTTTCAGTGCTTTAAATATTGATTATGAATTAATGATGTTGTGTTTAATACCTCGAGGAAGAGATTATTTATGAGCTTGTGTCAAAGCTTTGATAACTTTTGATTTCATGGGAACATAGGTGATTATACTGATTCGATTTTAAGTAAAGGACATTAAATAATTTCGATGATAGAAATCCTTCACTCACACTGGTTTTGAGACAATGATGGTTAAATGATTTCTTGCATAACAATCCTTGGATTTATACATAAGGCACAAATGTCCCATTTGCTTTTAAATGGTTTATATGTTCTTATGTTTTTATATATTCAAACTTTCTGCCTTTAGCTTGTTTCCTATCTACGCCGTACTCACGGAGTTGATGATCATTGAGTTTGTGAGACTCACACTCTTTAACTTCTTTTTGGAAATAAGTAATCAACGCAAGTGAATTGCTCAGCACCTCAAGACTTGCTGAAACATAAGCAATGGCATCTCTCAGACTTCCACTTTGAGTCGCTCCGCTACATAAAGGTCGTGTTCTGTAAAATAGTTAGACTTATAATGATTATTAGTCTATCGAAAATGTATTTTGCTAAAAACTCTAAGGTTGTATATTGGATGTTAAGTGTGAAGTTGGGACATACGAGTATATTGTAACTAGATGCTATACTGTACTTGTATCATTTATTTGGTTTAAGTAAACAAAAGCATTGTTATTACTAGTCGATTTATATATGCATTAGAACGTTTGATTAAATTATCCAGAATCTCAACTAAGGCTTGTTCGGGATTTGATAGGTTCACTCATGAGTCTTGAACGTCGGTAATGATCGGCGAAGATGTCGTTGCAAACTATTTCTTCAATTATAAAAATGCAATAAGACAAATATCATCAAATTTGAAAAGAACATCTTTTTCCAACCGATTGCATAGTGGTTTAGAAATTTTGGTGAAGTTCTTAATGAATCGTTTGTAGAACCCAACATGTCCAAGGAAATTTCCAATGGCTTTTACTAACATTGATGGTGGAAGCTTTTCAATTGCTTCAATCTTAGCTTTGTTCACATCTAAGCCTCTGCTAAAAACTCTATGACCAAGAATAGTGCCTTCTTGTACCATAAAGTGATAGTTTTCCCAATTCAATACTAAGTTTTTTCCTCGCATCTCTTAAGGACCCTTGCAAGATTAAAAAGACAATCATCAAAAAAAGATTGCTATCATACATCTTGAAAAGTAGCAAGGGCATTGCAAAGTCCAAATGGCGTCATTTAAAAGGCAAAAATGCCATATGGGCATGTGAAAGTAGTTTTCTCTTAATTATCAAGAGCTATTCCTATCTGATTGTAACAAGAATATATATATATAAGAAACAATAAAACTCCTTACTAGCCAATTTATCAAGTATTTGATTAATAAATGGCGAAGCAAAATGATCTTTCCTTATGGCTTTATTGAGTTTTTGGTAATCCATGCACACTTTCCATCCAGTCACTATTTTTGTAAGAATGAGCTCATTGTTGGAATTAGGCACCACAGTCATCGCGCTTTTCTTTAGCACACACTAAACAAGATTTACCCATGAGCTATCAAAAATTGGATACATAATGTTATCATCTAACCATTTAATGATCTCTTTCTTAACAACCTCTTTCATGATAAGCTTAAGTCTCTTTTAATGCTTAATAGTGGCTCTTTGTCATCCTTCAAAAGGATCTTGTGTATGCATATGGATAGACTAATTACCTTAATGTCAACAATGGTCCAACTTAATGCCCTTGTATGCTCCTTTAGCACTTGTAAAAGCTTTCTTCTTGCACATTTGTAAAAATGGGAGAAATAATAACAAGAAGAATAGATGAGTTACCAAGAAAAGCATACCTCAAATATGTTCGCAATGGTTTAAGATCCAAGGTAGGACGTTCTTCAATGGATGGTTTGCATGGAAAAATGAAGTAGAGGAAAAATCCAAAGACTTAAATTGGGTTCTTAAAACTCAAGATGGAGCATCCAACATGTGCACATACTCAAGGAATTCATCATCATCCCTCTCAAAATTGGAAACTAAGGATGTTTCAAGTGGATCCTTGGATGGTTTGCAATAAATACTTCACTAGTGACACTATTTACCACACTTACCGCAAAACATTCATTAGAATCATGAGAAAATTTTAAAGCTTTAAAAATGTTGAAAGTTAACTCTTGATTTGAACTCTCAAAGTAAGCTCTCTCTTTTCAACATCAATAAGAGCTTTTGCAGTATGCAAGAATGGTCCTAAGCATGATTGGAATATCTCTATCTTCCTCTCTATCAACTACAATAAAGTCCACGAAAAAGATAAAGTTTTTAACTTTTAGAAGCACATCTTCAACAATACCTTTTGGATATGTAAGAGATTGATTAGCAAGTTGAAATGTCATAATGGTGAACTTAATTTCTTCTAAACCCAACTTTAAGCAAATGACAAAGGCATCAAGTTGATACTAGCTACCAAATCACTCAAAGCTTTAGCAAAAAAAAAAGCACCAATAGCGTAAGGGATAGTTAAACTACTAGGATCCTTGAGTTTTGGTGGAAGCTTGTTCTGAATGATGGCACTGCACTCTTCAATAAGTGTAATAGTCTCATATTCATCGAATCTTCTTTTCTTGGTTAAAATGTCTTTCAGAAACTTCACATAAGTAGGCATTTGTTCTAAAGTTTCCACAAAAGGAATGCTCATGTGGAGCTTCTTAAATACCTCTAAAATTTTTTCGAATTGATTGTCAAGCTTTTGTTTCTAAAAACATTGAGGAAAAGGTGGTAGTCGTGGGGGTGGACTTGGCTTATTCTCTTGAACTTGTTCATGAGACTCCTAAATCATTATCTCTTTCTCAACAGACCTACCTTAAGTTTCAGCTTGCTTGCTACTACTTCCTACCTCTGTTCCGCACCTATGGGTAATTGCCCTAACATGCTCCTTACCCTCTCTTTTAAGATTAGTTTCTATAACACTAAATAAGGTCCCTTAAGGCCTATTTTTGACAATGTTGGCAAGTTGACCCACTTGTGTCTCCAGGTTTCTTAATGAAGTTGGTTGACTATGAATAAGAGAATCAATTTTGGCCATATACTGCTTAAACAACTTTTCCATCGTTGGCTTTTTCTCTAGCATAAAAGATCTAGCTTGAAGTGGAAACCCTAGGGGAAATTTAGCTTTGGAGCTAAAAATGATCATTGATTATTATTCCAAGAAAAGTTAGGACGATTTCGTCACTTCAGATTATAAGTGTTGGAATAAGGATTGTTTCGTTACCTATTTGGATTTCCAACAAAATGTATCGTGATAACTCTATTTTATATAGTTATCACACACTTTGTTGAGCATAAAAAGAATGAAGTCCTTTTGCCTTTTAGTCATTTTTATGTAGTTTTTACATCTTTTTATTAATTAGTTTAATGCACGTTTGAATATTTTTAATTGAGTCTTCTTTAGCTTATTTTTAGTATAAAAGTCCTATTTTCATCCTCTATTGATTTAGTCATTTGTTATTGAAGGTGTGCAAGCATGTATGTTATAAAGGCAAATAACTGTGCAAAGATGCTTAAGGAGATTTTTGATGATGTTGTAGTAATTTGAGCATCACTTGAGCTACAGAAGTCCAATCGACAAGATTCTTGGACCACTAAAAAGTTAAAAGAAAGGCTATAATGTTGATGTTTAGCACTTCACCCAGTTCTGATTGGATCATGGTCAAAATTGCATTGGAATGTGAAGGACTAGAGTAGACTACACAATAGTTAGGCAATAAAGGTAGTGCTACAGCCTCCGAGGGCCAACGTTGCACCACCACCCTTATTCAGCCCATGCCCCAGCACCAACTAGAGAAGTTGGCACTGTTGCATTGACATGTACATTGGCAATTCTACACCCTTCAGTTGATAACATCATAAGCCTATTTTTAGGGTATAAAAAGAGGCCTTTTACTCTAAAAATAGAGTTGGAGCATACCTCATTTTTGGAAAAAGAAGTTTTGAAAAAGAAAAGAAAAAAGGGAGGAAATCTTTGAAGATTAAGCTTCAAAAAAACTACACCAAGTACTTTCTCACACTAGATTTAATTTTCTCTCTCTATCTTTTTTTGTAAAAATGCTTTAATTTTCTAAGATGTTGAGTTTTGCTATGGATAGGTTGAGTTAGATTTCTATTTCTAGGGTTATAGTGAATATTATTATGTAGTCTAGATATTGTGCTTGGCTATCACATGCTTTTGATAAAATTACTGATGTTTATTCAAATTTAAATTTATTTTTCATTTTATTGCTTGATCACCAATGAAATGAGTTCGGGTTTTTAGATGATACTTGAGAAAGTTAGTCTAAATAGACCTTAATTTGGGTAATATATGTTCATTACACTTGAGAATTGAGTGGGTGATTTGCAAGTAAGGTAGATATACACCTATTTGCTGTATATAGTCAGTTATTAGAACCTTTACCTTAGGAACTTGGCTTAGTTAAATTACTATAGACATATAGAGATTTAATTAAGTTAGACCATTGTACGATAACTGAATAGAGAGTCATGCATGCTTGAGGATTCTAAACTAAAATCAAGTTGCTATTGAAGTAAGTAATTAGCCAATCATGCATCCAAATGAAATCCTAATTGAACCCATAATCCTAGGCTTTTACACCATTGCTTTTACATCAATTTTAATTTGTAATTGCTAGTTTAAATTAGTCATTTAGATTTAGTTTTAATTATTTCTAGACTTTCGGGTACTTGGATAAAATTAGCTTGTTCAACTAGTACTTAGCATAAATTTTGAATCAACTCCTAGTGGGATTAAAAACCCTTCTTATCATTGTATTACTTGTTGAAAACCACATTACTTGTGTGAATTCCTTGCTAAATTGTGAAAACCATCTAAAACAAATATATTGGTAATTTAGCAAGCAACATATTGATTTTTAATTTGCTAGGCAATGATCAACAGAATGTCCTCCTCCAAACCAATCACAAGTAACAAACATGCTCTAAATAGAATGAACCCATAACATATCAAATTTCCTAGATAATGCAGCCCCCTGTGCGGTCAAGGTATTAATAGCGTTAAGTTCATAAATACTAGTAACTTTATTAGGCACCGATCTGTCAAATGGACATTGATAATTATTAAATGCCATCTCTTTCAATAAGTTGTAAGCCTCATCAATAGACTTTGCCATAAGTGCTTCTCATACTGTAACATCAATAGTAGTTCTAATAGGACTTATCAACCCACTATAAAATGTCTGTACCTACATCCACTTAGGTAACCTATGATGAAGACATCATCTGAGCAGCTCCTTGTATCTTTCCCAAGCCTCATACAATGACTTTTAATCTAGTTACATGAATGAGGGAATGTCACTCCTCATTTTTGCTATCTTAGTGGAAAAACTTGGCTAAAATCTATTGAGCTAAATCATCCCAAGTAGTAATGGAACTTGTAGGAAGTGAATTCAACCAATTCTTTGCCTTGTCTCTCAAAGAGAAAAGAAAGATTCTTAATCTAACTGCATCATTAGTTACTCTATTATGCTTGAATCTGTCACAGAACTCCAAAAGTTCACGATAGGAGCATTTAGATCACCATTGGGTGATCTTATAAATTGTACTCAAGTCTGAATCATCTAAATGATCTCTAGCTTGATTTCAAAGTTATTAGCTTGAATGATTGGCCTTCAAATTCTAGAATGAAGGCCTTGCATAAGAGGAATAGCATTTCCCTCAAAAATGTGTTCTTTTCCCCTTGTTGTTCAACCATTGTTTCAATGGGAGTTAAGGGTTGTGAATTTTCTCTCCGAAGTCTTTGAAAATCTTTTCAGTTTCAGGATCAAAATGAACTATCTCCAAGTTTCTCACTTTTCGCAGACAATGACTTAAAGTATATGAAATAATGAAAAACAAAGCTTGAAGTAAGACTAGTTTATTTGGTATTAATATTAGCAAGAAGTAAGAAAAACAATTCCTCAACAACGATGCCAAAAAACATGTTGTAAGATTTATCCATGCAAGCGTATGAATCACTACAAGTAATATAAAAGTAAGTTTAAGTGTGGAATCCCACAAGGAATTGCACCAACTTAAGCAAAGGACTAAAATTGTAACAAACTAATTTTATCCAAGTAATCAAAATTAGAAAATTAATTAAAAGCAAAATTGAACTAAAAACTAAAACTAATAGTTGAATAATAAAGTTTACTAGAAAAACAATTAATTAAAAGCCTAGGATTATGATATCCCTCAACACTTCATCTAAATCCTCTTTCTCTCGCTAAACTTACTTCAATCGATTGAGTTGCTATCCTAGAGTCCCAAGTTATTTATGAGTTTTTGTCGAGGTGCTCATAAAAATATATCTTCCAAGTAATTTACTATATGTCTAAGTAAATTCAACTAAAGAAAGATTCATTAAGTTTGTGCTCTAATCTTAGCTACATGTGATAGATAGGTATATGTCTATTCTATATGCAAATCAAATTACCTAATCAACTAAGTGAATTTGAACACATGCAATTTCATTCATGGCTTGATCTAAACTCCCTTTGTCAAATAGTATTTAGATATCCAAATCAATCTAATTGGTGATCAAGCAGTTAGAAGCATTTAAACACAGAATTGGAATAAACAACTCATATTCCATTGATAATAAGCAAAAGAGAGATTAAGAATTCAAACTACATGTTGAGTTCAATTATAACCCTAGAAAAGTAAATTAGGTCATAACTAAAGTTAAAAACATAATCCAAAGAAATTTAATGATTGTAACAATTCAAGAAAAACAAAGAATAAAAGAGAAGAAAAAAAAACTGAAGATTTGTCAAATCTTCAATCTTCAATCTTGCACAATCTTTCTTGCTTTCTTGATTGTTTTGCACCCACTTTTCTTTAGCCACTTTTCTTCGAAGAAAACCTAATCAAAACATCTTCTTTGATTGCCTTAAATTTGCTTTCTAAAAGCCTCCAAAAAACCTAATTCTACCAAAATTCGAAAAAAGAAATCCTGAATATTGTAACTAGGCACTGCAGCCTTTCTCCTTGGGCTCCATGGTGCTGCGCTCATGAGTGGTAGTGTAACGCTTCAAATCTACTAGGGCGCCACGGCCTTGCCTAACTAATGCCATGACACTATGCTCTGTGGTCCTTGTATGGGAGCTTGGGCATCAAGGGCGTTGCAGCCTTCATTTTTTTTATGCTACCTTATGTAGAAATTACAACAATCCAACCTATTTTAAAGCAATTTTTACCTTGATCTAATTTGAATTGAGCAAAATGATAAACATGAAAGTTGTAGCCCTATCTATTAGCTTTCCAATGGTTTAAGAATAACACCAATTAACTTCTGTAGTGAAAGGTATGCTCAAAATACTACATCATGTATAAACAAAGCTATCACCATACTTGCACAGATTATCACCAAATAAGGTCTTTTTCATCAAATTTCCTACAAAAGCAATAAAAGTGATCAGCAATAACTAAACTTAAAGTAATTTAAAGCAATTTAACATAAAATTAAACTAAAATAACCTAAACTACACTACTTAACATGCATTAAAATTAATTAAGAAAAATAACTACAACACTTAATTTCAAACCTAAAATCTCAAAGGCTTAGCTAATTAAGCCCCTAAAATGTAACAAAATAAATCTATATAATAGAGTTATCAAAGATCAAAGACAAGCAATCTTTAGTTTTCTTTTCTTCTCTGGTTCTTATTTGATTTTATTGAATTGTTCTTGATGGTTAGATTTCTTTACACTATGTTTTTTTTACTCATTATGAACTAATTTTCTTTATCTAGGATTGCAATTGAACTCAACATGTAGTTTGGATTTTTAATATTCTTTCTTTCTTATCATTTATGGTTTAGGGTTGTTTATTCCAATACCGTGCTTAATGCATCTGAATAACTAGCCACCCATTAGATTGATAAGGAAATCTACATGCAACTTGAGAGAGGAAGTTTAAAATAAGTCATGGATGGAATAACATATGTAAAAATTCAATTAGTTGAGTGGATTAATTTGTTTTGCGTATAAGATAGAAATAAACTTACATGTCATATATAGCCAATATTAGAGCCTAAGCTTAATAAGTCTTTCTTTAATTCAATTTACATAGACATAGAGTGAATTGGTGGAAAGATATATTTTATAAGAATCTCAACAGAGATTTATAAATATATTTAAACTCTAGATTAACAACTCAAACTTGTCTAATAAGTTAAGAGAGAGTAAAGGAGATTCCAATGAAGTGTTAAAGGAAAATTGGTTTTAGTGTCACTTGTTCAAGTTCCTTGAGACTGGTTGTTGATGGCATTAGCCAACTAACCCAATTTGTGTCTCAAGATTCTTGAGTGATGCCGATTGACTCTTAATGATAACATCATTCTTTGTCATGTGTTGAAGAAACATCTCTTCCACAGATGGCTTTTTCTCAAGTATAGGAGCTTTACCTTTTTCTTTATTGATTATGCAATTAAGAAAAGATCACTCATCAATTTTACATAATCAATAGCATGCCTTCGAATTATCTTTAAAAAAATGAGGTTTTCTAGACCTAAAGTTGTGGCCGCCATGATCTTCTCCTAGCAGTGTAACAAGCCATATAGCTTTGGCTTTTGCAAAGCATTGCTTTTCTAATATTAGAACCAAAGCTTATATTGTTAAAGTAAGTTTTAATTTGAGAAAAAAAAAAGAAAATTTAACTTAGACCTACCAAATAACTTTTAGTTGTAAACTAGGTCATGTGATCACCTTGTCATCCTATAGAACTTTAATCTATCAAAAGTTAGATGAATACATGAAATAAATATAATATTATATAATATTAATTATCTATATAATTATTTAATTACTTATAACAATAAACCCTAAATATTTTTAAAATTAAATAATATTACTAATTTAGTTAATCGCTTAATTAGTAAAACATTTTGTCATTTGATTAATTTAATAAAACCTTAATTCATATAATCAAACCTTAAATTTTTCTAACTTAACAAATTTAATTAATTGATTAATAACCAATACATGATTCTTCTAAACCCTAAACCTTAAATTATATAATTAATTCCATAAACCTTAATCCCTAATTCAAATAAATAAAATATTGTATAATATTACTAAACCCTAATTTAGTTAAATGTTTAATTAACTGAAACATTTTTCCATTATTTAACACCTAAACCCCAATATAATTTACATAAACCCTAAAGATTAGTTAAATTAATCTTTGCCAATAGCTAAATACCCATCAGATTTTGAAAAAATTAAGTTGTTTCAAAATTATTCAAGCAACCGCTAGATAATCCAATAGATTTTTGTTTGACTAAGTTGTTCAAAAATTGTTCAAGAAATAATGCACAATCAACAATATTCTTCATATTTACAAACTAAACAAACATACTAACGGATTTCTCCCATTACGGACTACAAACTAGTCGATGGATCGAACCCATTACTGATTGAATTGTTAATGGAATACTCCATGGGTAAGTTACCAACGAAATATTCCGTCACTGATGGATTTTCCATCACCAACCATGTTATTGTAGACAAAAATTTTCATCGTAATATGCGTTGGTAATATTACATATCGATGGAAGTTTTAGTTAATAATGCCTTGTTTTTTTGTAGTGTGATGAGGCACGTGGAAAACTCAAGAAACTTACCCAACAAGATGAGGTAAGAGAATATGTTAAGCAATTATCTGAATTATTGTTACAAATTAACGATCTTGGTGAAAATGAGGCACTCTTTTCTTTTATGGATGCACTTAAACTATGGGCCAACTTGAAACTCTAAAGGAGAAATGTGTAGAATGCCTTAAAGGCTATGATCATGGTGGAATCATTAGTGGATTTGCATATGTTCGACAATAAGACTTCATTTTCCAAGCTTGAGAAAAAGGGTAATAATGCAAAAGAGAAAGCTAATGGTTCAAAGGAAAAGGTTGACAAAAAATTGCCATGCCATTGGACCAAGGTAATCGCCAAGTGGAAGGGCAAGGAAAGGAAGTTCATTAAATGTTTTTGGTGCGAGGAACCACACTTGACAAAGGGATTGTATCATGCGTAAAAACCTCGTAGCCATCATGAGGGATGAGAAAGATCCAAACAATGAAAGTAGCAACTAGTGTGTAAAAAAACCTGATAAGCAGTCACAAATAGGGAGCCTAGCATTGCACAAGGAAAAAGAGAAAGACCACTATAGTGACAAGGAGTGCCATCATCCATGGCCAAGGAAGCCTAGGAACACATTTAGATTGGGCAACGTTATGTTGCACCTAAGGGAGCAATAAACCATAGTAGAATGTTGTATGGTCCAAGACAGATCAAGATTAATGGTAACAGGACTACCACAAATGAAGGCTAGAAAACCCAATACATGGGCACAGAATTATCGAGACCAACCAAGCACTCGAGAGACCAAGAGGTCGAGGCATAGGAAGATTGGTCCACAACAAGTGACCAAGGAGATAACACATTCTAAAGAAGTGTGTGGAAGCCAAAAGTGTATAAAATGAGGTCGTCCGAGGCAAAGACGTGCAAGAGGATGGCCACGACGTAACAATGCATCTCTTAGTAATGAGGGCATTGCTAGATTAAAAAGGGAAGGATGTCATAGCTTAAGAGTTCAGACCAATCCAAGCAAGCTAAGTAGCCCAAGCAAGTTAGGTAGCCTAGGTAGGCCAAGTAGCCTAACAAACAACAACTTAAATAGGTTAGGCAATTAAGACATGCTAGACAACAGGCCCAATTCATTTAGTATAATCTAATTTGAACTTTTGGATTTGATTATGTATATTTAGATTTAAATTATATTATAAGATTATGATTTTGATTAATTTTGAATAATCTCTTCAAATTATATCTGTTATCATTATCTCTATCTTGTAACCTAATCTTATCTAACAAGGGGAGCTATTAACCTACAAATACCACGTGCTCTTTATTTGTAGCATATCATTGAAAAATGAAAAACATTTTATGTCTCAAAAGCTCTCTCTTTCCTTTTTTTTTCTTTTACTTTCGCTATTTTGTGAATTTTAAGATTTACCTAAATTTTATTTTCAAAGTTTAAGGTTATACGAAATTAGATTTAAGTTTCGATACCTGACACTTGACATTTACTTGCACTTTAAAAATACATATGATCCTTGGCACTCACCTACTTATCTGGAAGAGTAGGATGGAGTTTTAAATTAATTTCAAACCTAATTATTTAATGATATATACATAAAATAAGTTAAATACTTACAAATTATAACATCTCCAACGTCAGGATCATGCTCACTTATACTCGAAGGTAGTGAATTCATCTAAATAACCGAAAAGGCACATGCTCTGTCTACCAATTAAGTGATGATGAATTCTCATTGTAATCCATGGAATTTAATCCTACGGGCATTCAACTAATGCCGCGTGGACAACACTGTAGAGTCAACGGTATACGGCACTCGCTTGATATTTTAATTTTATTTCCTTTGTGGCTTCACAGTTTGTTTGACTGTTCAGCTTCTGGTAGTTGCAATGGCGCAGCGGCAATTGGAGCCATGGGCCGACCTCAGCGGAAAAGTGGTGATGGTGACGGGGGCATCTTCCGGATTAGGCTGGGAATTCTGTCTCGACTTGGGTAAAGCCGGCTGCCGTATCGTGGCTGCCGCACGCCGTGTTGATCGCCTCAAATCCCTCTGCGACGAAATCAATTGCCTCACCTTTCCTTCTTCCAAATCCCAGTCTAGTGGCCCTCGTGCTGTCGCCGTCGAGCTGGACGTTTGTGCTGAAGGAGCCACCATACAGAGCTCCGTCAAAACGGCTTGGGATGCCTTTGGGAGGATTGATAGTTTGATCAATAACGCTGGCGTTAGAGGTATTATATTCTCTTCTTTCAATGTTTTGGATAATTTCTTTACTTTTCTCTTGAATAGTGATATTCATCGTAGGAGATCTCTCTTGTGCAAACTCATTAGGCTTTGAAAATGTAAACACAACAAAAGCTTTAGTAAAAATTATCTAGTTAGTAGATAGAAATAGCTAGGATTGATATTTTGGATCGCTTTGAATCATTACAAAAACCAAACAATCAAAAGGCTGAAATTGTTAAAAGTGGAAAAGTATGTTTATTTACTAACAAATAATGGTAAGAGCCCTTATAAATTTGAAAATTTTAATTTTTGAATTGTGTCTTTTTTTTTTTTTTTGCTGTTTTTAATAGAGAAGGTAATGGTAAAATCGACAACTAAATAAAGTTCATACGGCTTGAACCTATGCTAACCATGTAAGCCTTTTTTACAGCATTAAAAATTTCATGTAAGTGTAAATAAATGGGTAATTGCAGTTGACATTTTATAGCTTGAAAAGTTTTGACATTCTTATCGTATTTTATGAAATTTTGCATAAGGTTTCTTTAATAAATACACCCCAATTGGACAAATTTTTTGGATTCATTCTGATAGCGGGTCGACTCAAACTCTTGCTGCTGACTTATTTGAGTCTTTATACAAATTTTAATAGTTGTCAAGGTTGTTTCTGAGATCTGACACGTACATCTTCAAGGAAGAATAAAAGCAAGGAAACAAAATAGCGAAGAAGAGACTGACAGTCTCCTGTCTAGAGCAATGTTATTTTTATGACTTAAGACTTCTTAGTCCTTTTTGAAAACAAAACCTTAGCAGAGAAAACAAGAAGTGAAACTTTTATTCTAGGGTGATAACAAACATTCAGGGTTTACCCACAAAAGGTTCCTCATTAATTACTGAAAAGAAAGAAAGAAAGAGGGAGACAGAAATCAGACCCTACGTCGTTTCTTGACCTGATTTTTGGTGTAATATTCTCAATTTTGCCATGATCCTTTTCTTCCAATTTGTGTTCATTGTGTTGGACCTTGTACATGTAACATTTTGTTTACCATTTGCCACTATTGCGTGTTTCAGGTAATGTGAAGAATCCAATGGAATTGTCTGAGGAGGAATGGAATCAAAATATCAAAACCAATTTAACAGGGTCTTGGTTGGTATCAAAATATGTTTGCATGCATATGCTTGATGCAAATCAAGGAGGATCAATAATCAATATTTCTTCCATAGCTGGTCTTAATCGTGGGCAACTGCCTGGAGGTGTGGCTTATGTTGCCTCAAAAGCAGGCCTAATTGCCATGACAAAGGTAAACAATGTGTGTTTAATGTTTTTAGTTGTTTAAATGTTATCATAATATCATTTGAAATACTTTATGATAGTTGACTTTTGATGCAAGATTGTCACTAGAATATCAAAGCTTTTGTAAGCATCAAGTTTGGAATTGTCTATTATTTGATTGACTGGCAATATCATCAATTATAAAGTAGGGTAAAATGTTTAAAATAAGAAAATTGAAGATGTAAGGCCTAAGATGAGAATTAAGTGGTAGAAATAGATCACTTTTCAAAAGAAAAAAAAAAGTGGTAGAAATTAAGCAATTCAACAATGTCTATGTTGTAGATTGGATCCAAGAAAGTCAATATAATGCGAATAAATTCAACAAAAACTAAAGTACACAGCAAGAAATAATACCCAAAATTACATTCCGACAGGAAGAACAAAATTTATGTGGTTTGGCTTAAGGTTTACATCCATGGGCAAGACGATTTCACTATAATCAAGAAAAGATGAAGATTACATTGAGTGTTGCTCACAGAACTCAGATCATATTTCACCCTAAAGCACAAGAGCTTTTAGTTAATTCTCTCCAAAACTTTTTTTCCTCTCTTTCCCAAAAACATACCCAAGAGCACGTCTCATTTTATTTCACCTTCTTTTTGCTCTTCACAAGTTGCATTTTATGGGCTTTAAACTAGGGTAAAAGGAATGAGGATCAAAGGGTAGGACCACATACATGTTATGATATAATCAAGAAGCAAAAAAGTATTTTACGGTGACTTAAATTCGTCTGCCACGTCAATAGTCTAGAATAAAGTTATAACATAGGAACAGCACTATACATCAGCTGGATCTAAGTGCTTAACATTATGAAGGTGACAGTTACTAGGGGAGCATGTGAATTGGTTAGAGCAGTGCTGTTATTTGAACATGCGCTTGTTTGGTAAAGCCAACCTCTATGGTGGAGTTCCTTTGCTACTGGATTGGCCTTGGCTTGAATTTATTGGATAAAGGTGGTGTATGCAATCCTACACAGCTTTTCCCACCGGTGATGGTAAGATGTAGGTGACAAAGAAAATGGTACTTGTATGGCAGAGCAACTGTAGAAAGGAAAGCTGGTGCCTGACCAGAATAGTTCATGTTGGTGATACCATTCAGGCTTAATCTAAGAATGGAAACTGGTTTGTCAACTGATAAGATCTCTGAGCTTGATGAGCTGGATATTTGGTTTGGCTCTTCCTTTTTTTTGAAGAGGGTCAATTATCTGCAGGCAGGAAAGCATATCTTCAATACATATGGTCAATATTCATCATTTTTCATAGGATAATCTGGCTTGTTTGTGTAGTTTTGAGGGATGTCTGGATCTCCTGCCTCCTAGATCCTAGTTCAGTTAATTACCATGGGTAATTGGTAGGATGTCACCACCTATGAAATAATTCGTTAATTTATTTATTTTATTTAATATTTAAGGAAAAATATGTAAAGGTAATTATTTTCAAGTCTATTCTCTCCCATCACTTACTGAGGTGTTTAATAATTTTCAAAATCATCTCAATTTTCATATTTTAATAAAATTTTATCATCTATTTTCCTCTCTGAAATAGTAATGACTGGAAATATCTTCTGAGAAACTAAGCCTTTGCGCTTCATGTGGAACCTATCTGTGTTGTGCATGTTTTAAGCAATCAGCAAAATAACTGTTGTTGAAAATTTACACCAAGTGTTCTCATTGATTCCCTAGCTTTCTTTTGGTAACCTCAAAAGTAAAAACCCAGATTCCCATCAAGACGGTCTCCGACTGGCTTTTAGTTTGTAATTTTATATTGTCATCTTGTCAATTTTGATGTTTTATTATCCAACTCTTTTATATAGTGATTTTGCATACTCTTTCTGGTCTTTGGAGAATGATGAATTTCTATTATTAGAAAATGACAAGGATGGTTTTGCAGAGCATGGCTCTTGAACTGGGGGTGCATAAAATCCGAGTGAACTCGATATCACCTGGACTTTTTAAATCTGAGATCACACAAGGCCTTATGAAGAAGGACTGGCTCACAAATGTGGCTACCAGAGTTGTTCCTTTAAGAACATTTGGTACATCCGATCCTGCATTAACCTCACTAGTCCGATACTTAATCCATGATTCTTCAGGATATGTTTCAGGTAACGTGTTCGTTGTTGATGCTGGAGTTACCTTGCCAGGCATTCCCATTTTCTCTTCTCTTTGAATCTCTATTAAAATAAGAAAATATGTATTCCTTGATGCAATATTAGTATCAGAGAATCTATAAGAAATAAGTTTTTGTATGAACTTGTATTTTGATCCTTTTATCTTTTTACAGTTTAAATTCCTTTAATTTGGTAGGCGTTGGTGGATGTATATGATGCTTTAAAACAGCTGAGCAGAATAATGGTGTTGTAAACTTCTTGAAACTTTATCTTAGGTCAGGCTTTCATGTAAGATTGTGAATAACGATTGAAGTGGTGTAATGGTTCCTTATTTTGCAACTTGTGAATAAGATTGTGGAGTTTGGCACCGACCGCATTATAATTTTGCTTCACCATCGGGAAGCCATAACATTTCCATTTTATGTTTTTCAGTTTTGCATCATTGGAATTTGGCACTAGTGATATGACTTGGTTTGAAGATTAAACAACTGTTAAAGATAATTAATTGCTTTTGCTAAAATTCACTTGTAATTTGTAAATTATTTATTATTTTTAATTGTCACTTATAATTTTAGATTTTAGATGTATAATTTCATTTGTATGTTTTAATTGTGCAATTTTTATTTATTAGGTTTTCTAAGGTGGGTTTTCAACATAGGTATTTAACATAACAAGGTTTTAAAAATTAAACGATGATATAGTTTTTCCTTGTTTCCTACTTTTTCAGTTCTTTCATTCCATTATTTTTTTACATTTTTCTAAAAGTATTTTTTTTAACATTCTGGAACAGATAGTTAAGGTTAGGGTTATGTAACAAAAAAAAAATTTGACAGAAAGAAATAGAAGTTTCAAAAATAATTTATCCAAAATCATTCAAGCATCAATATCTCTATTTCTTTTCCCTCTTTTTCTGACTGTCCATATTCATTTATTGTTTTCCTCCCAGAAAATTTATTATATAAAAAATATAAATAAAATTTTTTAATTTTAAGGAAATTAAAATTATATTTTATTTTCTTTTACATTTTCTTTCCGTTAAGTGAATTTTATTATTGCAAGGGAATTCCTTTGGGAAAGGAAAAAAAAGCAAAGAAAATGGATAGTAAAATTGTCAACTTAACTTTTCTTTTATATTTTCTTTATAACCTTCCTTTTTTTTTCTCCATTTTCATTATATTTTTTTTTTGAAAAAAATTCTAAATTAAAATTTCTAATGTTTTACTATAGCTCTGCACGTTCAACTTTAAAAATATGTCTATTAGGTGGAGAAAGATTCGTATTTATAAATTCAAGACCTATCCTATTTGTTACTAATGTGGATTCATGACATCATATTCATCCTAACCCTAATTGCACTTGCTCTTTCAAACATAGAGAAGAAGGACTTGCTTTGACCCAAGTTTACCTCGATCTTGGTATTTCTCATAGGAGTTTTCACATCAATGAAAAATTAGGTAATTGTCACATCTCATTTCCAAGGATATGATTAGCGCAAAGACTTACGTGGGTATGGTCCATTGGGGCTCAAATAAGCCTCTTATTCATCATGCATATACTACTAATTCATATAATGCATTCACATAGTCATATGATAAATTACTCATTCTTTCTTATGTGTCATCAAAACATTATGGAATTCTACATCACAAAACGCTGTCAATTATGTAAATCGATGTTTGTATAGCATTACTCATGAAATATCTCATAAGAACATGCATATGCATTCTATAGTGCTCAACTAGGCTCTTGAGGCACCACACCAATTCATTTGTGAAAACATGTAAAACATATTGCCATCTAGTGGCTACATAACCATGAAAAATTATCCAACAAAATTTAAACAAGAACATAAAGACCGACTCATCAGCAGCACATGACTCAACCCTTTAGGTTTTAAATGAGTTTCTAAAACACCTACCAAAGAAAGCTGGGAGCTAGTCTTTGCAACAAGGGTATCAAGCTAATCATTGATCTACAAAAAAACAAGGGTAACTAACGTCTGTGTCTATGAAACCCCAATCTAACTTAAAGGATAAAATACTAAATCCTTAGGTGAGCTTGGAAAAATTTTGTTTACGAACATACAATTTCAGTATATGCCGTGGAAAATGTTACATTTTTAAATGCTAAGTTGATTTGATAAAGTATTGAGGAGAGATGAGTTAATTAAACTTATTTGAAACTTGATTTTTACATTCTGGAGCAGAAGTATTGATACTTGAAACCCAAAAACAAAAGTATCGATACATTCCCAAAAGTATCTATACTTGACCCTGTTTTTAGAAAAAAAGGTAAAATAGTAATTTCTCAACCAAAACTTACTTAATTAAGTTACCTAAAACTAAAGCATCTTCTGCCTTAGTCCGCCACCCTTAACCATTTTGGGAAGCTCTAAACTCCTTTTAAACTTTCTTTCTCTTGGAAACTCCATTTTTTAAGATTTAAGTTTGGTTTTGGTTGATGTCGAATTTCAAAAAACCAAAAAGGTAAAGATTCTAGCTTTTAAACCCTTTAAGCTTGGTTTCAAGGTTTTGATTTACACTTTTCCAAATAGATTTACATTTCTCTTTCCAATTTGAACCCAAATCGATTTTCCTATTCCACAAGGTCATAAGGTAAAAAAAAAAGGGTAGTTTAAAGCCTATAAATCATTTATGTTACCTGAACAGTGGATTAACTAGTCTAAACGTTAGATTAGTATAGATTTGGTTAGGGTTAATTTAGCCATCAAATTCGAGATTGATAGTTTAAGCTTTGGTTAATAATATATTGTTACTGTTATAGGATAGATTGAAGGCCTAAGGATTTAATTGGAACAAGGATTTGATGTTTTGACTGCGTGTCAATCGACGACTTAATCGAGGTGGGTAGATGTGATGTTTTAAAACCTTTTTTGCTATGTATACAAATTATGCATGATTTGTGGTTGGTTTTATTTGATTACCATGTTGTCTTTATGAATGAAATGATTGAGTTGCGAAATAAATGATTTTCAATATGGATTACAAATGTATATATGATACGTAAATATGAATACTATGTATTAGTTTTGAATAAGGGGGACAAACCTTTCAAATGTTTTCAGTCTAAAGAAATCCTAGATAGGATGAATGAGCAAAGTTAATGCATGACTAGGTCATTGCCTTTATGGATGAATGTATGCCCACCTACTACGATATGAATGTGGATGATTAGTAACCCACCTATTATGATATGAACATGGATGATTATTTGCTCACCTAAGATGATGTGAATGAGGATGGTTAGTGGCCCACTTAATGTGATGTCAGTTTGGATGAATAATAGCCCATGCCCTAGAATGTGTAAAGGTAAATGTATGGATGCCCACCACATAAGAATGCAAAAGTGGATGGTTAAATGCCCAACAATGAGTTCATGATATGTTTCTATTGTAAGTACACGGTCATGTACCGATAGTTATTAAATTGATATGAGAATGATGTTTATGATTATTGATGTGTAAAGTATATGTGAGCATGAAAGCCATAATGTGAGGTGTTGTACCACACATACTTGATGGTCACGATGTGGGGTGTTATACCACATAACCATAAAGGTCGAATGTAAGGTGTAGTACCACACACATGATGACGCCAGATGTGGGGCATCATACCACACACCTATATAGCCTTAAGATAGGGTGGTAGTACTATTCTCCAATGGCATTCATTGATATGTTTAATTCATCGATGTAGAATGATTTATGATGCTATGGAATGCATATGATGTTGACTGTATTATGCAAGTGATTAATTGTATTATGAATGTGTGTACAAGTATGTTTATGCATACATTAAATGATTTAGCAAGAGAACTATCAAGTACGAATAATAGGAAGAATTTAAAGCCTTAAATGTGCTAGAAAATGCCCAAATTTTGGGTTTTTAAGAATGAAGTATCGATACTTAAAGAACAAGTATTATACATATAAGTTAGAATGCCTCAGGAAGCATTGTATGTAGAAAGTATAGATACTTTCTAGAAAAGTATCTACACATTTAATCCAAAAAGCATTTTGGCTGGAAAGTATCGATACCCATGGAGAAGGCAATGATACTTAAGATACAAGACACTTTGATTTCACTGTTTTGTTGGCTTTTCACTAGGTTTTAAGCCTTCATTTGAATCCAAATGATTATGTGACTTGGATTTCAACTTAATTCATGAGAAATGATATTGAACATCATTTAAATCATTTTAAAGGAAATATGATGATTAATTGTGAAATTCATGTGTATTGCAAATTACGATTGATTGAGAAAACACTTTCTCATGGCTTGTCCCTTTTTCGCATTTACTTATTGAGTCTTTGTGACTCACCTATTAGTTTCCCTGATTTTTTTTTTAGATCAGTAGCTTACTTGGTTTACCACTTGTGGAGGAATAGCTCAACTTGTGCTTGGTAGGTGTGATAGTGCCTTCCTTTAAAGCCTTCCATGTGTCGTACACTTCATAGTGTGTCAAGTATTGGGTTATTTTATATATGTGATGATGATGTAACTATGTAATAATTAAGAATACTTTGTTTATGATACTCATGAATGAGTTATTGATGTTAAACACCAAAAAAGGTGTAAAAAACATGCATAACCAATGGTAATGAAGCCATATATGGATTGAGCACCATGGCATGTATTGTTAGATTTATCACACAAGTGCACGTATTGTTAACAAATAATATAATGGTAAATAGAGTGTTGAATCTCATAAAGAATTATACCAACTTTTACCAAATAATAAAATGGTCACAACGTAGTCTTCTTCAAACAACTAAAATAAAGTGACAAACTAAAGTAAAAGTAAAACTAAATAATAGCTAAACTGAATCTAAAAGATGATGGCAAATCTTAACTAGAAAAATTAATCAATAAATAAGCCTAGGATTTCAATATCCCTTAACACTTCATTTGAATTTTGTTTCTCTCTCTCTTGACTTACTACATGGTTTGAGTTACTAATCTAGAGTTCTTAAATTATTTATAAGTCTCTTATGATGTTCTTATAAAAACATTTATTCTAACCAATTCACTATATTCCTATAAGAATTGCTATAAAGACAAACTTATTAAGCCCAGGCTCTAATCTTGGCTACATAAGAAATATAAGTATATTCCTAGCTTATACACAAATCAAATTACCCAATCAATTAAGTGAATTTGAACTTATGCTATCCCATCCATAGCCTACACTAAACTCCTTTTTCCAAGTCGCGTTTCAGGTTCCAGATCAATTTAATTGGTGATCAAGTAATCAGGAGCATTAAATGCAAGATTGGAATAGACAATTTGTATTCCATTAATCATAAGCAAGAAAGAAATTAAAAGTCCAACCTACATGTTGAGTTTAATTACAATCCTAGATAAAGAAAATTAGTTCATAATGAATAATAAAAACATAATTCAAAGAAGTTTAATCATCAATAACAATTCAATAAAATCCAAGAAGAAATAGAGAAGAAATAAAACTAAAGATTATCAGGTTTTCAATTTTCAATTTGCTAAGGTTTTTCTTCACTTTCTGGTGTGCTTGATGGCTTTTCTTCTTTAGAGAACCCCTAGCTTAATTCTGTCTTTCAATTACTTCAAAAGTACCTTTTACTAGCCTCCAAAAAACCTAATTTTTATAAAGCTAGGAAAAGCCTTTTGTTGAGATAATAGTTCGTCGTCGTGATCTCACTTTCCTGATGCTGCCTTTGTTGTATTTTTTTTCTGTATCTTCCTTCTAGCACTATAGTCTCACTTCTTCTGGCACCATGATGCCACACTTGCTGCCTCCACTGTGCACTCAATCAACTTATGATGCAATTTTCTCCTTGATCTGGGTTGAATTGAGCAAAATGCTAAACATAAAAGTTGTAGCCCTATCTTTTATCTTTCAAATGAATTAAAATTTGCATCAACTGAACTTTTAGAATGAGAATTATGGTTAAAATACTAAAAGATGTATGAGAGAAGCACTAGCCATTCATGCACTTTTTTTCGATGATTGAAGCCTTTTCGTTTGTATACCTACAAATACATAAAACTAAATCAATACTAACTAAACTAAAAGCAATTTAACATAAAACCAAAATAAAACAACTGAATATGATTTAAACTAAACTAAGAAAAAAAAACTAAAAACGCCTAATTTCGAATCTAAATCTCAAGAACTTAGCCAATTTAATACTCAAAATGTGACAAAATAAGTCTAAGAAATAGAGTTATCATACCCTCAAACTTAAGATTTTGCTAGTCTTCGAGCAAAAACATAAAAGAAAACAAAACATAAAAACTAAAATAGTGTAAATGAAGAAAACACTTAAATAATGAACACAAATATATAAAGATGACAACTAGCTAGAGACAAGTTGCATCCAGCCAATAATCTCCCATAATTTTTTCAAAAGTTATCGTAAAATCTCAACTCAAAGTAAAACATAGGTGCCATCCAAATTCACGTTTCAATTCAAATACAATCATTCTTGAATGGATTTCTATGTGTATATTCTTTTTACAAAGAATATCATGAAATTCAGATAAGTTTATGCTTATGCAAATTTGAATTGGTGCAAGAATCTCATAGGTTTGTTTTTCATCTTTCTTTCCACTAATGTAGAGTAATACGAAGTCAAGGATCATTATGAGTTTTTTTTAGCTTGTAATGAATGGCTAGGGTATAGGTAAGATATAAGACATTGATGTGGCTCAAATCACCTTAAGCACATAATCATTCTAGGACCTTTTTAGAGCTCAAATCATTCTCAATGTAATCCCTTTACTTGACTTCAACTTTTTCCTTTGTCCAACACTTTGTTCTTTTTTTTTCTTTTCTTTGTCTTTTTTTGTTTTTTTTTCATCCCAAATCTACAACCCCCAAATTACTTCTTTTTAATATAGATAATGGGGTGAACACTGAGCACAATTGAATTTTTCAACAACTCCACACTTTCTCCCTTACTCATTAGTTAGCTCAATACACTTTTTAAAATGATTAAGATACTTCAGAGTGAGGGATGCAAAATTGGAAACTTATTTATTGGCTAGGCTAAACAATTATGTGTTTGACAAAGAAAAGGTAAAATTACGCTTAATGGGGCATAATAGGGATAAAAATAAATCAAGGTAGGCTTCAAAAGGCTGAAACAGTCCAAAGATGACCTAATTCATCTCATTAACTGAGTATTGCCAAGGATTTCGCCTCAAGAAAGAATCAAACAAATTCTAGAATTTATGACATAAACTTTCACTAGATATGTAGAACAATTCTAATCAAAAATATCAAGTTCTTAATTTATGGAAATCATATCCTAAAAACGATATTAAACAAAAGAATTTAATACAACTTAAACAATGTCCATATTTACCAAAAGAAAAAGATAACCTAGATAACTAAGTTCTTATCATTGGATAGGGAAATCGTTAGAAATTCGACACAACAAAACTCTAGACTATAAAATCTTAAAACTTAAATAAAAAAACTACACTAAAGAAACTAAATAAGCTCAAAAATACAAATGACCAAAAACATAGTGCAAAAGATAAAACCATAACTCGAAAAGATCAAACCTCCCCCCAAACTTAAGTCCAACATTGTCTTTAATGTGAAAAATAGAAAAAAAGTAAAAAATACTCCCTTAGTATTTGTAGGAATACAGAGAGACTCTACTCTTCTTCTTCTTCATCTTCCTTATTGTCAGTTATGCTGGTGAGAGGTTCTGGTAATGTAGGAAAGTTGTCCATGTCCATCCCCATATGGTATGCACAAGCATGGAACATCTATTCCCTTGCCCGATTACACTCCACTTGATACGACATTTGTTACATGTTTTGGAGCTATAGATATTCCATTCTTAAAACCAATGTCAGATTCTGAGATCGAGGCCAAGTAGCTTGAGGGCAGGGTGTAAAGGAAAAGCTTTCACCACTAGCCAAGGGTTCAGTGTGTAAAAATCTATAGTGGGCCTAGGATGCAACGGTTCCTCACTCTTGCCCTAATTTACACTAGCTCCCCCACACAATGCCATAATCAAAATTAGGAACCACAGACCTTTTCGTGTCAAATGGGTAGTGTGCACGATGGCATTAAAGATAAGCTGGCCAATGTTAATGGATTTACCTGTAACAATGGCATAGATAAGGATGGTCTTTTCCCTCGTAACATCATTGGTCTATGTGAATAGAAATGTCTCGGCCTCTATAAAGTACAACCACACTTTAATCTCCTTATTCATAGTATTGGCTTTGAAGGAAACGAATTCACCTTTTGATATCTTCCATTGTGTACCCTCTTCACAAAGCTATAAGATTATCTCATTCCAAGCTTGTTGCTTTTTCAAATATTGCCCATATCTATCATGCTTAATGCTAAGAGTCTCATAGAATTCTTTAATAGCATGGCTGCTAAAGGGTACCTATGGACCTCGTACAAAAGCTACACCATTAGTATGTTCAAAAGCATTGACATAGAATTCTCTTACCATAGGGATGATTGTTGCCCCAGTTAGGCATAAGAGTTCTGCTAATGTCTTCCCTCATTCATGTCATGTATCCCTTTATGGTGTACTTAAGGAACATCAATACCTTTTTTCTTGTATGGCCACTTTGTTGACAAGGGAATTGTTGTGTCTAGCAGCAGCATCTGCGGACGCAAACTAGGTTCCATTGAAAGAACTACTTGAGTTGCCTCTTGCTCATTTTGGTGCCATACTCAAAATTCTAGCACTAATTTACAACAACAACCAAAAAAAAGCAAATCATAACAAATTTGCAACAACTACATGCCACCCAAAATCCCTCAACAACTATATCACAATTATATCTTGCTTAAACTTCCAATCTTTCAACTAATTGTAGTGGTAATACCCCTCAACTAATAAAAAATTAACACAATTAAACCAAAAATTATGTCACGCCCAAATCACAATTCTCAATAAATTCAACTAACACAATATTATCTAATACACATTTATCTCAAATGGCATGAACTTCCATAAAAACTAACAACTAACTAAAATATTTCTGAATAAATCTCAAATTCTTCAATATTGCCAGAAATCTTCTAAGAAAGAGAGAACTTACTTGAAAAATTTTAGCAAAAACTTGTTTGTTGAAGGTTTGATGGAGATTGGGTAAAGGTTTTGTGAGTTTGGATGCAAGATTTGGAAGCTTTTATAGTGGGAATGTTATAAAACCTGAAAGAAACAGAGTTTGTGATGGAGGAGGATAGAAAATCTAAGAAAATTTAGGGCCAGGGCTATTAGAACTAAAAAGAGGGTTTATATGGAAAATTTGAGAGCCAAATGACATCGTAGCACTAAGCTTTCTAGCATCACGACGTTGAGGATTTTGTTTCTTAGGGGGGGAGGGCTTAACCATGCCAGGCCAGTGCCTTATGCTCTACATTGTTTTCCTAAATCACAACGTCGTAGCACTGTGTTTGCTATTTCTTTCCTTTTTTTTAAGCCCTGCAAAAGAAAATAAAAATTATAAAAGAAAAAAAAATAAAAAAGGTACATTCGAAAAAGGAATATAAGTTCTAAAAACTTAAGTTGCCTCTCAAGAAGAGCTTGATTTATAATTGTCGACTTGACTTCTTCATAACCATTTGGCATTGACTAGGGTGATTGATGGTTTTTGGCAATTTATTTTACCTTCTCAATAGTGCTTGAGATGCCTACCATTCATTGTAAATGTCTTATTCGGGCCTTCTTCGAATACTTCTATTGCTCCGTAAAGGAATACTTTCATGACAATGAAAGGTAACAAGCATGTAGACTTAATTTTTTGTCAAATAGTCTCAAACCATAGTTATAAAGTAAGACATGCTGACCTGGTTCAAAGTGTCGCTCAATGATTTTCTTGTCATGCCATATTCTAGTCTTTTCCTTCTAAAGCTTGTCATTCTAATAAGCTTGAAGACAAAATTCATCCATTTCATTCAATTGCAAGAGACATTTCTCACTAACTGCTTAGAGATCAAAATTTAGCTTCTTGATAGCCTAGTATGCATTGTGCTTCAACTCCACTAGAAGGTGACATGTTTTCCCAAACACCAATCTATAGAAAGACATATCTATTGGAGTTTTATAAGCAGCTTTATATGCCCACAGCGCATCATCGAAACTCTTGGGCCAATCTTTTTTAGATGGGCACATAGTTTTCTTCAAAATTTTCTTGATTTCTCTATTGGACACTTCTGTTTGGCCACATGTATGTAGAAGATAGGCAGTTGCAATCTTATGTTTGACTCCATATTTTCAAAGTAGTGCTTTAAAGTACTTGTTGCAAAAGTGGCTACCCTCATCATTAACCATTGCTTTTGGTGTGCCAAATCGAGTGAAGATGTTTTTTTATCAAGAATTTTAACACCACCTTGGAGTCATTCATAGGAAAAGCCTCTGCTTCGACCCATTTTGATACACAATCAATAGCAACCAGAATATAATGATTATTGAATGAAGATATAAAGGGACCCATAAAGCCAATACACTACAAATCAAAGATCTCCACTTTAAGGATGTTGTTGAGAGCCATATAATGTCTCTGTAATATGTTGCCCATTTGTTGACATCTATCACATTTTGAACCAAAATAAAGAGCATCTTTAAATAAAGTAAGCCAATACAAACCTGATTGTAGTTCTTTTGTTGCAATTTTGCTTCCTCTAAAGTGTCCTCCATAGGTTGAAGGATGGCAGTGCTGAAGTATGTCATTAATGTTTTCTTCTAGAATACACTTTCTAAGAATTTGATTTGTACATTGTTTAAACAAGAAGGGCTCATCTCACACATAATACTTGACATCATATATAAACTTCTTTCTTTAATGACAACTCAAGTATGAAGGAAAAACATTACTTATAATACAGTTCACATAATTAGCATACCATGGTAGTCTTTTCTGACAACATGTAGTAGTTGTTGATTTGGAAAAGTCTCATTGATGAACTTGAATCTTTTGCTTGTGCTCTACTCTCCAATCTTGATAAATGGTCTGCCATTTGATTTTCTGTGCCTTTTATATCTCGAATCTTCAAGTCAAATTCTTTTAGTAGAAGTACCTATCTTATCAAGCGTGGTTTGGTATCCTTCTTATCCATCAAATACTTGATTGTTGAATGATCACTGTAAAGAATCACCTTAGTGCCAATAATATAAAAATGAAATTTATCAAATCCAAACACAACAGCTAGTATCTCCTTCTTAGTGGTAATGTAGTTCATCTAGGTCTTTGTCAATGTCTTACTAGCATAGTACATTGAATGAAAATTTTTCCTTTGCTGCTGGCCTAAATTGTAACCATTGCAAAATTAGTTGCATCATGCTTAAGCTTAAATGGAAGATTTCGTGTGAAATGGAACTTCTTATGAATTGAACACAGAGATATTTGTTCAAAGAAGAAAGCAAATTCATATAGTGATATGATTTAGTCCATATCTCTCCAACATATATGTAGCCAATTATATTATTCTAAACTAATGTGATTCCAAGCTTGCATTGAGATGTATGTATGTAGAATCATGTAATATTTAAAAGAGTTTGAATATTACTTTTGCAAAGGATCTTGGATTTAGTGGGAGCATGATGGCACTAAGAAGGAGCTTTTTTAGTATTTCATGGTTACATTGGAATCTAACTCTTAAGATTTTTCATATAGATGCATAATCATATGTGTGAGAACTCCATGGATTTAGTAAGATACATTGGAGATGTATTATTCATATACGACGAATCTACTAAATATGTTTTTCGTTGGAGTTATACACTTTGTTCTATTAAATGGGATCCAAAGGGTTGGATTTAACAGAATGTAAAAGTGTACTTATCTCATACACATGAGGAGGTTAGTAGGAGTGAATATATATTCTTTAGTGATACAATTGCATGGGATGCAACGTGTATACAAAGAGAGTGACAAAATTTAAAAAGGGAGGATGGCACAATGAAAGGTGACAAAGGCATATGATGCATACAACAGAGTTTACTTGGAATGGTTCCAAAGAAAGAAAGATGACTTTGTTCATATATATAATCAAAGTCATATACAACCTATTGACGGCTCAAATAGAAGGATATTTAGATCATTAGTTCACGAAACTAATATTGGGTTCTAAACATTGTGAATGTAATAATGAATTGAAACAAATATTGATATTGTAAAATAAAAAACATACTTTCTACCATTAGATCACTAGGGTTGTTTCATGCAAAGTTAAACACCCTAAAAAAAAAAAAAAGTTTTTTACCTTTCCAAATGATATCGTAATCAAATAGAGTCCTTTTGGTGCTAAAAAATGTGAACACCTTCTTGTGTGAAAGAATCCCAGTCACTCAACCACTAGGCCTCCAATGTTGCACATGCGATAGCAACGGATCTTTCTTAAAGAGAGAGCTTTATGCCACGAGCTTGTGCTAGCAAGTGGATAATGATTTGTCCTATTTTTTATTTGATTTTTAGCAAAGAATCAATGGATAAGTTTTCTAAAAAAATCCTCTCAGGAGTGGCTACACTTAAGAGAAAAACTATTAGTTTTGTTTTTCTTTTTTTTTTTCTTTAGAAAAAAGTGCCTATAATGTGATATTTATATCTAGGTTTAATTTTTTTATTAGACTTATTAAAATTCGCAAATAAGTCTTTAATATTATAACAATTATAAGATTTAAATAATGCCTTACTAAACTCTTTTAATTAGGTTCCTAGTAGTTATAACCTAGAATTTGATTTAAGTCTAACTTAAATCATCACACTCTCAATTTAATCTAAATTGCAATCTTTGTGTGTGACCCATTAGGTTTCTAACATGTTGACAATGGAATTGAATTATAATTTTATTAAATAATTAATTTAAATGAATCATATTCAATTTTAAATTAACTAATTCAGTTTCATTGACAAAGATTGGCATTTACCAATGCATCTTGGCCACCTAATTATTCGGAGAGTCAAAGGATTCTTTGACAACCTTTCAGTGTACAGTTTATCAGTGTAATTCACTCTTGCAACATATATCCTAGAGATGATAAGAACTTGGTACAATGCCTATGCTTATTGACCTCTATATTTGTTCTTGCAATTAGATCATTAACTTTATGGAGACTTATGAATCTCGTCTAATAATCCTCTAATCACCTTGGTCAAGGATTTGATGAAGCTAATGTCAATCAAGAACTAATGAGATATTTTCCATTGAATCACTTAAGGTGATGATTCCTATCTTAGCTACTCATTTTCTTTCATATGCTTCATACTATACCTAAAAAAATTTTATTTTGGAATCCTTGGTTAGGCACTTATAGGGATAAAATCAAAGTATAGTGCTCCACAGACAAGACAATCTAGTGTCTCAACTCTAGGGAGTAGTTACACAATTGACACATGAGAAGTATTGCATAGACATTTGATTGAGGTACTGATTGTAATTTTCATGGGTGGTCATGTTCAGTGAACTTGCTTTCCCATGGCAAGCACCAACATGTGAGTTCCAAGTACCTCTATACTTCAACTTGTAAGAGCAGTTGCTTAGTTTACAAGTAAGTAACATAACATGTGTCGATCTTTGAGCACTAGTGATGCCTTGTCTTAATAATACAATGATCAGGAACTTTTAGGAACCATGCTTTAATGCATAAGGGTCTCATAATTGTATCCCAATACAATTCCTTTGCAAGGCATACATAATTCCATGGGCTTTATCTACATAAGTACAAAAAGTAAAGAAATTGCAAACTTTTGGATAAAGAACTACCCTAATGTTATTATGAATAAAAAAATATCATACATGAGTATCTCAAAATTGTAATTCTCATTGAACCACAGATTATCTTATAAGGCTCATACTACCAATCTCCCACTAGCACTAAAGCTAATTACCTATGTATCTAATACCAATGTTCTCAACATGATGATTATGATTCTGTTAAGATAGTGCTTTAGTGAGACTATCAACAATATTATCTTCAATGGGTATACACTCTATGCAAATGTTTCCTCTTTTAATCATCTCCTTGATCACGTGGCAACACCGTAAAACATGTTTAGATTTCTAATGAGACCTTGGTTCCTTTGCTTGTGCAATGGCTCCATTGTTATCACAATATAATGGTGTTGGATCAACAAAGCTAGGAAACACATCTAGTTCAATAACGAACTTTTTAATCCAAGTTGCTTCTATGACTACTTTAAATGAAGAGATGTATTTGCCTTGGTTATAGAATCCACAATCATCACTTGTTTGGAACTTTTCTAAATTACTGCATCTCCATTGAGTGTGAACACATATCCACTTTGCAACTTGCTATCATCTTTGTTAGTTTGAAAGCTTGCATCCGCATAACCCCTAACTTGGAGTTTGCCTCCTTCATAAACCAGAATAACATCCTTAGTTCTTTGTTAGTACTTCAAGATGTTTTTCACAACTATCTAGTGGCCTTCAGTAGGATTAGCTTTGTATCTGGTCATGACACTTAAAGCATAAGATACATTTGGTCTGCTGCAAAGCATCTCATGTTGGAGTAAGATCTTAGTGGATTAATGTGATTATGTAAAGTATGGATTTCAAAAATTTCTTTTATAAAGGAAGCAAGAAATCCAATTATACAAGTGGAAACACACATTATTATTATTGCAAGTCACATAATCACATTAAAAAAATAATAACCTATTAAGTAAGAAAAACCATACCTTTAATTTTGAGATTCGTATTTTTGAATACCACCATACCAAAGAATGATTTCTCGACCAAACAAGTTTACCTCTTATTCTTCAAGAATACTTTCAACTTGAACCTTGAGTGGACAAGGTGTGGAATGCAGGACAACAAGATGACAATCGATTTTATCTCTCTTTTCTATGGAAGAGCTTGGAGGAGGATAAGAGAAGTTATAGTTGAAACTTTTTCAAGAAAAAGTACGTTATAGTATTTTCTTCCAATCTTTTCTCTTTTTATTTAAACTCTTCCCTCAAAGGTTTAATAAAAAAAACACCTTTGAATCAATCTTGACCATCCATTTAGAGTTATAGATGCATCAAACATGTTCCATAATTATGAAAATTAAAATTAAAGGATAACTAATTTAATTCTTTAATTATCATTTAGAGTTCTTGATAAAATAAAACTCCTAATCAAATAATAACTCTTATTTTATCATTATCTATATTTATTTAAAAAGAGTTAATAATAAAAAAAAGAGTGATAGTCAAATATGGAGTCTCTTTTTATCAACATGGATGTCTAGATTCATTTTGCAAGAATCCTCTTAAAATTATCTTAATTTAAGACAACTCTTGTCTTTAATTAAGACAAAAGTATTTTATCTTGTCTAAATTGAGACAAATATGTTTTCTTGTCTAAATTAAGACAAAATATTTTTCTTGTCTTAAATGAAGCCAAACATATTTTCTTATCTAAATTAAGACCAAACATGTTTTCTTGTCTAAATTAGGACAAACATGTCAAAGCTGCCATATTTGTACACAATTTAATTAATCAAATTAAAACATGTATTACAACTTAACCAAGTTGAAATCTATGAAGCTAAGTGGGAATCTATTTGGACATAGATATTTCAAGCTCCAATAAACTTAGAATTATTCTTAATCTCACTAAAAATAATTCAAGCTTATTAACAATGAAATCACTCCACCATAGATTCATGGTTGCACTATTAGATTAACTATAATTACGAGAAATAATTCAATACTTGATATTAATTATTAGTTGTCCAATTCCAAAACTTATATTGTGAACCCTCAAAACCATCCAATGACAAAAGGTGAAATTACCGTTTCACCTTTTATGTCAAATTCATCCTTTAGTCTCAAATTTCATTTAATTAGTAATTCAATACTTCAGATCTAATCTTTTGAGTATCTAGATGTGATGAATAGCTAATTCATCAATCCACTAGGCCCAGATTAATCACTAATCTTCCTGAAATCACTAAAAGTGATGTTAATGCTATGAACTCCATTATTTGGATATATGTTCCCAGATGTTCATCTCATTTATAATCTCAAAATACGGAGTCTAGATCAAAGCTTTATAATGATCATTCACATGGTAAATCAAAGATTATAAGGAGAGTAAACACGAGTCCACTATCCATCAAGATTTCAGTTTTACTATAAGCAAATGCATATGTGTGAGAACAAGATTTAAGTAATGGTTAAACTTAAATTTGATTCTCAAATGATTTTAGTTCATGTAATAGTGTCATTACTTGAAGTCAACCATTTTGATGATTTGTGACTCATCATTCTCTTAAAATGAATCATATTCATTTCATTGGAAGTAATCTGGACATTACGACCTTAACACAATAAGGCGACTAGCTTTATTATATGACTGTGAATAGTTTTTAGATTCAATTAAAATACATATATCCTATGTGTGACTCTTCATAGAAATGTATTTTAATATCTCAATAGAATCTTGGTACCTTAATAACTAGATAATAAATGCTTACTAAAATAAACTCTTCATCTTATTATCAAAATGTACTTTCATTACAAATAAATTTAATAAAATTAAGCATGAGAATATACTTGCTTTCTAGGGCACCATATTCTCAAAATTCTTAATAATCTCCCACTTGTCGTAAAGCAAGTATGACATATCCATCATTCCAAAACCTTCTAAGTGACCATCGAAACTCTTTTGTGTTAGAGTTTTTGTGAATGGATCAACGAGGTTCTACTCTGTTGAAATTTTCTTTAGAAGTACTTTTCCACATTGTATAATCTCTCGAATGAGATGATACTTCCTTTCAATATATTTTGCTGCTTTATGATTCCGTGGTTCTTGTGAGTTAGCCACTGCTCCATTGTTATCACAATAGAGTGTGATAGGCTTGTCCTAATTTGGAATTACTTTAAGGTCCATAAGGAACTTACAGGGCCATACGGCTTCGCTTGCTACTTCACAAGTCACAACATACTCTGCCCCTATAGTAAAGTCTGCAATGCAACATTACTTTACACTCCTCCAAACTATGGCTCCTCTTCCAATGGTGAAGACAGATCCTGATGTTGATTTCCTAGACCCAACATCAGATTGAAAATCTAAATCAGTGTACCCTATTGCTACAAGGTCACTTCCATAATATACAAGCATGTAATTCTCCATTCTATGAAGATATTTAAAAATGAACTTGGCTGCAGTACAGTGCTCCATGCTTGGGTTTGATTGAAATCTGCTAACCAATTTGATTACATAGTAAATATCTGGCCTAATGTATAGCATAACATACATAAGACTTCTAACGACAGATGCATATGAAATCCGTTTCATGTTTTCAACTTCCTCTAGAGTTTTAGGTGACATCTCCTTAAAAAGTTTGATTCCATGTCTAGAGGGCATAAAACCCTTCTTGGAATCTTGCATAGCAAACTTGGCCAAAATCTTGTCTATGTAACATGCTTAAGATAATGCTATCTGCTTGTTCTTACGATACCTTATAAGTTTGATCCCAAAAACATAGCTAGCTTATCTCAAATGCTTCATGTTGAATTGTTGATTCAGTTAACCTTTAACTGTTGGCAACATTACTCTATTATTCCCAATGAGTAGAATGTCATCAACATAAAGGACTAGGAAAACAACCTTTTTATCTTATATTCTTTTATAGACATAGGGATCAACATTTTGTTGGAAATCTTATGTTCCAAGACCTAAATGTTTGCTTAAGTGCATAAATAGACCTATGCAATTCACAAACCTTATGTTCGTGGCCTTTTTAATGAAATCTTTTGGTTGAGCCATATAAATATGTTTTTCAAGATCTCCATTTAAAAATGCTGTTTTGACATCCATTTGTCATATCTCATAATCAAGATGTGCGGCTATGGATAGGAGGATCTTGATGGATTTAAGCATAGCAACTAGCGAGAAGGTTTCCTCATAGTCAATCCCTTCTCTTTGGGTAAAAGCCTTGGCCACTAATCTAGCCTTGAAGGTCTCTACCTTCCCATCACTTCCTCATTTTCTCTTATAAGTCCATTTGCACCTTATAGGTTTAATCCCTTCAGGTGGATCTATTAAAGTTTAGACGTTATTAGAATCCATGGAGTCCAACTTAGATTTCATTGCGTTATGCCATTCTTTAGCATCAACATCGTTAATAACTTCTTTATATGTAATAGGATCAAATTCATGTTCATCTGACAGTGTAATCATGTTTTTTCCTTGACTTATGTATCTTTCTGATCGTCTCACAACCCTCCCACTACATTGAGGCACCACTATTTGATGTTCAGGTTGTGTTTCTATTTCAACCATTGAATCCAATTGTGTTATGACATCTTTAGAATTAAATCTTCAATCTGAAGGACTAGACAATTCTTCTATGATAATTTTACTTTTAGGTTTGTGATTTCTCACAAACTCTTCCTTTAAGAAAGTAACATTCGTACTAATGAAAACTTTCTTATCTTAAGGACTATAGAAGTTATAAGTTCTTGTTCCCTTTAGATATCCTACAAACAAGCGCACCTCAGTCTTTGGTTCCATCTTTGTGGACTCAGGCTTTAAAACATCTGCAAGACACCCCCAAGTTGGCAAATGACGTACAGATGATTTACGCCTTATCCATAGCTCTCTTAGTGTCTTAGGCACAACCTTAGATAGGGCAAATTGAGCAAGTACTGAGCAATTTGCAAACAATATCCTTAGAATGAGATTGGAAGGTTAGCATAAGACATCATTGATCTAACCTTTTCTAAAAGAGTCCAATTTCCTTTTCAGCTACACCATTATGTTGAGGTGTTCTTGGCATTGACAAATTGGAAATTGTCCCATTGTTAGTGAGATATTGCAAAAATTTATTTGATAAATACTCACCTCCCTGATTTGATCAAAGTTGTTTCAATGGCTTGCCTAGTTGCTTTTCAACTTTAGCTTTGAATTCTTTGAACTTTTTAAAGGATTCACTTTTTTTGTGCATTAAATACACAGAGCCATGTCTTGAGTAATCATCATTAAAAGTTATGAAATATTCATAACCTCTTCTACCTTCTATGTTCATTGGTCCACACACATTTGTGTGCACCAAGTTTATAACGTTTAGCATCCTACTACCTTTTGCCTTGAAAGGCCCTTTTGTCATTTTAGCTTCAGTACAAGACTCACATACTAGCAAAGGACCCTCAACCATGTTTGGTAGAGTACCATCTTTTATAAGCCTATTATGTCTATTTTGATTGATATGACCTAAATGTTAATGCCAAAGGTAATTTTGATTTATACTAGCTGCTTTGACTTTTTTAGTTTTAAATCGTAGTGCTTTTATAGCTTTTGTAGAATAAGTCATAGGCTCAAGGAAATAAAGATTATATCTTACAATTCCAAAACAAATAAAATCCTTATTCAAATAAATAGTGAGTGTCTCACTAAAATAAACTAAATGTCTAAATTTTATTGGACAAGACAGAAATCAAATTTCTATAAGTCTCTAAAATGTAATAAACTTTTTCCAAAACTAAGCTATAACTGTAAGGACATTGAAGAATAATGGCTCCAACTGCTAATGTTGAAATGAAGGTGCCATTTGCCATCCTCATTCGAAATTGCCCTTTGCTCAGTTGCTTCCTCCATTGAAACCCCTGTAAAGAGTTACAAACATGGTTAGTGGCTCCAAAATCTACTATCCAAGAATTTGTAGAATCAACCTCTAAACAGGGTTCTAACATATTTAGCAAACCCATACTTTGTTTATTTTTTCGAAATTCTTTAAGGTAGACCTTGCAATTTTGCTTAAATGTCCTTTCACACCACAATGGAAACATTTTCCTTTGGTGTTATCACTTGAAGCATTTTTTTTCTTCCTAGGCTTTTTCTTTATTGCCACTGAGCCCTTAGAAATCTTTTTATTTCCAATTATCTTCTTTTTACCCTTGGGTTTGGGCTTAGAAGTGGAATTACATGTGCTTCAGGCTTCTTTTTCAAATCAAGAACCTCTTCAACATTTTGAAGATCTTTCATCAGCCCATTTAAAGTGTAATCCCTAGTGTTCAGTTCATAATCCAATTTAAACTGTAAAAATGATGAATTCAAGCTATGAAAGATCATTGATATTGACGTATCTACATCTATCTCAGCACCATTTAGTTCTACCTCATTGAGACAAGAGATCACTTTTAGCATGTACTTTTTAACTGACTCCCCAAGTTTCTACTTAAGGTCCTTAAAATCATTGATTACTTTCACCTTAGGAAATCTAGTTTTTATACCAAACATCTCACGTAGGTGCAACATTATGTCAGTAACATTACCCATGCTTTCATGCTGCTTTTGCAATATATTGTTCATAGAGGCCAATATATAGCATTTAGCTAGCTCGTTTACATCATGCCACTTTTTATAATATTCAATATCTTATGGAGTTGATTAGGGAGTTAGTGTTTTAGGCTTATGGTCAGAAAGAACCCATGTGATCTTGTCATAATTAAAGACAACATTAAGGTTTTCTTTCCATTCAGAGTAATTATTACCATTCAGAGTGCATTTGTTTAGCAAAATTGAAAGTGCATTCATATTCATTATGTAGATATGTTTCTGAAAGTACATTTGAAATTATGTAAGTATACTAGTTATTCATAGACTTTGAACATTTCATGATGCATGTATGCATGATGACAATATATAAAACCCTATAAATTATATTATTAGTTTGACAGTTATCTACCTTTCTGTAATAAATTAACTGATTATGGGCCTTGAGAATTTACTGCCAGGCAAACTAGGACCATCCCACTTAACTATGTTGCCTAGTATCTTCATACTTAACATGGTTAAGGAACGCCTTCATTTGGTCCATGAAGTTTACTAACAGAGCTACTGTAGGTAGGTTAATAGTAAATTCAGGTTGAGTGTAACAGCCATTATTTCATTCCTTTAAGCACCTTACTTAGTGAGCCTCCATGGGAGGTTCTCACTTCATAATCCACCTAAAAGGATTTATCCTTTCAGAGACCCAGTCTGTCGTGATCTAGATTCATGTCCGCCTATAGGAAGTGACATGTTTCCCATGCCAATGGGCCAATAATGGAGACCATGGACTCTAAGATTATTAGCATCCTCTCCCACTCAATATTTTTATACTTAGGGTTTTGATTGACTTTTAACCTAATTTTCTAGATGCATATTTAGAATATCCTAAGTTAAATAATGGGCTTGGTTATGTTTCCAACCAAATGCTTTTAGTACATAACTAAGTCCATATTACCATCTTGTGTAAATGTGATTTATTTTCCTACATTCATTATGTATCTCATAGTATAAAACTCATTTTAAAGTGAAATACATAATGTATGCATAGCATTCCTTAAGACAAGTTGTCACCTTAATTCTAGATGACATGTTTTCAAGTATACAAATAATATCTAATATCATTCATAGATATATATATATATATATATTTATAACAAGCCACATTAATGTCCATCCCAAAATAAAATAAAATAAAACAAAATTACAACTTGTAATTCTCTACAATCTTGCTTGCTTCTACTGCTTGTTAGTATCACATCAATTTGGCACTCTTTTGAATTTTATGACTATTTAAAATCCTCAATTTTAATTTTAATTTTAATCTAATTTGAGAAAATAATTTTATTTTGTCCAATTAATTAATCTCATTAATTAATACCTAAATAAAATAAAATTTTAAATCCAAGTGTAAAATAAATTAATTTTCTAAAAATAAAAGGAATTTTGGAAAATTTTTAAGAATATATATAATAATAAATTCTTTTATTTTAAAAAAAATTTATTAAAAAAATTGAAAGGGGCCCAACAGCCCAAGAGTGGGTTTTTGCCTTGTGGCAGCACTTGCTGCTACACTTGCTAGCAGCAAGTTAGTGCGTAGCATGTGCTATTTTAGGCTACCGAGCAGCACACAACGGCTGTGTGCTACCCAACAACACGCCCCACCCCTCCATCACTTTTTTTTATTAAAAAAATATTTTAATAGAAAAAATATGTATATATTTTTATGATAACAAAATTTTAATATAAGAAAAACTCTTTTTCTTAAAAAAATTATTACGAAAAAACTGCTTTTTCTTAAAAACAATTAAAGATACCAAATATTACCTAATTACTTTTTTTCTTTTGGTTTTAAACTTCTTTCTCCATGGATGCACCAAATACATCAAGTAATATTAAAATTACGTAGCTTTTCCTAGTTATATAAATCTAAAGAAAAATAAAAAAATCCAAAAGGGAAACATGGCAATGTTAGGTCACCCTTCTTGTTACAATAGCTAAAAGAAAAAGGCTGTATGTAAAATTTTCTACGACAAGTAATGTGAAAAAATCTTGAATTATCATCATAACATTCAACCATACATTGATCACTTCAAGATAGTTAAATATATGCAAAAGTGCCAACCATGCAAAATAAGTATAGGAATCAAACTTGCAATAATCCTTGCTCTAATACCAATTGTTGAAGTAGGATCTTAGTGGATTAATGTGATTGTGTAAAGCATGAATTTCAAAAATTTCTTTTATAAAGGAAGCTAGCAATCCAATTACACAAGCGAAAACACATATTATTATTATTGCAAGTAACATAATCACATCAAAGAAAAATCTATTAAGTAAGAAAAATTATAGCTTCTATTTTGAGGTTCTTATTTTCGGATACCACCACACCAATAAATGATTTCTCTACCAAACAAGTTTACCACTTATTCTTCAAGAATACTTTCAACTTGAACCTTGAGTGGACAAGGTGTGAAATGCAAGACTACAAGATAGCAACTGATTTTGCCTCTCTTTTCTTTGGAAAAGCTTTGAGGAGGAGAAGAGAAGTGACGGGTAAAACTTTTTCAACAAAAAGTACGTTATATTATTTTCTTCCAATCTTTTCTCTTTTCATTAAAACTCTTGCCTCAAATGTTTAATAAAAAAGAATAAAACATGCTCCATAATTATCAAAATTAAAATTAAAGAATAAATAATTTAATTCTTTAATTATCATTTAGAGTTCTTGATAAAATAAAACTCCTTATTGAATAATAACTCTTATTTAATTATTATCCATCCTTATTTAAAAAAAATTAATAATAAATAAAATAGTGATAATCAAATATAGAGTCTCATTTTATCAACATGGATGTCTAAATTCATTTTGCAAGAATCTCCTTAAAATTATCTTAATTTAAGACAACTCTTATCTTTAATTAGGACAAATATTTTATCTTGTCTTAATTGAGACAAATATGCTTTCTTGTCTAGATTAAGACAAAAACTATTCTTTTTGTCTTAAATTAAGTCAAACATATTTTGTTATCTAAATTAAGACCAAACATGTTTTTTTGTCTAAATTAAGATAAACATGTTAAAACTACCATTTTTATACGTAATTTAATTAATCAAATTAAAACATGCATTCCATCTTAAACAAGTCCAATTCTATGAGGCTAAGTGGGGAATCTATTTGGGCATAAATATTCCAAGCTCCAATAAACTTAGAATTCTTATTAATCTCATTAAAAATAATTCAAGCTTATTAACCATGAAATTGCTCCACCATAGATTTATGGTTGCACTCTTAGATTAACTATAATTACGAGAAACAATTCAATACTTCATATTAATTATTAGTTGTCCAATTGCAAACCTTAT
>NW_018397271.1:2164567-2192369 GCF_002168275.2 Theobroma umbraticum | reverse complement strand
CTCATAACCATCCAATGACAAAAGGTGAAATTACTGTTTCACCTTTTATGTCAAATTTGTCCCCTAGTCTCAAATTTCATCCAATTAGTGATTCAATAGTTTAGATCTAATCTTTTGAGTAGCTAATACATCAATCTTCTGGGCCTAGATTAATCACCAATCCTCTTGAAATCACTAAAAGTGATGTTAATGCTATGAACTCTATTGTTTGGATATATGTTCCTAGATGTTCATCTCGATTATAATCCCAAAATATGGAGTCTAGATTCACGTTTTATGATGATCATACTCATGGTAAATCAAAGATTATAAGGAGATTAAACACGAGTCTACTATCCAACAAAATTTTGATTCTATTATAAGCGAATGCATAAGTGTGAGATTAAGATTTAAGTAACGGTTAAACTTAAATTTAGTTCTTAGATGATTTCGGTTCATGTAATAGTATCATTACTCGAAGTCAACCATTTCGATGATTTAAGACTCATCATTCCCTTAAAATGAATCATATTCATTTTATTGGAAGTACTTTGGACACTACAGCCTTAACATAATAACTTGACTAGCTTTATTATATGGCTGTGAACAATTTTTAGATTTAATTAAAATACATATCTACTATGTATGACTCTTCATATAAGTGTATTTTAATATCTCAATAGAATCTTGGTTAATAACTAGATAATGAATGCTTACTAAAACAAACTTTTTGTCTTTTTATCAAAATATACTTTCATTACAAATAAATTTAATGAAATTAAGCATAAGAATATATTTGCTTTCCAGGGCACCATATTCTCAAAATTCCTAACATCACATACATGTTAAATCCTATTGTTGAAGCATATGGGATCTTATACATGGGATCTCTCTCCTGTTGATTATTTAAACATATATCCTTAGAGAGATAAATGCCTTGCGACATAGGCAAGTGTCCCCTTTTGGACTCCATCATGCTAAACTTCTTTAGCACCTTGTTTATGCATGTGGATTGGGAAAGACCTAACAACCTTTTGGATCTATCTCTATAGATCTTTATTCCCAGAATGAAGGTTGCTTTTCCTAAATCCTTCATGGAGAATTGTTTAGATAGCCAAATCTTTTTAGATTGCAATAATAGTATATCATTTCCTATGAGCAACATGTCATCAACATAGATCACTAAGAAAATTATGGCACTCCCACTAGCTTTTTTATTGATACATGGTTCATCCTAATTTTTGAAGAAGTTAAACCCTTTTACACTTTCATCAAAACAGATATTCCAGCTCCGAGAATCTTGTTTAAGTCCATAAATGGACTTTTAAAGCTTGAACACCTTATTAGCATTGGCATTGGATATAAAACCTTGAGGTTGTGCCATGTGTACTTCCTCTTGCAAATTCCCATTAAGAAACATCGTCTTCACATCTATTTGCCATATTTCAAAGCCATGGTATGTAGTAATTGCCAGCAAATTCCTATGGATTTAAGCATAACAATTAGTGAAAAAGTTTCTTCCAAGTTAATTCATTGTCTCTGTTTTTCACTTTTTGCTACGAGTCTCACTTTAAAAGGTTTGCACCTTGCCATCTACATCTATCTCTCTCTTAAAGACCCACTATCCTTTCAGATTTCATCACTTTTAGCCTTTTCTCAAAAGTGATGTCTAAGATTGCCTCCTTATAAGTTGTAGGCTCATTATTTATAGGTAATGCATCATTTTCCAAGAGAAATCCATAACTCTCTAGAGCTTGACATATCCTAGTAGGCCTTTTGAATGGTTGTGCCTCTAGAGATTGTGGTTGTGCATTAGATGTCACAATCTCAAGATCAAATTCCAATGGAATGTCAGTTTGTGGGTCTCAAACTTTTTTGAGTACAACTTTACTCCCACTAGCCCTTTCAATTAAGGACTCTATCTTAAGGAAAGTTGCATGCCTTAAGACAAACATCTTTTCCTTAATGGGATTATAGAAACAATATCTATGTGTTTCTTTAAGATATCCCATAAATTTACATTTGTTTGATCTCACTTCTAGCTTATCAAACATTGTATGCTTTATATAAGTAGTACATCCCTAAATCCTGGCATAAGAAAAGTTAGGCCTTTTCTTACTCTATAGCTCATATGGTGCATTATCAATTGATTTGGCAAGAACCTAATTTAGTATACGATCAGTAGGTTTCTAAGGCATATCCCCATAAAGATATGGGAAGCTTTATATCACTCATCATGGATCAAACCATGTCCAATAATGTTCGATGCTTCTCTCAAACACCTTATTGTGTTGTGGAGTCCTTGGAGGAGTCCATTGTGTTAGAATCCCATTCTCTTTTATTTATTCTAAAACTCTTGGCTAAGATATTCTTTTTTTGGATTAGATCTAAGAGTGAGAATACTCTTCCCAGCTTCACTTTGCAATATTTGAACTTGTCAAAGCATTTAGATTTATATTTCATCAAATATATATAACCATAGTGAGAATGGTCATTAGTGAAGGTGATGAAGTAAGAGAATCCTCCTTTAGCACTAGTATTCATAGGACCACATACATCCTAATGTACAAGTCCTAGTAACAACCCAACTCATTCACCTTTCTTGATGATAGGCGACCTGATGATCTTACCAAGGAGACAACACTCACACATTTCATAAGATTCATCTTTCTTTGCTTTCTTGACCTCTATATTGAGTATAAGTCTTTTAGGATTAAGAATATAAAGATCATTTGAATGTGCCATTGTAGCATAATACATCTTTCTCTTTGAGAAAGAACACCAATTATCCTTAATGCAAAATTTGAAATCATTATATAGTGCTAACTATGACACATATATGATATTTTGAGATATGGAAGAAACATAGTACCAGTCTCTTAATTCCATAATCAACCTAGGATGTAAAGGCATGGCAACTGTCCTTATGGTCGATGCAACAACCTTTGCTCCATATCCTACTCTTAGGACCACCTCACCCTTCGTTAATTTTTTACTAGTTTCTAACACCTTCATGTTATTACACAATTGTGACCTATATCTAGTATCTAATACCCATGATGATGGATCAATGGTAGATAGTTTTATTTCAATCATATACATGGTTAAAGGTGAAAGTTTTACAAGTTCTTATTCTTTGACCTTGTCAAGAAGGCAAAGATATCTTCTTTAATGACATCTATTCTTAATAGATATTTGAGAACATTTCTCAACTTCATATACCAGTCTAAACATTTTACTTTGAATTTCATGATGACATCAAGTATGTTGTGCAAAGTGATGTGTACTCGCATTCTAGCAACCTAGACATTTCAAAAGTTTTTATGAGTAATCATGTATTATAATCAATTAAGATGAGATAGTAAATCTTAAATTATTTGCTTCCACTATTTTTGTCAAGATGATAATCCCCCATATCACCTTGAGAGATATCTATAAGGATTCTATTAATGGGCTAGGATCTCTATCCATTTTATCATGACCTTGAGTGTGCTCAACAAACCATGATAGGTGGATAAGGTAGGTAATTGAGCTTACCAATTGTACCTCTATACATCTCTTAGATCAGCTAAGTGACAACACATTGCCTAAACATATCATATATGTTTTGCCTAGCCATTGCCTCGAGTTTCCATAATAAGCCTCCAGATTTTATGAAACTAGTTGAGTAAGACCCACCAATAGCTCAAACATACTCGTGTAAAAGTGTGACCTTGATGTGCTAAACGAGTCTACGATTAAAAGAGCAACTAGGCTATCGTGCTATATGGTGACAAGCAACTTAATCATGCATGGCATGTGACTCAATATTTATCAAGGGATTTTTCTTATTTTTTGATTTAGTTAAGGTTTCATCTTTACATGCATAGTATTAATTAATCACATAAAATAAATCTATCACATGCACTTTACTTTGGATGATATGGACTTTGTCCATACTAATTTCTTTGATCCATAAAAGGAAATTAGCTTGGTCAAACCTAGGGGATAATATGCAACATATTGTAATTTTCCTCCTTCTATCTTCATGCTGCCTTTTGGTCTTTATCTTCAAATTGTAAAATAACCCCTAAACTAGTCCTAACTCTACACACTTATGTAGCTAATTACATTTTAGGAGAGAAATTTTGTGGTACATCTGAGGGGAATTAAGTGAGGAGAGAATTACAATCCTTGAAAATCAAGAGAAGGGTAGGATGGGCAAACCTTATTTAATAAATAAATACCATAATAAAATTTAACCATACATCCACAATCATATTGGGCCTACTCCATAATCATCCACATGAACATAAAGTTAAAATTATGTCTTATTCTAATTGCTAATCATATGAGGCATTTGAAATTAATGTGCAACTAATTTTAAGTTCATTTTTAATTCCATGTATGGAAATAGTTTTCCATATATAAAAAGTCTTGACTAATCAGTATTAGTAATATTATCCATTTCAAATCTTATTAGGATTAGAATTAAAATATTATTACAAATTAAAACATTTTTAATTCATAATCTTTAAACATTTTAAGTAACTTTTACTAATCCTTTAAAATTAAAGATTCTTCAATTATCTAATCTCATTAAATAATTTAAATCTAATACCTTATCTTTAATTATATTTAAGTGTCTTATTCAAATTTTCCTTCTTAAAAGAGAAAACTTAATTCATGATATTTATTTCATCCATATTTATCACGCTTCCATATTTGTATGAATCAAGTCCTAAATCTAGGGATGTGATTAATTGAACTTTGATATCTATATTTTAAGGAATCAAATTGCCTAATTTGAGTATATCAAAATTTATCTTTTTGGCACTTTTCCATAGGATATTTTTTACTGAATTAGTGCTTTCAATTGCACCTATTTAGGCTACAAATATGGACATTAAAATCCAAAAAAGCATGACTTTACATAATTTTGGCAGCACTATACCAATCATAGTTTTATGGCTTGATGGGGCACCAAGTCAGGGAATTTAATTCCCAAATTTTAACCATGGTCAATCACAGTTTAGGGTTGCATATATGGCATTATGGTGGCATAAATCCAGGGGTTAAGTCCATTAATTTTAGTAATCTTTCTAGGAGCCTTTGAACATATTCGAACTTCAAAATTTATGCAAAAAGGTGCAACAATTGCACAATTTTAGGACTATTTGAAGATGCCTTTCTCAGCCAAAACTATGACTGAAAACAATTGCTGGTAACTGTGGTTTCAGCCATGATTTCTTGGCCTTTCCTTAACCATTTGCAGTTAGTAAGCAATCATATTGAAACACATTCAATGTAGATTACTTTCAAATGTTTTCAAAATTTTTAGAAGCTTTTAGGGCTCTGTTATAAATTAAAAATCAAACCATGTGCAAATTTGGATAAAATCAAATTCTGTCTCCAAACTGCATTTTGTTTCCCATGAATTCGAATCCTTTCTTGCCAAACTCTTTTTTGCTTCTCACGTATATATTGTTCTAAAAAATTGAGACACTTGAACAAGATTAGTTGTTAAAACAAATAAGTATTAAAAATCAAAAATTAAATCTATGATAAACTACTTTAAAACATAATTGAAATTTAAAACTTACTTGATCTCTTCCAAACACCTCACATCCAATCATAATTGGAATTAAACAATAACAAGATATACCTTTGCATTGAAACAAGCCAAGGGAGGCTTTGATACCGCTACTAGGAAGGGCATGATTAGAGCACCAATGCAGCAGATTAACAAAAATTGAAACAAAATAAAAACCATACCTCCTACCTGTGGATCACCTAGTTGTTAATGCAAAGTTAAACACAATAGAAAATTAGAGAGAAGGTTTTTTACCTTTTCAAACGATATTGTAATCAAATGGATTACTTTTGTTGCTGAAAAACATGAACAATTTTTCGTGTGAAAGAATCCCAGCCACTCACTTGTTTTACCTCTAATGTTGCACATATAATTGCAATGGATTCATCTCAAGCAGAAAGCTTTATGCCACAGGCTTGTGCTAGCAAGTGGACAACGATTTGTCCTCTTTTCTTCTTTAATTTCCAACAAAGAATCAGTAGAGAAGTTTTTTGACAAAACCTTCTTAAGAGTGGCGACACTCAAGAGAAAAACTATTAGTTTTGTTTTTCTTGTTTTTTTTTCTTTAAAAAAGAGTGGCTATAATGTGATATTTATATCTAGGTCTAATTTTATTATTGGACTTATTAAAATTTACAAATAAGTCCTTAACATTATAACAATTATAATATGTAACCGATGCCTAATTAAACTCTTTGAATTTGATCCTTAGTAGTTAAAACCAAGAATTTAAGTCTAATTTAAATCATCAAACTCTCAATATAATACAAATTGCAACCTTTATGTGTGACTCATTAGATTCCTAACATATTGGCAATAGAATTGAATTATAATTTTATTAATTAATAAATAAATAAATGAATCATATTCAATTTTAAATTAACTAATTCAATTCCATAGACCAAGATTGGCATCTAGTAATGCATCATAGCCACCTACTTGTTAAGAGAGTCAAAAGATTCTTGGACAACCTTTTAGTTTACAATTTGTCATTGTAATTCATTCTCTTATCGTATATCTCTGAGATAATAAGAGCTTGGTGTAGTGCCTACTCTTACTGACCCCCATATTTGTTCCAGCAATTAGATCATTAGCTTTATGGAGACTTATGAAACTCATTTTATAATTTCCTAATCACCTTGGCCAAGGATTTGATTAAGTTAAAATCAGCTAAGAACAAAAGAGATATTTCCTCTTAAATCACTAGGGGTGATGATTCCTATCTTACCACTCATTTGCTTTTATATGCTTCATATTATACCCAAAAACATCTTATTTTGGCATCCTTTGTTAGGCACCCGTAGGGATGAAATCAAATGATAGTATTCCATATACAAGACAACCTGGTGTCTTAAGTCTAAGGAATAGCTACACAACTGACACATGAGAAGTATTGCAGAGACACTTGAGTGAGGTATCGACTGCACTTCTCATGGCAGGTCATGTTTAGTGAACTCGTTCTCCCATGGAAAGCACCCATATATTAGTTCCAACTTTAATTTATGAGAGTAGTTGCTTACTTCACAAGTAAGGAACATAACATGTGCCAGACTTTGAGCATTATTGATGCCTTGTGTTAATAATACAATGATTAGGAACTTTTAAGAACAATGCTTTGATGCATAAGGATATCTTAATTGTATCCCAATACAATTCCTTTGAAAAGCATATATAGTTTTATGGGCTTTATCTACATAAGTACAAGAAGAAATTAAATCACAAACTTATGGATAAAGAACTACCTCAATGCTATTATAAATGACAAAATGTCATGCATGAATATCTCAAAATTGCAATTCCCATACAACCATAAATTCGCTTGTAGGGATCATACTAACAATGAAGTCATACTAAGAGAATCGGGTCTCATTAGATCTAGATGTAGTAATATGACATGATGTGATGCATGTATATCATGAAGATAGATAAAATAATTAACCACACTGAAAGGCACAAGTGAGTCTGCATGGAGACACAATTGCTAGATGGATTGGATCCACATATGATGTGGTAGCAATTAGATTTATGCTAGTGGGAGATGTTAGGTTGAGCCCTACAACTAATTGAGATTAGTTAAGGCTAGATTCTAATCATGCAACAATGTCATTCATGTTGAATAATTATAGGTTTTCCTTTATCAACAAGGCATTAATTATTATGGGTTATAAGTCTAATTGGATGAACTCCATGAGATTAATATGCTTTGAAAGCGAACTATAATGGATTGCACTTATGAGATCCTTATGCATCAAAGAATAATCTCTAAATTTTCTTGATCGATGTATCATTGAAACTGGACATTAATGATACCTAGAGAGTAGTACATTTTATATTTCTTACTTGGGAAATACGCAACTGATATCATAGGTTGAAGTATAGAGATACTTGAAACTATAATGTAGGTGTTTGTTTAGAAAAGCAAGTTCATTGAATATGACCCACCATGAGAACTACATTTGGTATTTCACTCAAGTTTTTATGTTATAATTCTCATGTATCAATTGTGTAAACACTCCCTAGAGTTAAGACACCAGGTTGTCTTATGTTTTGAGTACTATAGGTTAATTTCATCCCTACGGGTGTGCAACCGAAGATGCCAAAACAAGATACTTTTGGGTATAACATGCAATATGTGAAGGTCAATGAATGGTCAAGAAAAGAATCATCACCCCAAATGATTTAGAGGAAACATCCTAATGGTTCTTGGTTGATATTAGCTTGTTGAAGTCTTGGCCAAGGTGACTTGGAGATTGTGCAAAAGAGTTTCATAAGTCTTTATAAAACTAATGACCTAGCTTCAAGAACGAATATGGAGATCAATGAGAGTAGACACTACATCATGCTCTTATCATTTTCTAGATATATGATGAGAGAATGAATTAAACTAATAGACTATACACTAAAAGGTTGTCAAAGAACCTTTTGACTCTTCTAACAATTAAATGACTGTGATGCATTGTTAGATGCCAATCTCGATCTTTGTAATTGAATTAATTAATTTAATAAAAATTATAATTTAATTCCATTGCCAACATGTTAGGAACCTAATAGGTCACACATAATAAGTTGCATTATGAATTAAATTGGGAATGTGATGATTTAAGTTGAACTTAAATCATACACTAGGTTTTTAACTTCTAAGGACATAACTAAAATAGCTTAATTAAGTATAAAAGCCAATATTATAATTAGTTATAAAATTAAATCCTTAATTGCAAACAAATAAAATGAATTAAATTTAATTTTAATTTACAATGACTTAATTAAAAAGGTTTAGTTAAGTGTTGGGCCAATATTATAAAGGGTCATAATATTGAGGCCTTGTTTGCACTTTAAGAAGTTAATTAACCTGGATATAAATATCAATTTTCAATTACTCCTCATAATACAAGTGAAACACATAAGTTAGGTTTTAAGTTGTCAAAGAACTAGCAAAAAAGCCTAGCTGCACACTTTCTTTAGTGACTTAAAAAATAGTTTTCCAACTTTGTGATTATGCTAAGAGGAATGTGATTGTGTGGATTGGACAAGTTATTGTCCACCTTGCTAGCAAAAAGGCATAGTTGAGAAAGCTCCCTCCTAGTGAAGGTTCAAGTGCAACCGTTAGAGGCCAAGCATTTGAATGGCTCAGGTTCTTTGCTCCCTTTGTGGTGTTCATAGGTTGGACAAGGAAGAGGAACCGTCGTGATAGCCACATCATTTGGTAAAGGTAATGTTATTTTTCTGATTAATTCTTTTCTTGTTTTGTTTATAGTAAAACCACCAAGGTGATCCATGGGTGGCAGCATGGCATGGTACATTTAAAATTTTATACTCCGTTGCATATGATAATTGTTATCTTTGAGTTTCATGCCATTCTAGCATTGTTGAGCTATATATCTATTTCTAGGGATATGTTGGATATAAGTATGTTGTTTGGATATTGTGCTTGGCTATTACATACTTGTTACGGAATCATAGATGTTTATTCAAATATGAATTTATTTGCCATTTTACTACTTGATCACCAATGAAATGAGTTTGGGTTTATAGATGATACTTGAGAAAGTTAGTCGAAACATACCTTGATTTGGATAATATATGTTCATTACATTTAATAATGGAATGGGTGATTTGCAAGTAAGGTACATATTACTTATTTACCATATATAGTCAATTGTTAGAACCTATACCTTAGGAACATGGCTTAGTTATACTACTATAGACATATAGAGATTTAATTAAGTTAGGCCATTGAATGATATCTCAACAGAGAATTGTACATAATTGAGGATTCTAGACTAGCATCAATTTCCATTGAAGTGAGTAATTACCCAATCATGTATCCAAATGAAATACTAATTAAACCCATAGTCTTGGCTTTACACCACTACTATTACAACAATTTTGGTTTGCAATTGCTATTTTAGATTAGTCACTTAGTTTTATTTTTAATCATTTCTAGAATTTTGGGTATGTGGATAAAATTAATTGGTTTTAGTTTTAGTATCTAGCAAAGATTTGGAATCAACTCCCTAAGGGATCTACAACTTTTCTTATCATTGTATTACTTGTTGATGACCATGTCCACTTGCATGATTTTCTTGTTAAATTGTGCAAATTTCTAACTCAAATATATTGCTAATTTAGCACACAACGTGTTTTTGATGTCACTATCAGGGAGTTGTTATATTCTTTTGCTAATATCAATACCAATTGAAGCTAGTCTTAATTCAAGTTTTGTTTCTTTTTATTTTAAGTGCTTTTTGGCTAGTATATGAGAATAGTCAAGAGCTTGGAAATTTCTCTTATGATCTAGAAATCAAGAAAACATTTCATAGAATTTTGAGGCAAAATTCACAAGACTCCAATCATTTGAAAACCATGGCTGAAATCAAAAGGAACAGTAAATTCAAGAGTAAATAGTTGATAATTGATATTTGAGAGATTATGCAATTCCATTGGTAAAAGGTCTTCATTCTAGTATTCTGCAGCTGGTAATTCATGCCAACAATTTTGAGATTAAGTTAGCCATCATTCAAATGATTTAAACATCTGTTCAATTTGGAGGTTTCGTAAATGATGACTCGAATGCTCACATTTTAAACTTCTTAGAGATTTGTGGCACCTTCAAACACAATGGAGTTATTGATGATGCCATTCGATTGAGGTTGTTTCCTTTCTCATTGAAGGATAAGGCAAAGGTTTGGTTGAACTCTCTCCTTAACGACTCAATGACTACTTAGGATGACCATGCATAAAAGTTTCTAGCCAGGTTCTCCCCTTACCAAAGTAGTTAAGATAAGGAATGATAGTACTTCTTTCACATAGTTGGACTCTGAGTCTTTATATGAAGCATGAGAAAGGTATAAGGACTTGTTTTAGAGATGCCCACACCACAGTTTACCTAATTGGCTTCAAGTGTAGACATTTCATAATTGGTTTTTGAATCCAATTCAGAATACCATTGATGTCACGACTGGTGGTGCTTTCAAGGCTAAGTCAACTAATGATGCTTATGATTTATTAGAAGAAATGGCATCCAACAGCTATCAATGGCATCCTGAAAGGGCATTGCTAAAGAGGCTAGCTGGTGTTCATGAGCTAAACGCCATTAATGCTTTAATTGCTTATGTAGCTGCTCTCACTTAAAAATTTGATTCTTCTAGAGTTCATTCAGTACAAAGTCCCTTTATTACTTATGATTATTGTAGTGAAGGACATTTGAGCGATTAGTGTTATATCAATACGAAGTCTATGCAATTTGTAAGGAATAGGCATTAAACCTACAATATTCAAACACTTATAATCCATGGTGGACAAATCACCCTAACATCTCTTACAACTACAATCAGGTCCTTTGTTACCTTTGAGATTGAATTTTGCTCTGAGTTTTCCACAATAACCTAGACTCTTAGTGCAAGAAAAGAAGTTGTTTATGGAGGAGTTTCTCATGTAGTATATGGCTAAGACAAATGCCATTATTCATAGTCAAGCAGCTTTTTTGAAAAATTTTGAGATGAAAATAAGGCAATTAACCAATGCTATCAACATTAGGCTTTAAAGGACCCTATCAAGTAATACTAAAGGTAATCCAAGAAAGGAAGGCAAGCAACCTTGTATGGTAGTAACCTTTTAGAGGGGAAAAGAGGTTAGTAGTAATAGTAAGCAAGAAAAGTCACAAGAGAAGCTAGTTAATAATGAATTAGAAACTAAAAAGTTATACAAGCAAGTGAAGGTGAATGATGCACAGGCAACACACCTTCTTCCTCTATTTCTTTAGCACTTCTAGAAGCAAAAGTTGGATGTTTAATTTCAAAACTTGCTACAGGTGTTTAAGAAGCTTCACATCAACATCCCTTTTATTAAAGCTTTGCAGCAGATGCCCCTTATATGTTAAGGTTTTAAAAGATATACTGAAAAAGAAGAGAAGATTAGGTGAGCATGAGATAGTTGCACTCACTGAGGAGTGTAGCACTATTATCTAGAGCAAGTTGGCACTAAAGCCTAAAGGTCTAGTGAGTTTTTCTATTCCTTCCATTATTGGTAGTTTTAAAATTTCTAAAGCCTGTGATTTGGGTGCTAGTATTTCAATAATAACTTTGTCTATGACTAAAAGACTTGGATTTAATGAGATACAACCTACTATCATTTCTATGTAATTAGTAGACAGAACAATTTGACACCCTATTACGATTATAAAGGATGTGTTAGTTAAAGTTGGGCATCTTTGTATTCTAGTGGGCTTGGGACATCTTCTTTTTGTGACTACAGGTACAATCATTGACGTGAAAGAAGGCAAGATAACTTTAATGATGGAAAGAAGGTAGTTAAGTATAATATTTTCAATGCAATTAAGCATCATGCCTTTTTATTTAGTTGCTATAGAGTGGATTTATTTGATTAGGGCAAGAGTAAGCCTATTTCTCTATCTTCAAGTGGGCAAAACACAACATTTGAGTTAAAGCCACCACTACCTCATATCAAGATCAATCAATTGCATGAAGAGCATTGTCCACCACCTTTTAGTTGTCTTAATTTTGAGGTTGGATAGTAAGTGTTACTTCTTAATTCTTACTTCAAAATTTTCCTAATGAAATGCAAGGCAAAATGGTTGGGTCTTTGTAAACTGATCAAGGTTTGCCCGTGTAGGATAACAGAGATAGAAGGTGAAGCCACTAGAGCAGTTATGATTGATGGACTAAACCTCAAACTTTATTCTATAACACCCTTAATTTTTGATGTAAACTAAAGATGATTTATAAATATGTGAAGTCTTGAGAACTTTGATGATATGCTATATACGCCAAGTGTTTGAGAGTGTATGCATTGACACTTAAGCAAAACTTTGAGGAAATATGTGATAAATCCCATAATTTGAGGTGTTGATCAAGGTTTGATGTTATGTTTATGAATTTATGTGTAAAGGATTGAGTTAAATAAATGATTTGAGGTGTAATATCAATTAGGAATAATATTAGAATGTTAAACTTGGATTTTTGGAGTTTTTAGGAAGCTTAGAGCTACCTACATTGGTGAAAGTATTGATACATACCTAAATGTATCGATACATTCATGGCAAGATGAACAACAAAGACCCTAGGAAGAATATTTTTGACACATTTGAGAATTTATCGATAGATTTCGACAAAGATGAACATGAATTGATACATTGTCCAAATGTATCAATTCATTTGAAGTAGAGAGCACCCAAAGGGAAAAGTATCGATACATTTCCCAAGTGTATCGATACATGTTTAGGCAGGAGCATTCTGCTTGAAATGTATTGACACATTGCCCCAATGTATTGATACATTCATTTAAAACTAGGGCAAATGTATCAATACATTGCCAAATGTATCGAAACATTAGAGAGGAAAGGCCAAAAATAAAAAGGGGCGTTGGGTTCTTCTCGCCTATCTCTATCTCTCAACTCTTTCATCCCCTTTATCTCTCTAGAAACCTAAATCGTAAGGTCTCAAATCACTTTTGAAGTGATTTAAGGCCATTTGGAGCTTAGGAAACCATTCTGGGGGTAAGATTTAATGTTTTTGCCAATTATTTTTTGATTTAATCGGTTAATAACTTCAAAATCTGATTTTCTCCAAATTTGGCAATTTTCCTTTTTAGCATGGATTGGGGAATTTGGAGCCAAGAATCATGGAATCTAACTTCTAAGATATGGGTTTAGCTCGTTAATGAAACATTTGAGCTTAATTAGTTGGATTGTTAAGATTTGGTTAATTGTGCAAAAGCTAGCATTTTTCGAAAGTTGTGATTTAATTAACATTTTGATGTTTTGACATGTTTGAAGGGGAAAATGGAGTTAAATCAACTTGTTGGTAATCTAGATGATGATTGGAGCTGAAGATCGAAGCTTGGCTGGTATTACCTTCAATTTGTCAGTATGAGTGGGTTTAAATAAAATGCATGTCATGTATGACGCATGATAGATGCATTGCCATGGTATTAGAATGAAATATGTATGCCTAGACGAATGAACCTAGGCTAAACAAGAATATATCTATATATGTATATATGTGAATTGTGTGTGATTGTGTGCTATGATGTCAGCCACATAGGTGGCCTATGCTGTTTGTGCCTAGACTAGGATGTCTAGAGGCTATGATGAACCCCTAGGAGTAAATTACCCTAGGTGCATTGTATGTTGAGATGATTTGATTGAATGATGCCTTGGAGACTTAGAGGCTTTTAGAACCTAATCAAGCTTAAAGACAATTAAAGCTTGACAAGTGTGAATTGAGGTTTGATGAGGAAAATGTGAGGAAAAAAGGCATGATGGCCTTATTTGAGGATTTGTGTTTTCATCTGAGGGATGAATTTTGGATGTTGATTTGATTTGGGGCTGAATGGATTTCTATCCCTCGTGACTTTATGTATGGTTGCAAGGATGGTAGTAAGTAGGGATGGTGGCATTAATCCCACCTGTGCTTCTCACTTGTAGTGCTTTAATGCCATCTATTGAGATTATTTTGGGTGATGTCGAGATCAAGAGATTACTCTAGTCGATGATCTATTCTATGCTAGCTGTTTTGGAACTATGCGTGATCTGTTCTCTACCCATTCCTTCAACACGAGTGTGATCTGTTTCTCCACCAGGTAGCCACTGAGCATGATCTGACTATGTCTAAGGGAGGACCACATGTCGAAATAGCTATGGAGAGGCTTAGATAAATGTGATGTGATACTCCAGCAACTACAGTGTGCCATGGAGAATGATTTGAATAACTTTGATCAACTTCAAAGGTTAGTCTAATGATAGGTGTGATGATCTTTGGAGACATTAAGGATGATGATATGCCCTCATATTGGAGATTTAAGGATAATGATATGCCTTGTATTTTAAGATGTTTGCTAGAACTTCTAGATGCACAAAAGATGCATATATTTTATATATGTGTTTTATATAAATATATAAAATTTTGTTTATCTACACCACTCATTGAGCATTATAGTACTCACCTATTTGTATACCATGTGTAGATAAATAGGTCATAGAGCTGTGTGGTAAAGGTCATCCCATGATAGACTGATTCTAGCATCTGGTAGGTCTTCATTTTGATGTTTTCACTCTGTTGAGTCATGAGCTTCCGTATATGGTTGGCTTCAATGTATGTACGCATGATGTGCCATATGAACTTGTGTAAGGGTTGTTATGTATGAAGCCGTCTTGGATAGCCAATTTATAGCCCTATAAATATTTTTATGAATTATATGTCAGGGATAATGTAATATAGTTAGATTTATTATGAATATTTGATTATGGAATCCCTTAGCTTTGACTTATATGGATGTGAGCTCTAAGGATTGCTCAAGTCTAAAGGGCTTGGCTATTAGGCTTGTGCGCTACCTATAGCTCTCAGGTTTAAGTCGTGACATATTATACCGATGAAGAAGTGCATAAAAAGTTGTCATAGTCAAGCTAGTGACTATAAAGAAGTGCTTTTTAGGAGGCAACCCAAGCATCCAAACATTTAATGTTTCCTTTATGTCTTTTAAAATTTTGAATTTCAATTATTAGATGTTAATTTTTCAAATTTTAATGATTGATTTATGTTTTATTTTCCTCTTGTAGATCCTATATCATTTTACATCCATTTAGTGTAAGGAAAAAAACAAAAAGGTACGAGATAAAGAAATGAGGAAGGGGAAAACAACAAGCTTAGTGTCGTAGCACTAGCTCATCAATGCCACGATGTTGAAACAGCCATGAGTTCTCAAAGCCAACCCTAAAGAGTAGCGTTGGTCCTCTACCACTGTGGTGCTCAAACAGTGCTTTTAAGAAAAAAAAGACAGCGTCTTTGGTGTTGTGGCACCATGGGTGTTGTGTTATTTTCTCTAGTAAGCCCGATATCACTACACCAAAGCGCCAACGTCGCGATGCTATGTCTATGACCTTCCATCTATTTAAACTCTCTCTTTCTTTTCATTTCCTATTCAAACCCTAGACAAAATTTCTTCTATTTTCTCTCCACCAAATTAATAAATTTCCCAAACCCATTAACAAAACCTTCTAAAAACTCAAGTTTCTTCCACAAAAACATAAGATTCAAGGATTTTCACCAATTTTCTTCCATCAAAGTCTAGATTTTTTCTCAAGTGCCAAGTTTTCAAGAGTTTTTGTGTTTTAGAATATTGCTTATGTTGGAAGAGTTTGGTTGGTACTTGATGATACGTTTTCAATATTAATGATATTGTGCTGTTTTGTGATTGAAGTGTAGGTGATTTATGTGGTAAATTTTTAGAATTAGATTATTGGTAATAATGAATAATGAATTTTATTGAGAAATTTTTGGATTGGGTGATTTTTGGTGATATTTATATTGTTGAAGTAATTGTTAAAGAGAATCAAATTATTTGAGAAAATTATTGATAACTTTTGGTGATTTATGGTGTAAATTGCAAATTGAGGTATTAAGTTGAATTTTGAGAGTAGAAGCATGGTAGAACCAAAAAGGGCTAAGACTAGTAGTGGTGCTTATGATAGGACTAAGTTTGTTTCAACTAAGGTGTATTCATGCCATACTCATTCATTATTACCGAAACCACAAATACCTGTTGGAATGGCATGAAACTCAGAGATAACAATTATAATACGAAACGAAAAATCAAAATTTAAATGTACCATGCCATGCCACCACCCATGAATCTCCTTGGTGGTTTTGATACCAACAAAAACTAGAAGGGAAGTAATAAGAAAAATAACATTACCCTTACGAAGTGATGTGGCTATCACCATGGTGCTTTTTCCTTGTATAACCCATGAGCACCACAAGGGGAGCAAAGAACCTGAGCTGTTCAAATGCTTGGCCTCCAACAATTGCACGCATGGTTGCACTTGAACCTTCACAAGGAGGGAGCTTTCTTAGCTATGCCTTTGTGCTAGCAAGGTGTACAACTACTTGTCCTTTCCACACAATCATAGTCCTCTTAGCTATGCCTTTGTGCTAGCTTCCTGTTTTGGCATCCTTGGTTAGTGTCAGTTAAAATTCTACAACACAAGTATACATATCGAATAGATAGTATATAAGTAAGCAGAGTATCAATCCCACAAAGAATTGATCTAAAATTTTACTAAGTACTAAACTTAGAACAATTTAATCTTATCTAAACAATCAATATCAAATAGCTAAACTAATTAACTAAAAATAATTACCAAAATTTAAACTAAAAAGAAAAATCAAAATGATAATAGCTTGAGTAAATATCAAATCAAACATGCCTAGGATTACAATATTCTTCATACTTCATCTAAATCTTATCTCTCTTTTTTTATCACAATTCCTCACCCCCAAACTTATTTCTTTTTTATTGAAGGTAGTAGGGTGAATTCTAACAATTTTTGAATTTTTTTTAGCAACTCCATCTTTTTACCTTTTTCGACATTTAAATCAATCTATATTTGCTAAAACAATATACATGCTTAGGAGTAAGGGTTTAAGGTTAAGCTTATTATCATGTTGTGAAACAAAGAAAAGGCAAATTAGGCTCAAAGAGTTATACTAGGGATAACAGCTTAACAAGGTTAGTTTGAAAGGATTAAATGGTCTAAAGATGGCATAAATCATGTCCTATCCTAAGTGTTCTCTAGAATTTCACCTCAAGAGAGAATCAAACAAATTTTAGAATCCTTGACTTCATTATACATTTTATCAACATAAACTTCTTTTAAATTACATGATAATTATAGGTAAAAGATTTAGTGTACAAATTATCGTAAATCACATTCTACAATGAAACTAACAAAAGAATATCACAATCACTCAATTCATGTCTATATCAAACCAAGAATCAAAATAACCAAATAATCAAAATATCATCCTAGGATTGGTAATATCTTGGCATAGATAATTTTCATCTCAAGCATTCCTAAAAACAAAAAAAAAATTATGAAAATAAGCCAACCTAAAAACATCACAAAAGCTATAATAATAAAATCTCCCCCCAAACTTAAATTGAACATTGCCCTCAATGTGAAAAGCTTAAAAAATATAATAATAAGGAAATTAAACTCCCTTATCAATGGTAGTAGTGACTTGAAATCTCTAATTTTCTTTCTTCTCATCTTCATGCTTTCCAAACCTACATACACAACAAAAAAGCTAGAGAGAGCTTATAACTACTTATTTACATTGAAAAACAAAAAGTAACTAAAATAACAACTAAATCCAAAAGAGTATAACTTGGGTTGCCACCCAAGAAGCACTTTTTTTTAGTCACTAGCTTGACTTTTGTTGAAGTCTTCATTCACCATTTAAGGAGGTTGGAGTTTGCATGGAAAAAGCTTGAGGTGTGAAAACAGTCTCATCCTAAGATGAGGTTGTAATGGCTTTAACACAAGATTTGGTGCTTGCTAAACCCAATATGGTGGAATAGGCTTATTTTTACCCAACTTCCCAAATTGACTTATTCTTAGATAATACACTTTTGTTTAGCCTTCAAAACATATGCAACATTTGTAAGTTCTTCATTTTGGTCCTTGGTTGCTTCATTTTGAACCAAACAAGCTTCAAGGAGTTTCTTTGGATTTTCCATATCAACAACCACCTTAGGTAACTTATCAAATGTATCTAGAAAAGAAATGGGAGGCATATATGGCTTGACTTGTGGTAGTGTAGATACTTTCTCCTCTTGCTTAATTTTTTCATCTTGAACTTGATTGTTGGAAGTATTACCTTGATCTACTTTATCTCCATAATCTACCACATTTTTGCCATTTACCTCATTAAGATGCTTACTATATTCTTCTTTTATAGCGCTAGGCTCAGTGTCATTTGGTAAAATTTCTTGAGGCATATTGTTGATGCAATTAACAAGTTGGCCTAATTGAGTCTCAAGATTTTGGATTGATACTGCTTGACTTTGAATGATGGCATCATTCTTTGTCATGAATTACATCAACATATCCTCTAATGTTAGCTTCCTCTCAAGTATAAGGAATCTAACTTGTGACTAGCAATCATATAGAAAAACAAGCTTTGATGAATATGTAAGACCTTGATCATTACTCCATGAAAAATTTGAGTGATTCTACCATGAGTTGTAACTATTAGAGTACGAATTGTTTTGTTGCCCATTGAAGCTTCCATCAAATTGCATTGATTTATAATAGGTTGGACAACAATCACATGAATGCCTATCTCCACAAAGCTCGCATGCCAGAAAAGGACTTTAACAAACATTAACACCCCAATTGTCACTTCTTAGAGACAAAGCATCTATTTAGGCGGCCAAAGCATTGATAGTCAATTAAGAATCACTAGCAACCCTCTTAGGCACAAATTGTTCAGATGGCCACTGATAGTTATAATAATTCATCAACTAAACTAAAAGTACTTGAAAATAAAATAAAAATATTGAATTTAGACCGAATTTGTTTGGTATTAGTATTAGTAAAAATTTTAAAAACAATCCCCTGGCAACGACGCAAAAAACTTGTTAGTTAAAATTTTACTATGCAAGTATATATATCGAATAGATAGTATATAAACAAGTAGAGTAGCAATCCTATAGAGAACTGATCTAAAATTTTACTAAGTACTAAAATTAGAACAATTTAATCTTATCTAAACAATCAATATCAAATAACTAAATTAATTAACTAAAAATAATTAACCAAAATTTAAACTAAAAAGAAAAATCAACATAATAATAACTTGAGTAAATATCAAATCAAACAAGCCTAGGATTATAATATCCCTCACACTTCATCTAAATGTTGGCTTTCTTCCTTAATGTATTTCAGTATGTTGAATTGCTAACCTAGAGTCCTAAATTATTTATAAGGATCTCTTGACTCATCATATAAAAATACTATTTTAACCAAAACACTATATCCCTATGTGAATTAAAATTAAAACAGATTCATTAAGTTCAAGCTCTAATCTGACTACATATGACCTATAGGTATATCCCTATCCTATACACAAATCAATTAATATGATCATATGCCATCCCAATTTTAGTCTACACTAAACTCCCTTTCCCAAGTTTGTGTAGGTTTCTAAATGAATTTAATTGGAGATCAAGCAATTAAAAGCATTAAGAACAATTTGGAATAAACAATTTTAATCCCATTAAAGATAAACAAGAAAGAGATTAAAAATATAGATTACATATGAGTTCAATTGCAATCTTAGAAAAATAGTTTAGTTCACAATATCTAATTAAAACTTCAGCCAAAGAAAATTAGCCATTAATCGAAGTCAAAGAAAATAAGAAAAATACAAAAGTAGAGAGAAAAAACTAATAATTGAAGCTTTATGGTCTTGACTCTCCCTCCAATTTTCTTGCTTTCTTGCTTTGTTTTTTTGCTCTTTCTCTCTAGAGAAATTGCTTGCTGCTTCCTTCCAAAAACCTCCAAAAAAGGCCCCTTAATTATCCTTCAAAAGCCCTAGCTTCCAAAATCCTGTAAGGTTACTATTTTTGGAAAATATGTTGAGTGTCACGGTTCTCATTTTCTAGAGCCGCGGTTCTCAAAGGTTCTACTTAATTTTGTTCTTCTAGTGCAGTATTTTTATTTTGAAAAAGATTTTGACCACCTTTCAATCAGAACTAGGTAAAATGGTAAACACAAAAGTTGTAGCTCTACCTCTTAAATTTCTAATGATCAAAAATCATGTCATTTGGACTTCTGTAGTGAGAGATATGCTTGAAAAACCGAAACATATGCAAACAAAGCACCAGTCCATTATGCGCTTTTCATCACCAATTGAAATTATTTTTGATCCTACTCCAACAAAAACATAAAACTAAATATAAATAACATAAAACTAACATTATTAACTTAAAATAAATATTTAAATATGAATTAAACTAAACTAAGAAAACAAATAAAAACACCTAAATTTGATCCTAAATCTAGTCTAACTTAGACTAATTAGGTATTTAATCTCCCATTAAATATATGTATTTGACTCACACATCAGTTAAGCACCCATAGGATGAAATCAAAGCATAGCACTCCATACATAAGACAATTTGGTGTCTCAAGTATAGGGAGTATTTACACAATTGACACATGAGAAGTATTACATAGACACTTGAGTGTAATATCGAATGCACTTCTCATGGCGAGTCATGATCAGTGAACATGCTTTTCTAGGCAAACACCTACCTTCTAGTACCAAGTATCTCTATACTTCAACCTATTAGATTGGTTGCTTACTTCCCTAATAAGAAACATAACATGTACTAGGCTTTAGGTATCATTGATGTCCAGTCTCAATGATACATCGACCAAGAACTTTTAGAGATTATGCTTTGATGCATAGGGATCTCATAACTGCAACCCATTACAGCTTCCTTGCAATGCATATTAATCTCACGGATTTCATCCAATTAGACTTATAATCGATTATAATTAATGTCTTATTAATGTAGGAAAACTTTTAATCATTTAACATGAATGATATTGTTACATGATTGGAATTAAGAAATAACCCCAATTGGCTGTAGGGTTCGTCCCAACAAAAATATCCTTAGGAACATTCAACATCTTAGAAAAATAAAGCATTTTTACAAAGAAAGATAGGGAGAGAAATTAAAATCTATTGAGTGAAAGTATTTAGTGTAGCTTTTGCAGCTCAGTCTTCAAAGATTTCATCTCCTTTTCTTTTCTCTTTCATAGATTTATTTCTTAAAATGGTGCATGCTCTAGCCTTCTTTTTTAGAGTGAAAAGCTTGTCTTTAAACCTTTAAAAAAAGGCTTATGATCTAAAAGATCGAATGGTGTCGAAATACATGTCGACACCATGGCACTAACTCCTCTGTTTGGTGTTGAGGCTTGGTTGAATAGGGGTGACGCTGTAGCACTGACCCTTAAAGGTTATGGTGCTGCCTTGCTTGGCTAGGTACTATGTAGTCTGCTCTAGTCCTCTAATTTTCGACACAATTTTGACCTTGTTTTGATCAGAACTGGGTAAAGTGCTGAACATCAACATTGTAGCCCTTTCTTTTCACTTTTCAATGGTCCAGAAATCTCATCAAATTGACTTCTATAGCATGAGTTATGCTTAAACTACTACAGCATAATTGGAGATCTCTTTAAGCATCTATGCATAGTTCTTTGCTATTTAAACCTCACATGCTTGCACACCTTCAATAACAAATGACAAAATTAGTAGAGGTTAGATATAAGACTTTTATACTGAAATAAGCTAAAAGAACTCAATTAAAATACTCAAACATGCATTAAGCTAATTAATTAAAAGATGTAAAAACTACCTAAAAATTGACTAAAAAGCAAGAGGCCTTCATTCATTTTATGCTCAACAAAGTGCAAGATAACTCTATTTTATAAAGTTATCATCTATCATAAAAATTTCATTTTATTTAAAATGTACCAATACATGTTCATAATGTATATTTTTTCCATAACTAAATGTGTCGATACATGGCGTAAATGAATCGCTAAATTTTATCATTTTTAGAATATAAAAAGGGTAAAACTATACTTTCACATTTAAAACTATAATAGCTCACATTTTTCAAGTGTTTTCAACCTTCAACCATTGTGCAAGGTAAACAATCAACTTTAAAGCTTTCTTAACCCACTTTCCACCTAAATCATCATTTTTAAGGTTTGAAAGCTTGGTTTTGAATTTTTATGAAAAAGATGATGTTTTTCAACTTTCAAATCTTCAAATCTTGAGCTTTTATAACTGAAATTTTATTTTGATGCTGTAGATTTTTTTTTTTTTTTGCTAAAGGTCAAGGTTTTATGGTTATCTTGAGCATTTAAGCTCACTTTGGGTAAGGATGAAGGATTTATAGGGTCCTAAACATTATTTAGTTAATGTAAGAGTGGGTTTAAGCTAGCAAATTAATTTAGGTGAACCCGAATAGTTTTCAAAGTGCTAGAAATGACTAGTACAAAATAATTAAACTAGATAATGTTTGTGATGCTTGCGGAATGCCAGGAATGGTTTAAAATTTTGAGGAATTCACCAGATAGAAGTTACGATTGGAGCTAAACGTTGAATCTGCAATTAGTTTAGTATATACACATCTTCAAGTATTTTAATATGTAAAGTGAGCATGATTTTTATGGGGATAATTTGATGTACATGATGAAATGTTATTTTAAGGAATGGTTTATCAAAGAATTTGAGATTTAAGGTTTTTAACTAGCATTTGAAGAATGGCAAAAGGACTCAATTTAATGATGATTGATTGTGTATTGACACTAATGGTTTGCCAATCGTTTGCGAATCTACTATGTATGTAAATATGTCACTATGTATTAGTTTTCAACAAAGGGGACAAGCCCTTTCAAATATTTTCTTTCAAAATAAAATGAACGGTAAGATATTCATGCTTGACATGATGTAACATGTTAGGTATGATGGATGCATGAGCTCCATTTATGAGAATATGACATGTATGCCATGAGATGTATGTGTTGAGAATGTCATGTACACTATGTGCTAAACATATGGATGAATTATGAGATTATGACATGTATGCATTGTTGACTTTACACACACAAGTGCACGTATTTCATAAGTAATACAAAGGTAAATAAGTATTGTATCCCATGAGGAGTTGTATCTAAAAATTTGCTAAATACAAAAATTAATGCACCCTAGTTTTATCTAAGTAAATCAAATTTTTTAAAATTAATTAGAGAAAAAATCTACTTAACAACACTAATCTAAGAAATGGAAAGTAAAATTAATAGAAAAATAGTGGACTAAGAGTCTAGGATTATAGTTTTATGCAACATTTCATTCGGAACAATATTTCTTTTAATACCTAAATCAATGGGTTGTAATGCTAGTCTAGAATCGACATGTATGTACAAGTCTCCATCGAGATATTGCATAAATACCCAACCTAATTGGGTCCATATATATCTATAGAAGTCAATTAAGTTAGGGTCTTTAAGTATATGTTCTAAATTGGCTGCATTTGGCATTTAAGTGTACATCTATCATAATTGCTAGTCAATTCACTCAATTTCTAAGTGAAATGAACACACACTATTCAAATCAAAGTCTAATCTAAACTCATTTCATCAAGTCTCATTTAGATACCCATATCCATTCAATTGTTGATCAAGCAATCAAAGGCAATAAGCTGAAATTTGAATAAACATCACAATGACCCTTAATATTAAGCACAAGAGAAACATAATATCCAAACTACATGTTGAAATCAACCATAATCCTAGAAAAATCAATTTAGCTCATAATATTCTTAGCAAATAGCAACATCCCAAGAAAATAAATCATTTTACAACAAAAGAAAAAGAAAGAAACCCAAATCTAGTGAGAGAAACAGCGCCAACTTCTTTTGAAAGTTCCATTTTCTGTGATTTCTTCTTTTTCCTTTTTTGTAAAAGTCTATTCTTTGCTATGAAAAGCTGCTATATTGTAGCCCCTTTTTCCTGCTTAAAAAGTCGTATGTATACCCTTCCTGAAAAGCCTTGAAAAAAATCAAATGTGTAGAAAAATTAAAAACCCGCATTGAGGCTGCAGTACTAGGCTCTCTAGTTTTTTCTCTGAAATGCATTCTAGCACCATGGCCATAACCATTCAAGGCTACAGTGCCAACTCTTTTATGTTGTCCCTACTATAGTTCAGCCACTTCCAATGTGATTTTGACCATGATCGGATCAAAACTATGGGAAGTGATAAATAAGAAAATTTTATCCCTTCCTATTAGTTTTCCATTGGTTGAAGAATCACATTGATTAGATGTCTGTATCACAAGTTATGCTCAACATATTGTAGCACATTTGATGAGAGTTTATGTAACGCCCTCTTATTCCAATTGTTACCGGCGTCCAAGACTTGTGAGTGAACCCACCAAATCCTAACCAAACCTTAATTGAAACTTTAGATATTTTGCCATAAATCCATGAAATTGCTTGAACCATAAGGTGGCCAATTCATAACCAATTGCATTTATAAGGTGGCCAATTCACTTAATTATTGCATTTGCTTTTGCAGTCATAAGATCAAAGTTTCTTAAACTTAGGATGCAGAAGCTCTCTCCTAGAGCTTATCCAAAAATCAGTATTTTTCTAAGTCCTTTACCTTTGGAGAATTTAAATTTAAGACCAATCATTATATCATAGCTGCATACCAAACTAAACGGACTTCTTAATTGATCTTTAAAGCAATTTGTATATCATACTCAAATATAGAACTCCATATGGCATTTAGACTAAAATCAACATTTCTAAGTCATTTGACTTCAAGCTACCAAATCCTCATCTAGTCTTTTAATCCTTTGGCTTCACACTAGCATAGCAAAATTCAAGCTCATCTTTAGAGTAGATTTGTTTACTAGCCTTCTTACTTGATGACCACAAATCAATTATAACAATCACTGATTTTCACCCTCGGGCTAATTCATATACATATAACTATAAACCATAATAGTTTTAATCAAGTCTTAGGATTTCATAGTAACATAATTGAAATCAAAACCAGCTCCATCTAAGCTACTATACACATGTTCAATACATATATAAGTATAATATATCTCAGAGGCCTAACACCATTTATATATGGGCATGGCAAGCTTAATTAACACAGTGCACTTACCTCCGTGCACATGAGTATTGGTTTACACCTCCCTCAATACTTAGATTTATAAACCTCAAGTGAATCACAACAATCAATATTCTTTCTAATCAAAGTGCACCCCTTATCACCATTGTAGCACATGCTCCTTTATATTAACCTACAGCAAACCAATGTCATCCAATTTTTTCCCATTGACAATCATGGGCTCAAATTATAACTTCACCAAATGAATAAGTTATCACAGACCTATTAGTCCAACTCCACCTTCTTCCATCCTTAATCGGAGGGATATGTCATTATATTAACCTTTCATTAAGAACATTTTGCTTTAAAAGCCTTCCAACAATGGCTCGTCTCTCAAGTGGGATCTCAAACTCGGACAACGGCACTACTTATGACCTTTATATAACGTTAGTAAAAAGGTAGGTTACTAGGAATAGGAGTTTATATAGCCTCTTGTCTATGACTTGTGCTAGAGTCATAAACCATAAATAAAACTCTACATTAACTCCGACAACTCCACTAACTGACGTGAGAATTCCTAGGACTTGACTAAACCTAGGCTCTGATACTAAGTCTGTAACGACCTTTTGCCCTGATCGTTATTGGCGTCCGAGACTTGTGAGTGAACCCGTCAAATCCCAAGCAAGCTGTAATTGAAACTTTAGATATTATGCCATCAATCCATGAAATTACTTGAACCATATACCTCTTTGTAATAAGAATTGCACATAAATCATAATAAACCAACTTATCCTTTATTCACCATAATCATAAAATTACATTAGAGTCTATAGTATCTAACTGCATATTTACATTGACACTATTTACAAATACTTCAAGCTATAAATGACTTGACTTCTAGTAGTGGAGTGACTCGAAATAAAGTATTATGAGATGCCTTTACCTATCTGCTGTGGACCGTAAGCATTAATGATTGCACGTTAGGCCGATCACTATCTGCAAAATGGAATTTGTGCCTTACATTTAAACGCGAAAGTTGTGATGTAAAATGATCATTTCAAGTAATATAGTAAACCGGTGTAAGTAACAGATCTCTACTATCGAAATCAGTTAACATCTTTACCAATATCAAATCAGTATAATCACCCACGGTCTCGTGAAATCAAATATTGTTAAAGCTTTTACACAAGCTCATAAATCATCTTATCATCAAGGTATTAAACACAACGTTATTAATTCATGGTCAATATATAAAGCACTAGAAGCTTTTAATCAAATAAGAGAGCCATAGAAAAACTAGTATTTCTCACCATGCAAAAGAAGTCATGTTTGAAAACCCAAAAAGATATCACTCTCGAGTAGGTAATCGTAAATATCAACCCGTGGACCCGCTTTCACGTAATAACAACCCTAGAGCATCGCTCCACTGAATTCCCACCTGTCATGGCAATCTCGATGATGTTGGCTGACATTGAAGAAATCAAGCAGTCATAACTGCAAATATCACTTGTGGCCTAGCCACATATAACAACTCGTAGCCTTGCCATGTATATCATAGACTATGGCCCCAGCCATGTCTAACTACCCATCGGCAACCCAAAGGTTCTCTAGCTAGAGCTCACTTGTGCACAAGGGTCACACTTAACTGAAGTGACAACCGACCTATTCTCGAATATCTCAGTTTAGTAAAACCACATAAAAGCCAAATCGGGTTTCAAAGGATCATTTCAAATCATTTTCAAAATACCGATCACGGTAGTATACTAAAACCTATTTTTGTAACATTTTGCAATGTAAAACCTTTTGCATGAGGTTTAGATGTCAAATCAGCATGGCCAATTTGTGATTAGTTCATGAATGCACATCACACAAGCAGTAAGGCACGTTTTGGCATAAACCATGTGAAAAGGCTTGTTTCCCTATTTAAAATCCTTTATGTATATAACTTATACATATATAGTCAAAACACTTTCAAACATTAAGGTATTCACAATCCCTTAGCATTTCTAATAGCTCATGCTTTCCAAAATTTTGCGCTTAAAGTAAACCAACACGTATGTATATATAATTAAGGAAATTTTAAAATGGACACCCCCTACTCACCGTACAATAGTGGGATGCTACGTCGCTATTGATTCAAGTGTGTATCTAACTAATTTCTACTTGTTGGTTTCTCCTTATCTTGTCCGTCATGCCACCATAGTAAACTTTTCTTTACTTTTACTAATCCTAGCAATCATACAAACCCAAT
>NW_018397271.1:2163936-2164196 GCF_002168275.2 Theobroma umbraticum | reverse complement strand
TTGAATCTTTGTAGATTCTTGCTACCACAAACAAAATCTCACATTACAATTGATATACAAAGCATGCATTTCAAGCAAAATGACAAATCTTTTTACTTTCCTTGTCTTAGGTTCACTAGGCTGAACCTTCACTTTCTCTTTTCTTCTTTCTCCTCTCTCCCTTTCTTTCTTTCTTCCTTTGCTTCCTAGCTGAATCTCTCTTTTTCTTTGCCAAAGGTTCAGTTTTTCTCAAGACAAAGCCATTTGGTTGGCTATTTCTT
>NW_018397271.1:2163829-2163926 GCF_002168275.2 Theobroma umbraticum | reverse complement strand
GGACATCACAAGGTTAACTTGTGAAAGCTTTCTTTTTCCTCTCGCATGGGCAGATTGCCCAAAGCTTGGTCATTTTATCATTTTCCTCTTACTTTCA
>NW_018397271.1:2154081-2163819 GCF_002168275.2 Theobroma umbraticum | reverse complement strand
ATCACAAGGTAAAAAGGCTTTTGAAACCTTTCCACCCGCCACCTTTATTGCCTAATCTTTTTCCATTATTTTCTTTTCTTTTTTCTTTACTTGCCATGCTAATCAATTCTTCTCTTTGTTATTAACGCCACCTCCTATTGGTGCCTTGGTCATGCAATGTTTCCTTATCCATTCCTTTATCCTTTGCTTAGATTGCCTTATCCATGCATTGGTCCACATGGTGTTCTCTTTTGATTTATTTCATTTGCATTTCATTCCATTTGTATTTCTATGCATTTCATTTTCATTTCCTTTTAATGCCATCTTATCATCCAATAACATTTCATGCTATGATTATACCTTTTCCTTTTCAAATCACATTACCATCCTTATGTTGTTTACTATAGGCTATCCTTGCCAAACCATGGTTTCCTCCCATTTAAATACTTTTCATTCCTTTTTCTATTTATCAACTTTCACAGGGTGGGGTGCCACATGTTTCCCACTAACTACCTTCTTTTTGCAATGCAATGATTTTCATGTAATAATGAATTTCACATATACATCTCATAGTCCACATAATATAACCTTCCTTGATTAGTAAATGTCCATTTAAATTCAAATATTGAATATGCAAATCAGTCCTCAAACTTTTCCTTATTCAGCATGTGACGCTCTAAACTTTCATGCCTTTAATTTAGTCCTTCAAACACTTCTTAAACTCCAATTTTCGCCTATGTTCCTTCCTTTACGTGTGTATAAATATAATATAAGATTTGCACCCCATCAAGGCGTCACCATAATATTTAAATATATACTTACCATGCTAACTTTTATTAATAAAGACACGCAGGCCTACTAATATCATTTTCTTCAAAATCCTTTCTTACTTCGTCCCCCCCCCCCCCCCTTCAATTAGTCATATAATCCTCCTTGATGACTAATTTTGACAACAGTTAAAATATAAATATTTTAATATTATTTTATTAATAAATATTAATTTATTCTAAAATTTTCCACTTTGTCCCGATTCACCTTGAAATCACCTTTTAACTTGCAAATTCATCCTTGATAAAAATATTATTATGTAATTACTATTTTCTCTCTTACAGAATATTTTATTCTAAAAATATTCCTTTCACCTATCACTGCTCTTTCGCACTTAGATTTACATCCATCAATCCTCCGTCTTGTCGGTGATGTTGTATTTGCTCTTATACGAGGGTACAGGGTGTTACAGTTAACACCTAGCCATCTTTGCATGGTTAGTCGGAACCTATAACAACAACCAAGCTAACCCAAGCTTGATCTATTCCTTAGAGTGCCTTGCACACTCTAATTAAATGAGAAATGAAGAAAAGATTAAGTATAATTGATTACTTAGCTAATCTAATATGTACAAAGTTAAGCTCAAACTTTTTTTCAAAAGATGGGAGAGAAAGACAAGTGTAAAGTGAAGCTTTTGGTCTTCTAACCTCACAATCACTTTGGATGGCTTCTTTCAATGATTTTTGATTGTTGGAGAAGCTTTAAATGCTTGAAACATCACTTCTGGCTGTTGGATACAGAAACTAGCCATTTTTGGCCATTATTTTGTCCTTTTCTCTTAAATTCAAATTTTCTAAAAGTGAGCTTTTAGCTAGTTAACCATACTTCCTAGTCGATTAAGTCTTCTCTGTCTCGCAGTCTACTTTGCTCTGTTAATCAATTAAGAAAGACTTTAACCAATTAAGAGCTTACTATTTCTAAAGTAACGAACTTCACCAACTTTTCTTTGTTTGATCTTCTCTTGGCTTGGTAACGTTGATCTTCCATTTCCCTTAAATAGTCATGATATATGCTAGTCATGCAAGACTTCTTGAATTGTTCTTCACAAATTTGACTGCCTTCATTTTGGATCTTCACTTTTGAATTTTAGCTAACTAACTCCCTTGGTTAACCAACTAAAAGGCTTCTGTTTGTATCTAGCACCCGCTTAACTCATCCATGGTAGCTAAATAAGATATACAATACCTACAATAGCTAAGTAAGATATATTGAATATCCACAATAACTAGCACATAATATTCAACAAAACCATAAGTAAGCATCACACACAAATTAAACATGAAGACCTATCAAACTCTATTTAACTTAGTCTTCCTTTTCTCTTTATTTGTCATCATTAAAAAAGATATTTAAAACTCCCTCTTAATGAGACCATCTAGAGTTTCTTTGAATCTTTAAATTAGACTTTAATGAATGGGAATCATAAGCACTCATACACCTAAGTCATACAAGCTTATAGATATAGTTCAATAACTTCAAAAGTCAAGCTTGTAACTATGTAAGAACAAATGTATGGGAGTTAAATCATTTCAAGAACTTGTCAAGGATCACTCAAATAATGTTCAAGCAAATTTGATCATTTTGTCATATTCAAAACTAAAACAATTTTAAAGCTAACATACAATGACTAGAAAAACATTTGAGAACAAGGCTTTGATGCATAAAAATCTCATAATTACAACCTTTGTAATTTCTTTGCAAGGCCATTATGTTCCAAGGACTTTACCTACATAAATCTCTCATGACTCTTTGTAAATAAACTCAAGGATAAAGAAATCCCTCACACATTATATAAAATATCCATAATGTATTTAACATGAAATATGACTAATTAAAGTAATGTTTTACAAACACAAAACCAATTAGCTTGTAGGGCTTACAGTAACAATCTTCCACTAGAACTAAAGCCAATCGCCCATATATCTAATACCAAAACCTTCTAAATGGTGATCATGTTTCTCCTAGGATAAAACTTTAGAGAAAAAGTTAGCTTAGTTGTCCTCTACGGATACTCTCTCTATATTAATCCACCTCTTCTAATGGAAACAACGCAATACATGTTTGGATCGCTGATGAGACCTTAGTTCCTTTGCTTGCATGATGGCTCCATTATTGTCACAATACAAAGTTATAGGATCAACAATGCTGAAAAACAAACCAAGTTTAGTTATAAACTTATTGACCTAAACTCTCTCTTTCACTACCTTAAACACGAAAATGTATTCAACCTTGATTGTAGAATTTGTATTCATCGCTTGCTTGGAACTTTTGTATCTAACTACACTACCATTTAAGGTAAATATAAGCCCACTTTGCAATTTGCTATCATCCTTATTGGATTGGAATGCAACATCTCTAAATCCTTTAACTAGGAATTCAACCCCTCCAAAGACCAAAGAAACATCCTTAATTCTTCATAAGTACTTATAAATATTTTTCATAGCAATCTAGTGACACTCACCTAGATTCGATTGGTATTTGCTCATGACACTCAGAGCATACGCCACATTGAGTCTAGTACATAACATGGCATACATGATAGACCCAATAGCCGAAGCATATGGTATTCTATCCATTCTCATCCTTTCCTTTTGTGTCTTTGGATACCTTTTGAAAGATGAATGCCATGTGACATAAACAAATGTCCTTTTTTGGACTCCATCATGCTAAACCGTTTTAGTACCTTGTCTATGTAAGTGGATTGGGACAATCCTAGCATCCTCTTTTATCTATCTCTATAAATCCTTATTCCCAAAATATAGACTAATTCTCCTAAATCTTTAATAGAAAATTGACTGGATAACCAGATCTTCATAGTTTGCAACATCAGTATATCATTTCCTATTAATTGTTTGTCATCAACATAAAATACTAAGAATACAAGTACTTATCCATTTACCTTCTTATAAACACATTGATCATCAAGATTCTTGATGAAATCATATTCTTTAATAGTTTCATCAAATCTAATGTTCCAACTCCTAGACATTTGCTTTAGCCCATAAATGGACTTTTAGAGTTTGCATACTTTATGCTAATTCTCTTTGGATGTAAAATGTTCAAGTTATGTCATATACATTTCTTCTTGCAAATTTTCGTTAAGGAATGCTATCTTTACATCCATCTGTCATAACTCATTATGATGATATGCAGCAATAGCAAGCAAATTCTGAATGGATTTAATCATCAAAACAAGTGAGAAAGTTTCCTCAAAATCGATTCCTTCAACTTGGTTGTAACCTTTAGCAACTAACCTGGCATTGTACGTTTGTACATTACCATCCATGTTAGTCTTCCTCTTAAAGACCCATTTGCATCTTATAGGTTTTACCCTTTCAAGTGCATCAATCAAAGTCCATAATTAGTTGACATACATAGCATCCATCTCGAATTTCATGGGCTCCAGTTACTTGTTGAAATCAATATCAGATATTGCTTCATCATAAGTAGTAGGCTTGTAGTTAATTGACAAAGCATCTCTTTCCAGCAAAAATCTATATCTCTCTAAAGGTTGTTTCTATCTTGTAAATCTACAAAGCACTTATGTTTCTTGAGCACCAGTTTAAGCATCCAATGTTGTAATCATTGGCTTAGGTTCCATAGGGATGTCAGTTTGTGGTTCTTGAACTTCTTCAATAATTATCTTACTCCCACTAGTCCCTTCAAGTAGAAACTCTTACTCTAAGATTGTGGCATGCTTTTAGATAAACACTTTTTACTCGATGAGATAGTAAAAATAGTATCCTACAATTTCTTTAGGATGCCCTACAAACTTGCATTTGTTTGACCTAGCTCCAAGCTTATCAGACGATGCACACTTCACATAAGTCATGCAACCTAAATCCTTGTATAAGACAAGTTTAGTTTTTTGCCATATGACATCTCATATGGTGTCTTTTCAACTAATTTGGTTGGAACCTTGTTTAGAAGGTAAGCAGCAATCTTTGGGGCATATCTCCAAAAGGATATCAAAAGGTCGACCCTACTCATCATGGAATGAACCATGTCTAACAAAGTTCAGTTTCTCCTCTCAAACACTCCATTATGTTGTGGAGTTTTAAGTGGAGTCCATTGTGACAGAATCTCATGTTTCATCAAATAATCCAAAAACTTTTGGCTAAGATATTCTCTTTCTCAATCCGATATAAAAGTTAGAGTACTCTTCCCAATTTGTTTCTCAACTTGAGCCTTAAACTCCGTGAACTTTTTAAAAGCTTCAAACTTGTCCTTCATTAGGTACACATAACCAAATCTAGAATGGTCATTTCTAAATGTAATGAAATATTTCTAGCTAGTGTGTTTAAGGGTCTACATACATCCAAATGTATTAGCCCTAGGAACACACCTATTCTTTCATGCTTTTTAGTAAAGGGAGTCTTAGTCATCTTACCAAGGAGACAACATTCACAAGTTTCATATGATTCATAATCAAATGGATCTAGATAACCTTGTTTATATAACTTGGCTATCCTTATCTCATTGATATGACAAAATCTGCAATGTCAGATATAAGTTTGTCTTGGATTATCTGTTGTAGCTTTCTTGATATCTATATTAAGAATTGGGCTATCAAGATCCATAACATAAAATCTTCCATGACATGTTGCGGTCCATAAAAAATATCATTTAGAATCAAAGTGCAATGATTACCCTTCATACTAAATTAAAAATCATCATTCTTAGCTACGTATGAAACCAAAATGATGTTTCGAGTTAATGTTGGTACACAATAGCACTATTTTAGCTTTAGCACTAAGCCTGATAGTAAACTAAGATCACAAGTCCTAACAGTAATTGCTACAATTTTTGCACTATTGCTCACTCTTAAGACTACCTTAATTTTACAAAGCTTTCCACTATCCTTTAAGGCTTTTATGTCAATACATAAATGCGTTCCACATCCTAAATCTATTATCCAAGATTTAGGATTGGTGGTAGAAAGGTTAAGCTCAATTCTATTTAAAGTAATCTTTTTACTTGTCAAGATTACACCTTTCTTTTTATTGTGAACTTTTCTCGAGGTGATATATCAATCTAAACATTTTGGGTTGATGGCATCAAGTATGCCAAGCAAAGTAGAAATTATCATTATACCCATTTTAACAACCTATAAATATAGAAAAAGTATTTGCATTAGTTTTTCATGCTATTAATCAATTTAAGACAAGGTATTAAATCTTGCATTGGTTTTCCCACTAATTTTTTGTAACAATAGCCCTCGCTATTACATAGAATTCTCTACTAGACATTTCTTGTAGGCTAAGACCCCTTTCAACTTATTGCAACCTTGAGTGACTTAACAAACCACAATAAGCCTAATTAGGTATATAACATAGTTTATCGATTGCATCTCCATGCAACTCCCAGATCAGATTGGTGACAATTCCTTATCTAAATGCATTATTTGCATTTTGCCTGATTATGCCTTTAATACCATGTGGTCAAGTGTGACACATCCGAACAACACAGTTGAGTAAAACCCACCTATAGCTCAAACGTACTCATGTAAAAGTTTGGCCTTAAGTGACTTAACAAACCTCTAATCAAAAAAGCAACCTCGGCTATCTTGTTTTATGATTTTCTTTCTTTCCTTTGATTAGTCAAAGTTTCCCAAACTATAACCAATTGGGGCAACACAAGGACTCTTTCTAGGCCCTAAAATGGTAGCTAAATACCAATCAAGGTGGCTAACAATTACAAGTTGGAATTTCACCACAACCACTCTATGACCAATTGGGGTAGCATAGGGACTCCTTTCTAGGCCTTAAAGTGGCAGCTAAACACCAATCAAGGTGGCTAACAATTACAAGTTGGAATTTCACCACAACCACAATACCTTGGGTATTGCATATCCTTAAAAATTTGTCTATTTATGAAACTTTTTCATGGACAGCCATTACTTGAATTTTTTGACCCATATACTAAAACAATTTGGCATATTTTTTGAAGCTGGAAATTACTCAAAGTAATATCAATGAACCCCATGATTTATCACCATTCAAGCTCAAACTCACATAAAACTATTTTAATTTGAACTCTAACTTTTCAACTTGCAAAAACTTGGTTGAAATTATTATTCAAACACTTAACAACAAGTATTAAATCATGATTAATATACTGGAGTTAAATCCTAAAATTTTCCAAAACAATTTTTATAATTTGGGCACATGTATCAGTTTTGACTAGGAATTTCGGCAAAATAACTTTTGTCAATTTAGTAACAACCAATGCATTTAATCCAATCAAAGGACCACAATAAGGACGCTCTAATACCAATTGAAGAGTTTTGAGCATTCAATAATGTACTGGAATATAAACAATTTGGCATATTTTTAGAAAAGTCTCACCTCTTAAAGATTATTTGTTTTTGGCTGTAAAGGAAGACAAGAAAATTTTTTCTTAAGAAAACGACGCCTAAGGCTTGGGTTTTTCTCTTTTATTTTTCCATCATCTTTTTGCACTTCTTTCTTACAAAGTGTGGCACACATATAAAAGGTCTTTGTAGTTAGGTTAAAATGCTTATCCAATTTTGGTATAATGCATTTTAATCCTTACACTTAATTAAACAATTTAATTAAGTCCAAATTGGAAATTCTTAATTTTCAAATAAATACCAATGCCATTTTAATTTCACATTGTTAGCTTATTGTGTGTGATCCATTAGGTCCCCAATATGTTGGAAAAAAATATAAATCAATTCAATTAAGAATTTATATTTATATTTATAAATCATGAGTGACATCTAGCAATACATATTAGTCATGCAGCTTCCATATTGACCTATTATGCTTATCCAATTATGCTTTGACTAACCTTTTAGTGTACAATATCTCAATATAATTCGATACTTTCATCATATATATCAAATAGATAAAAAGCTTAGCTCATATTTACTTTCTAACTTATCCATATTAATCATGCAACTTCCATATTGACCTATCAAAATTGTCTTGGTTAAGGACTTTCAGTCAATATGAAGTAGGAGCAAATGAGATATGTCCCTTTCAAATACTTGGGATAGTGAATCCTCTTTAAACTACTCATTCATCTTTATATGCTTCATGTCATACCTAAAAGCACTCTATTTAGGCATCTAACCACCTTTAGACCAATAAAGGTGAAAGCAAAGCATGACCTTTCACATACAAGATGACTAGATATCACAAGTCTAAAAATTACTTACACTATTAACACATGAAAGTATTTCCATAAACACTTGAGTAAATTTCCAAATTGAACTCTCATAGCAAATCATGTTTAGTGAACTTGTTCCTTAATAAGCACCTATATACCATAGGTGTGAAATCAAAGCATGACAATTCACATACAAGATGACTTGGTATCACAAGTCTAAAAATTATTTACGCTAGTAACATATGAAAGTATTTCCATAGACCCTTGAGTGAAATATCAAATGGAACTCTCATAGCGAGTCATGTTCAATGAACTTATTCCTTAACAAGCACCAACATACTATCCCCAAGTATCTCACATACTTTAACTTATGAGATCAACTGCTTACTTCCAAAGTAAGAAGACTTAACACATACTATATTTTAAGCATTATTAATGCCTTTATTCTTGAAAATACAATGAATAGGAACACATTTGGAAACAAGGTTTTAATGCATAAGAATCTCATAATTATAAATTTTATAATTTCTTTGCAACGCCATTATGTTTCAAGGACTTTATCTACATAAGTCTCTCATAACTCTTCATAAATAAACTTATGGATAAAGAAATACCTCACACATTATATAAAATATCTATAATGTATTTAATATGAAATATAACTAATTAATGCAGTGTTTTACAAACACAAAATCAATTGCAAGGCTTACACTAACAATTAAGACCTAACAAATATGATCCCTATATTTATAAATTAGTTGATGGAATCATGAAAATTGGTTATAATGTTTGAAATTGGATGTTCCTAAACTTATTAGGTGACAAAATTATTTTAAAAATGATCTCTTTATCGATAAACACACCATTGCTAAAACTACTATTGAAAGGGCAAAAATAAGAAATTAATTTGTAAAGAATCCTAAGGTTTGTGTGTGGCAGGGACTTTGGTGAAATGCTTGATGTTTACTATCCAACGGAGCCACATTTACCAATCCAATGCCATTGTGACCTCTTAAGAGTCAAGTATTGGAAGTATCGTCAGCATGATCAAATAGATACATTAGGGATAATAAAAACTAACCCCTTTTTCAAAAATAAATTTTCTTACGTCAAAATCAAATTTTCCTTTGCAACTCTTCATTCTTTGATTTTACAAGTTTCCATCCTTTTATTGCAAAAGATTCTTAACCTTTAAAGGAGGTTTCAAAACAATTTCAACATACTCGATTCACCCCCTCTTGAGTTTTTTCCCTTTGATCTAACATTTGTCATTTTTAAATATTTTTTACTATAATTAATAATAAAATTCATTTATTTTGTAAATAATTTTAAATGCTTAGAATGCCTTCCATTAAAATATGTACTTTAATTATAATAGTGTTGAATAATTTATATATTAATATTACAATATATTCAAAATTTATATTTTAAAAATAGTTTTACTTATATATAATATTTAAAAATAAATAAAAAAAGTATTTATGTGCAGCGTTACAAAATTTCAACTATTTATATTTCAAATTTTAGAATTTAGAAATATATATTTAAATATAATTATTATTCTTAAAGTAAACAAAAATACAAATTTTTGTATGCAACGCATGACAAGTATCTGTCTATAATCTATATTTTAAATGATATGCAAACGAACATATTTTAACATTATATTTTCAAATTATCATTTAAAATAATTTTTTATTATAAATATTAATAAAATTTATCCAATTGAATAAAAATTATCATTGCAGCATAAAATTCCTTTCGAGTCAACAAATTACAGTAATCACCACACGCATA
>NW_018397271.1:2138699-2153956 GCF_002168275.2 Theobroma umbraticum | reverse complement strand
AAAAAAAAAAAGAATAAAAAAATCTAATGATGGCATTGTTCAACCAAGATATTATTAAAATATATTGTTATTATTAAAATAACAATATATTATTTTTATACTAATATGTTAAATATATTGAAAATCAAAATTAAATAAAATATATATTTTTTAACATAATAACACAATTGGGCCTGGATAGGTAACGCGAACCTTGGACACCTCTCCAGCCCAACAAACAAAAACCAACAAAGTGTGTAAACTCTTGTTCCACCTCTTGAAAGTAGTTTGTCTAATCAGATGCTCATCTAAATACACCAACTTTCAATCTTAGCCAGAAGTTAGAAACGGTTAAGACTAAGTTTTAAAACTTGAACAAGTTTTTATGAACGTTCAACACTAATCGGCATGTAAGAGAAATTCTGTTCACAGTTCTACTCACAATCTTGGCATTGTCACTTCTCATCACTTCTGCTTGGCCTGATCTCGATACGGACAAAGCTTCAATTTCGTTTACAGCCTGCAAAGATAACTATGAGAACAAGATACCAGGGTACCATAAATTTGTTTATTGAAACATCTAAGACTAATTATTAGAGGTCAAATTCATTTTCATTCTTACCTGATCACACCGATGTACCTCACAATCCTCAATGCCATGCAAGTAATCTGGAAATCATAAGCATAGTGTTGTCATATTTTATTTTTCTTTTTCCTCTTTGTTCTTTGTGAAAACAAAATAAAATAAAAATAAATAAAACACAACCCCTAAGACATGAACTTTCCTGAATATGCATCATCCTTGAAGATCAGTAAACTGCGAGGTATCAACAGGACAGAGAAGGGGCAGTGATTATAGCTCCCATCATTTGCTTCAATCGCCACAGCCCCTCTGTTAGAAATTTTATCTCCAACATTTTCCTTCAATGTTCTTTTGCATGACTGTAATCTTGGATGAGGAGTGAAGTCCATAACAACAGGTGATCCTAGAGATAAAATTGCTACAACCGGATAATAAGCAGGCCCATCCTGATGTGGCTGTAAGACAGATAATTATAGTACAGAAAGATAAAACTGAATACAGACCATAATGCTCCAAAGTGAAAGAAAATCTTTTTCTTTTTTCCGTTTTAACAAATCAAATATAAGAATATTGTTTTCTAATTCTTTTGTAAAAAATAATAGCAAAAAACAGACACAGTACAGTACAATGATATTCCTTGACTACCAATTAAAATCTTGAAAAATGAAATATTCCAGAGTAATCATCATTTTTCTGGACAGGAAATGCTTTTGAAAACCTCAGTCAAATGTGTTAAGCTAGAACAAGTAATATTATTAGAGAACAAACACAAGAAGCAAAATGAACAGTACAAACCATAATTCCTTGATTAGGAAGGTATTCATTGATAAGAACATGATTGATTGCAGACGGAAAAAGTCCTGATCCTTCATATATTCTTTCTGTAATCTTTGCTAGCCAAGGAGGCACTAGGCATGGACAAAAGAAAAAAGAAAAGCAAGCAGTTAGTAAGGTGTTCTTTCACTAGACACAAGAAGTGAAGACAGTCAAAACAGTAATAAAATCACAAAATTAAAGTCTCCAAGCCTATAAAAATTGGGTGAAAACTGTTAACAATTTCCACAAAACAGAGTAACTTTGAAACATCAGCTAAACAATATCATCATCTAAAGTTCAGAAATTCAGTAAGAGATGCAAATAATCCCACTCACAATCTTGTGGCAGAAGACCCTTTTCATGGACAACACCACCTGTCAATAGGCATACAATCCATCAGCAGGCCAAATTGAAGGGTTGCCTACATTTCACCTATAATATGCATCTAGCTTAGATGAAATTTAAAAATGAAATACTACGATAAATAGAACTATTTCAACAAACCCCAATTCTGTAGTCTCCGATTCTTCAAAGATTTCCATTTTGATACAGGTGCTTGGTAAATCTATACGTGGACAAGAAATGAGGGTATACAAATTAGTGTTGCAAACATTAAAAACAAAAGAATAAATATATGTGTGTGTGTGTGTGTATACAGAAAGGATATAAATACATTATTTAGTAGCTGGGCTTGCTCAGAATCTGTGATGAAGTCAGGGATGTATATCAAAGTTGGCAGATCCCCAACTATGAAGTTATTCAATTTCTCTTTTCTCTCCATTCCCCTGCCCAACCACCATTGCCAGTTAAATAACATCCAAGGATCATCAATAACAAAAAATAGGGAAAGCAAAGTAAACACAAATGAGACCCACGTTTTCGAGGCTGATGAGGACAAAATTGTTGGAGATTTCATCTTTGGAGACAGATTTTCATCCAAAACTGGTGCAAAGTCCCTATCCCCTTTATTTATGACATTCCCAGCCATTATTAACTATCTTCATGCACAAGTGCCAGTGCTCCCCTTACCATTAATGCCTTTTTATTTTTGCAGGGAGGTGTGGAGGGGCTGGTATATTTTATGGTTCTATTCAGTATTTATTCATGTTTGCATATTGCTAAACTGAAGGAAATTACCTATTTACATCAATGCCATCTGAAAGCATCTAAACTTCTCAACTGATTTTCTTATATGGTGCTTCATAGAGTCATTTCCATATTTCTCCTCATTCAAAACATCCAATAAAAATTCGTTTTTACAGCATAAATATCATCCATCATGAACTCACATTTGCTTCATGTTTTAGGCTCTTCTCCATTGGAAAGTAGTAGACATAGGACAAGAAACAAGAAGGAAAGTTTGGAGTAAACTAATCAGTCTAGAGGAAATTTGGAGGGGGAAAAGTTATATCAGGATGAGGGGGACAAAATTGATCTCATATGATGAAATGACAGGGCATGCTTGAGCATCAGTAATGCTTCTAGCTGATAGGAATCCAAATCCTACATGCTTGAAATTCACTACCATTGACACAAGCCCCATGGACCACACGAAACCCTCCTCTCTTCAAGATCCTTAAGAGATTCCACCTAAAGATCTGACAATCAAGGCTTAACACTTTTATGCCCAAGCCATTAACCTGATTTGGTCAATCTGTTGAGGCCGTTCATGGGACCTCCTCTAGTATCTTCAGCTTCAACCTAATTATAGTCTAGTCAGTAAGGCACCAAAAGGGTCAGCAGTTAGTGAGGATCCACAAAACAGGAATCAATGGTTCTGTAATCTCAGGCTTGCACCTTCACATGCCAAAGCAGCAATTCAATCCCATGTTAAACAGGCTCACTCATTTGTTTCTCTAGCATCCAGTTTACCGAGTTATGTTTTCTAATAGGCAATCCATAACTATAATGTACATCCAAACTGTAGTGCAATTTGATTGAAGTGGATTCTAGAGCTAGAAGAATTAAATATGATTTTATATATCGAATTCTGAAATTTTGAGCACTTGGGGTTTAAAAATCAACACCTGACCGAAAAGAAGTACACAAATGAACAACCAAAAACATTATAAAATGGCAGTCTATCATATAAATTTGTTACATGGTTTCATCCTTAAACCCTTTCCACTACGTCACTTGGTCCTAAAACCATGATCTATCAAGACCATTATATAAGGTAAGTTTAGTTAGCCCATTAGCAAAAATGCATTGACCAAAATCTTGAAATTTCAATAGCCAGAAAAATATTTGACTCATAGGTAATAACAAACTTCAATCCTTCTAGAGCCAAGGCTGAGAGTCTATAAGAACTATCAAGCTCAACATGAGCTACCATTTTTTGTTACTTTGCAATGTAATTAGGTTTTTGGTGTTTTGTCCAGACTTGATGCTGGTGGGCTACTTAAGTCCACCGTGATAGAGACTAAACTCTTCCAATAAACAACTTCTTTCAGTGTGATCTGGTCTGTGTTTATACAAATTCATTCAACTAGATGAACTAAATATGCAACCAAGCAGAAGCAGTCATAAAAGAGAGTAACTCTGAATATCTGGGAGATTTATCGTAAAAATCAGGCAAATTCTATCTAAAATCACCATGAAGAAAGGCGCTAAAAGTGGATAGTTGAAACTGATCAAGGCACACCCTCTTGCACAATTACATGGAGAGTAATTAACTCACTTTCTCAGCCACTCATTGGGGTTTTTCTTTTGTATTTTCTTTTAAATAGAGAAACTCTCGGACAAATTAACAGATCAACTATGCATTAGAAAATTCAGAAGGGAAGATTCATACTAGGTAGCCTTTGGGAACGCGAGTTTGAATTTGGGGTGTGTATATATTTAGAATTTCGTTTTTTTTTTAATACAATATAAGTATAGAGGAATTATAATGCATTTATTCATAAATTCACCCTTCGAATGCTTTAAAAACTCATGAATATAAATTTGGATATCTATATTTGTAAAATTTAGTGTTTTTTAATAAATTAAGTTAATCATATACCAAAGTGAACACTGAAATTAGAACAGATTACAAATTACAGTCATTACTTTAACCTTTAGCCAATAGAGCAAAACATTATTGAATTGACTGTCTCCCTCCACAATTTCACTGATTCTGATCTAACACTAAGTCAAAGAACAGTACAACGGAGGAAGCAAGCAAAAGATTCAATCAAACAGAACAATATAGGGAGGAAATCAACTGACATTACCAGTTGACGGAGAGTTGCCGAAGATTCGCCGTCGGGGAGAGAGAGCAAAGATTGTAGCCAAATCGGAAGAAAACAGGCAACCAGAGGATTGGCGGGGGGGATTGTAGAGTAGAGCGGTTAATGATTTAATACAAAAATACTCCAATATAGTTCGGTTTGATCAGACCCAATACCCCACGGGCCATAGTTTAGTTGTTCTTTCTTTCGGTTTAGCTCTATCAAAAAAGATACGTTGTACTTTTCACTTATCTTTAATTATATTTATATCAAAGTTTTCAATTTCAACATCTTTTTATTTTCTAATTAATATTCAATTAAATTTAAGAAATATACTCTTCAAATATATTTCTTAAAATCCAACTTAATAAAAATTAATATTTGTTAAGAAATATAAACTGAAAAAAATTATGGGAGAAAAGTAGTAATAAAGTAAAAAAGATCTTATTTAAGAATGCGTATTTACTAATAAAGTGAGTAATCTATTTATAAGCTAATAACCTCTTAAATCATAATCTTAACTAAATTCAATCTATATCTAAATCTAAATATATATAATCAAATATAATAGTTTAAATCAGATTATACTTCTTGTGTCTAGTTTGTTACCTTATTTGACTTGGTCTGAATGTTATGGATTTAATACATGCAACTATACGTATTAAATAAGTAATATAGACAATAAGTCTAGAATCATATCCCACAAAAATTTACTTCTAATTGTTCACTGAGTACTAAAATTATGACAAATCAATCTTATTCAAGTAACTTGATTTCGTAAACAATTAATTAAAATTAAATTTTATTAGAAAACTAAACTAATTAACAAAAATTAAAAATTCACTAAAGAAAGACAATAGATTAAACTCTAAGATTATGGGTTCATTCAACAATTCATATGACACCAATTTCTCTCAATATTTATATTCATAAGTGATTTTGCTAACTTAAAATCCAAACTAATGTATAAGTCTCCATCGAGATGCTTATGCAATACCTAACTTAATTAGGTTACTAGATGTTTATAGTAATCAATTAAATAAGATTCATTAAGCTATTGTTCTATTTTAGCTGTGTATGACATTGAGGCATATGTCTACTTTAATTGCGAATCAGATCACCTAAGTAACATGAACTTACATTATTCAAATCTTCGTCTAATATATAATTACTCTACCAAGTCTTATTCAGATTAACAAATCATTTAATTATTGGCTAGACAATCAAAAGTATTAAAAAAAATAAATAAGAAAAATTATACCCATTTATAATAAATAAAAAAAAACAAATATTCAAATAACATGTTAAAATCCTCTACAATCGTAAAAAAATAGTTTAACTGATAATATCTAATAAAAATATCATCCAAAAAAAATTAGTCATTAATCCAAGTTATAGAAAATAGGGTAAAATACTTGTACATTTGTTAGCTTTGATTAATATTACACGAAGATCCATTAACTTGAAAAATATATACTTCACCCCAAAAAACTATATATTTCTGGACACATAATTCCAACCATTTGTCAATCGTTAATGTTGTCATTAGTTTGCTGACGTGGCAATATTTTTTGGATAATTTTACCCTCGAACATGTCTAAAATTACAATCTTATATAAACTTTTATTTTTCATTTCTAATTTTTTTCTTTCTTCACAAAAAAGTCTTACTTACCTTTTTCTCCAACAAGATTTGGCCAGATCTAGCCACAGAGCCAAATTCAGCCGAATCTGGCACACTCCCTTTAGGAAGCATCGAGCTCCCTTTTAGAAAGAGTGCCAAAGCTCCCCGCTGAGGGAGGATGGAGCTCTCCTTTGAAAGAGCTCTCACGCTCCCTTAGGTGAGCACCAAAGCTCCCCGTTAAAGGAGCACTAAGCTCCCCTCTAAATAAGCTTAGGAGCCAACTAGATCTGGTGCTCCTCATTGTTGAAGAGTGCCATATCTAGCCACAGGATGGTCGATCGATGTAAGGGAGCTTTATCGACCAGTCAAATTCTCTAAAAAAAAATTGAGAGAAAGAGGAAAGAGTATTTCAGTCTTTTCATTTTTTATTAATAGTGCTAATACTTTTGGGATGAAGTGTTTATTTCTCAAACTAATGGACCTATGTGTAATTTTGATCAAAACTTAGGGGTTTATGGGTATTTTACCCTAGAAAATAAGATAAACACAAGAATAGAGAGAAAAACTAATAGTTTGCAGCTTTTTTATCGCAATTATCCCTTGAATTCTCTTACTTTCTTGCTTTGTTTTTAGCACTTTTTCTTCAAAATAGTTGCTTGTTAACTCCCATTTGAAAATCTATGAAAAAAGGACCCTTAAATAAGTCTCCAAAAGCCTTAGGTTCAAAATTCTCATAAAAATGCAATTTTGTAAGTTCATCTGGTGCTACGACCTTGGTTTCCTTGGCATCGCGGTGCCCTACTCTCAAGTCAATGTATGGGATGTCTTCTTTTATGCTATGTCGACTACACTACTTCATCTTGTGATGCAATGTTTTTTTTTTTTTATTGAACTGGATAAAGTCGTAGACATGAAAGTTGTAGCCTTGTCTCTTATCTTTCTAATGGCTCAAAAATTATGTCAACTGAACTTCTATAGCTTGAGTTATGCTCAAAATACTAAAACATATATAAACGAAGCTATCACCATACTTACACGGATTATCATCAAATAAGGCCTTTTCATTAAATTTCCTACAAAAGTAATAAAAGAGATCGAAAATAACTAACCTTAAAGTAATTTAAAGCAAGTTAACATAAATTAAACTAAAATAACTTAAACTAAACTATTCAACATGCATGAGACTTAATTAAAAAGGCAAATAAAATACTCAGTTTCGAACCTAAAATTTCAAAGACTTAGCTGCTTAAACCCCAAAAATGTGACACAATAACTCTATATAATAAAGTTATCACACTCCCAAACTTAAGAGTTTACTAGTCCTCGAGCAAAATATAAACTAAAATGCAATAACAGAAATGAAGAAAACAACTTAACTATAAATAAATTGCACCAACTCAAAAATCACGTTTAATGTCTTCATTAGATATACCATAATCTCAACTTTAAGCAACGCATAAATATTATTCAAGTTCATGTTTCAATTCAAATGCAAACTCGTCGTCAAGTGGATTTCTATGTGTGTGTGCAATCTTTTAACTAAAAACATTATACAATTTGGATAAGTTTATACGCATGCAAAATTCAAATTAGTATTTGAATTCCATAAATTTGCTTTTCATCTCTCTCTCCACTAATGTAGACTAATACTAAATCAAGAAATATTAGGTCTTTATCAAGCTTGTAATGTATGGCTAAGGTCTAGGTAGGATATGAAATATTATGTAGCTCAAGTCACCTTAAGCACATAGTCATTCGAGAGCCTATTTTGAGCTTTATTTTCCTTCACTAAATACACCCTTTTTTAATCAAATTTTTCTTGTGTTCAATACTTCATTCTGTTTCTTCCTTTTTTTGCTTGTTGTTTTCAATATCACACCATGAAACTTGTTTCTTTTGTTGGGTAGTAAAATGAATACAATCATACTTTTGATCTTTTAAATCATTTTTAATCTTTACAACCTTTTTCATTATATTGCTCATTACATTTCCTAAATTGACTTAAGCACTTAGGAGTGAGGGATGCAACAAAGAAAAAGGTCTAGGTTACTAATTAAGTGCTTAAACAAAGAAAAAGTTATATTAAGTTTAAAGGGGTAAACTAAGGATAAATTATGTAAAAGTAGGCTAAAAAACCTCAAATGGTCCAAAGATGACCTATATTATTTCTTTAACTAAGTATAGCTTATGATTGTGCCTCGAGAGAGAATCAAACAAATTCTAGAACTCAATACATAATTCAAAAATTTACACTCACATAAACTTTCTTTAAATATGTACAATGAATCTAAGCTAAGACAAGGTGCTCACATTGTAGAAATCTCATCCTAACAATGAAGCTTAGTATAAGAATTTACATAAGATATAAACAATATTCACATGTTTCAAAAAATCAAAATAAGAATATAACTAGGTCCTCATCAGTGGATAGGTAAATTAAAAGAAATTGGTACAATTAAATCTAGCTCAAGTTCTTAAAACATGCAACAAATTAGATGTTAAATAACTTAATCTTAAAAACTAAAATCATAAGGAAAACAAATCTAAAAATAGAGAATCCCCCCCTAGTCCCCACAACTTGAAAATAACATTGTCCCCAATGTTATGAAAAGCAAGGAAAAGAAATACTCCATTGACTTGTGACCAACTGCTATTGATCATCCTCCTTGTCATCTTTATTCAGGTATTCCATTGTGAGATCATCTGGCAGAGTAGGAAAAATTGCCATGTCCATGCCAACATGCTCGCATCATCTGCTCAATAGACTACATACATGCTACATGATGATCCATTCAAAGTTCAAGCCTTTCCATCCTTTAAGGCGTGGAAAAATGCTAAGGTTGCCTTGGTGGTGGTGGACAGGGAGCAGCTAATGAAGAACTTCCTCCAGTAGCCAAGTACTCCCAAGCATAAACCTTGTTCATAATGCTTGAATCCAAAGGAACTTTAGGATGCAAAATTTCTTCATTTTTGTCACTACTCACTTCCACTTTCTTACACAAAGCTATGATCAAGGAAGGATACCAAAGTCCATCCTATAGCGAGTGAGCAACTTGAACAATGCTATTGAACACCGCTTGACCCATATTGATTGAGATTCAAAAAACAATGGCATATAATAAAATGGCTCTATCCCTTGTCATGTCACTTACATGTTTCATACGAAGTAATCTTCCCATTAAAAAATGATACCATAACTTGTGATCATAATTCATTACATTGGCTTTAAGATACATTGGTACGCCTTTATTCATTTTCCACGCTACACCCTCATTACAAACACTCTAATAGCTCCATCCAAATCAATATTGTTAGTTAAAAATTGCCCATACTTATCACTTTCAAGATCTGGTAAGTTGTATAATTGATAAATTGTGTGACTATCAAAGCATACCTAACATCCTCAAACAAAAGCCTGCCCATTCTCATGTTATGGGATGTTAGCATAAAATTCCTGAACAATAGGTATTACAGTTGCCTCAGGTTGCTCAAAAAATTTCTCCCATTGTCACTCAGTGATAAACCTATGAACAAAACTATAAAGGGTGGGATAAAGATCAATGCTTGCTCCAGAATATGGACTTTTTTCACAATGGATTGCATATACCTTATGGTGGCCTCGTTAGAAACAAATTTACTCTGATTAAAACGAATCGCACCATGACTACCTTTAGCTTATTTCTTAAGTGCCATCAAATACTCAACAAATGTGTAGCAATTTATATTCAAATGCAAAACAAATACATAGAAATTTCTCAAATTAATCCACAACAATGCCACCAAAATCACTAGTGCATAAATAATTCACTCCCACAAACTACTATTCAAGTGCAAAATTTTGTCACCATTCACCACTTTCTATGTCACAACCTAAATTTGGGGTTCATGATCGGCATGCACAAAGTCGGTAAGCAAGCCCACAAGACTCAGGCAAGCCTTTTGCTAAGAACAACATGATTACAACATAAACACAGCGGAATAACAAAAATTAAAGTAAAATAAAAACATGCCTTCTATCTTTGGATCACCTTGGTTGTTTAATGCAAAGTTAAGTACCACATAAAATAAAATAAAAAATTACCTTTCCAAGTGATATTGTAATCATATGGATTTCTTTTGATGACAAAACATGAACACCTTTTGTGTGAAAGAATCACAGCCACTCAATCGCTTGACCTCTAATGATGCACACACGATTGTAATGAATTCTTCCTAAAGAGAGAGCTTTATGCTACGGGCTTGTGCTAGCAAGAGACAATGATTTGTCCTCTTTTCTTCTTTAATTTCTAGCAAATGATCAAAGGAAAAGTTCTCAAAATAAAATTAAACTTCTCAAGAGTGGCGGCACTCAAGAGAGAAAAAGAAATTTCATTTTGTTTCCTTCCCCACCTCTTTAAAAGAAAGAGTGGCTATAATATGATATTTATATCTAGGATTACTTATCAAAATTTGCTAAATAAGTCCTTAATATTATAACATTTATAATATTTAGCGAATACCTAATTAAACTCTTTTAATTAGGTCCTTAGTAGTTAAAACCTAGAATTCGATTTAAGTCTAACTTAAATCATCACACTCTCAATTCAATCCAAATTGCAACGTTTATGTGTGACCCATTAGATTCTTAACATGTTGGCAATGGAATTGAATGATAATATTATTAATTAATTAATTTAAAAGAATCACATTCAATTTTAAATTAACTAATTCAATTCCGTATACCATGATTGGCATCTAGCAATGCATCATGGCCACCCAATCGTTAGAAGAGTCAAAAGATTATGTGACAATCTTTCAATGTACAGTTTTTCAGTGTAATTGATTCCCTCATCATATATCTCAGAGATGATAAGAGTTTGGTGTAGTGCCTACTCTTATTGACCTCTATATTTGTTCTTGCAGTTAGATCATTAGCTTTGTAGAGACTTATGAAACTCATTTCATAATCTCCTAATTACCTTGGTCAAGGATTTGATTAAGCTAATGTCAACCAAGAACTAATGAGATATTTCCTCTTAAATCACTTAGGGTGATTGCTCCTATCTTGACCACTCATTTGCTTTCATATGCTTCATACTATTCCCAAAAACATTCTGTTTTGGCATCCTTAGTTAGGCACACATAAGGATGAAATCAAAGCATAGTACTCCACATACAAAACAAACTGATGTCTCAAGTTTAGGGAGTAGTTACACAACTGACACATGAGAAGTATTACATAGACACTTGAGTGAGGTACCAAATGCAGTTCTCATGGCGGGTCATGTTTAGTGAACTCGCTCTCCCATGGCAAGCACCCACATGCTAGTTTCAAGTATCTCTATACTTCAATCTATGAGAACAATTACTTACTCCACAAGTAAGGAACATAACATGTGACAATCTTTGAGCATTATTGATGCCTTGTCTCAACAATACAATGATCAGGAACTTTTAGAAATAATGCTTTAATGCATAAGGATCTCATAATTGTATCCTAATACAATTTCTTTGCAAGGCATATGTAGTTCCATGGGCTTTATCTATGTAAGTATATAAAATAATTTAAATCACAAACTTATGAATAAAGAACTATCTCAATGTTATTATGAATAACAAAATGTAATATATGAATATCTCAAAATTGTAATTCCCATTCAACCACAGATTGGCTTGTAAGGTTTACACTAACAATCTCCCACTAACACTAAAGCCAATCGCCTATGTATCTAATACCAATGTTCTCAATATGACAATTATGCTTTTACTGGGGCAATGCTTTAGTGAGAAGATCAGCAATATTATCCTTAGTGGGTATACGCTCTATGCAAATGTCTTCTTTTTCAATGATCTCCTAATCACATAGTAACGTCATAATACATATTTGGATTTCTGATGACCTCTTGGTTCCTTTGCTTATGAAATGGCTCCATTGTTATTACAATACAAAGGTATTAGACCAACAATGCTAGGAACCACATCTAGTTTAGTAATGAACTTCTTAATCCAAACTTCCTCCTTCGTTGCCGTAGACGCAGAGATGTATTTGGCCTTGGTTGTAGAATCTATAAACGTCTCTTGTTCGAAACTCTTCCAACTCACTGAACCTCTATTGAGTGTGAACGCATATCCACTTTGTGACTTGCTATCATTTTTGTCATTTTGAAAGCTTGCATCTATATAACCCCTAACTTGGAGTTCACCTCCTCTATAAATCAGACATCTTTAGTTCTTTGTAAGTACTTCAAGATGTTTTTCACAGTTATCTAGTGACCTTCACTAGGATTAGCTTGGTATCTGCTCATGACATTTAGAGCATAAGATACATCTAGTCTAGTGCAAAGCATCGCATACATGATGGATCATATTGCTGAAGCATATGGGATTTTATCCATGCGATCTCTCTCTTCTTGATTCTTTGGACACATGTTTTTGGAGAGATAGATGCCTTGCAACATAAGTAAGTGTCCCTTCTTTGACTCCACCATGCTAAACCTCTTTAGCACTTTATCTATGTATATAGATTGAAAAAGACTTAGCAACCTTTTAGATCTATCTTTATAAATCTTTATTCTTAGAATGTAAGTTGTTTTTCCCAAGTCCTTCATGGAGAATTGTTTGGACAACCAAATCTTCATAGATTGTAGCAACAATATATCATTTCCTATGAGCAATATGTCATCAACATATAACACTAGGAAAATTATGGCACTCCCACTAACCTTTTTATAGACACATGGTCCATCCTCATTTTTGATGAAGTCAAACCTTTTTACAGCATCAAAATGGATGTTCCAACTCCTAGAAGCTCACTTAAGTCCATAAATGGACTTTTGAAGCTTGCACACCTTGCTAGCATTAGCATTGGGTATAAAAGCTTCAGGTTGTGTCATGTACACTTCCTCTTGCAAGTTTCCATTAAGGAATGTAGTTTTGTCATCCATTTGCCATATTTCATAATCATGGTATGCAGCAATTACAAGCAAAATGCTAATGGATTTAAGCATAGCAATTGGTGAAAACATTTCTTCAAAGTCAATACCTTGTCTTTGTTTGTAGCCTTTTGTTACCAGTATAGCTTTAAAGGTTTGCACCTTGCCATCTACATTGGTCTTTCTCTTAAAGACCCACTTGCACCTAATGGGTTTTATCCCTTCGGGTGGATCTATTAAAGTTTATACTTGGTTGGTATCCATGGCATCCATTTTAGATTTCATGGCTTCTAGCCATTTCTTAGAATCGATGTCTAACATCGCCTCCTCATAAGTTGTAGGCTCATCATTTATGGGCAATGCATCCCTTTCCAAGAGAAATCCATATCTTTTTAGAGCTTGACGTATTCTACTAGACCTTCTAAGTGGTTGTGCCTCTTGAGGTTGTGGTTGTACATCAGATGTCACAATTTCAGGCTCAAGTTCCAATGGAATGTCAATTTGTGGGTCTTAAACTTCTTCGAGTACAACTTTACTCCCACTAGCCCTTTCATTTAAGAACACTTTCTCAAGGAAAGTGGCATGCCTTGAGACAAACACTTTTTGTTTAATGGGATTATAGAAATAATATTCGTGTGTTTCTTTAGGATATCCCACAAATTTACATTTGTTTGATCTCGCTTCTAGCTTATCGGACATTGTACACTTCACATAAGAAGTACACCCCCAAATCCTAGCATAAGACAAGTTGGGCCTTTTCCCATTCTATTTTTCATATGGTGTCTTACCATCTGATTTGCTAGGAACCTGGTTCAATATGTGAGCAACAGTTTCTAAGGCATATCCCTAGAAAGATATAAGAAGATCTACATGACTCATCATGGATCGAATCATGTCCAACAATGTTCGATTCCTTCTTTCAGACACCCCATTGTGCTGTGGAGTCCTTGGAGGAGTCCATTGTGTGAGAATCCCATTTTCTTTCAAATAATCCTAAAACTCTTGGCTAAGATATTCTCCTCCTCGATCATAACTAAGAGTGAGAATACTTTTCCTAGTTTATTTCTCAACCTCTACTCTGTATTCTTTGAACTTGTCAAAGGATTCAGATTTATATTTCATCAAATATACATAACCATAGTGAGAATGGTCATCTGTGAAGGTGATGAAGTAGGAGTATCCTCCTCTAGCAATAGTGTTCATAGGACCACACACATCTGAATGTACAAGTCCTAGTAACACCCTAGATCGTTCACCCTTTTTGATGAAAGGTGACTTAGTCATCTTACCAATGAGAAAACACTCACATGTTCTATAAGATTCATAATTAAATGGATCGATATAACCAAGTTTGTGTAACTTGGTTAAGCAAGTCTTATTGATGTGTCTAAGCCTATAGTGCCAAATGTTGGATAGTTTTGGATTAGCTTTCTTTTCTTTCTTGACCTCTATATTGAGTATGGGTTTCTTAGGTTCAAGAATATAGAAACTGTTCGAATGTGTCCCTACACCATAATGCATCTCTCCCTTCGAGAAAGAACAACAATTGCCCCTAATGCAAAATTCAATATCATCATATAATGCTAAGTATGACACAAATATGATATTTCAAGATATGAAAGGAACATAGTAGTAGTCTCTTAATTTCAAGATCAACCCAGATGGTAAAAGTATGGTAACTGTCCCCCACAGCCGATGTAGCAACCTTTGCTTCATTTCCTACTCTTAGGACCACCTCTCCCTTCGTTAATCTTCTACTCGTTTCCAGCACTTTCATATCATTACATTAGTGTGACCCACATCTAGTATCTAATACCCATGATGGCAGATCAATAGTAGACAGATTTACTTCGATCATATACATGGTCAAAGGTGAAACTTTTATAAGTTTTCCATTCTTTGACCTTGTCAAGAAGGCAAGGATATCTTCCTAAACGACATCTATTCTTAATAGATATTTGAGAACATTTCTCAATTTGATATACCAGTCCAAACATTTTGGCCCAAATTTCATGATGACATCAAGTATGTCACGTAAAGTAATATGTGTTCGCATTCTAACAACATAGACATTTAAAAAACGTTTATGAGTAATCATGTATTATAATCAATTAAGATGAGATAGTAAATCTT
>NW_018397271.1:2138260-2138368 GCF_002168275.2 Theobroma umbraticum | reverse complement strand
TCAAGTTTCCAAGCATCCGAATTTTATGAAACTAGTTAAGTAAGACCCACCAATGGCTCAAACATACTCGTGTAAAAGTGTGACCTTGAGTGTGCTCAATAAGTCTCC
>NW_018397271.1:2138123-2138250 GCF_002168275.2 Theobroma umbraticum | reverse complement strand
GTAGCTAGGTTATCTTGCTATATAGTGGAAGGCAACTTAATCACGCATGGCATGTGACTCAATATTTACTGAAGGATTTTCTTATTTTTGACTTAGTTAAGGTCTCATCTTTGCATGCATAGTATTC
>NW_018397271.1:2137548-2137856 GCF_002168275.2 Theobroma umbraticum | reverse complement strand
CTACACTTATATGTAACTAATTACATTTTAGTAAAGAAACCTCGTGGTACATCCAAGGAGAGCTAGGTGAGGAAAGAATTTTACAATCCCTAAAAATCAAGAGAAAGGCAGGGTGCGTAGCCCTATTTAATAAATAAAAACCATGATATAATTTAACCATACATCCACAATCATATTGGGTCTAGTCCATAATCTTCCATATTCATCCATCCACATGAACATAAAATTAAATCTATGTCTTGGTCAAGTTGTTAATCACATGATTTATTTGGAATTAGTTAAATTCAACTTTTGAATTAACTTAATTT
>NW_018397271.1:2137380-2137538 GCF_002168275.2 Theobroma umbraticum | reverse complement strand
GGTCTCAATTTATTTTCATATATAAAGAAACAATTTTCATATATAGAAATCCTTACTAATGAATTTTAGTAACCTTTATCCATATTCTAATCTTATTAGGATATGATTTATTACAAATTAAAACAATTTTAATTTGCTTTATCCAAATATTTAAGGTT
>NW_018397271.1:2137221-2137350 GCF_002168275.2 Theobroma umbraticum | reverse complement strand
ATGTCTTAAATCACCTAATCTCATTTGGTAATTTTAAGACAATAAAATCTTCATATATCCAATTATCAAATCCGAATTCCATGGCTAATATCATGGAGATATTCCATTGATTTTAAATTGCCTATTTAT
>NW_018397271.1:2137013-2137211 GCF_002168275.2 Theobroma umbraticum | reverse complement strand
CCATAATATATAGGAATCTAATTACTTAATTTATGGAAGACTTTAAAATTTTTGACTTCAATAAAATTAGGAAACCAATTCCTAAATTTAATATGTTAAATTATTTTAACTTGTCAATTGATTAAAATAATTTCCATATATTGTAGGAATCAAATTCCTTATTTTGTGGAAACTTTCAAAATCTATTTTGATTTACTG
>NW_018397271.1:2134423-2136913 GCF_002168275.2 Theobroma umbraticum | reverse complement strand
TACTTAAGCTCCCAAAATGAGTCAAAATAACTGTATATAATAGAGTTATCACATGTCTAGAGGTAGAATTCCTAGACTAGAAAATATGTAAAAATGATGTGATAGGCCTAAAAGGATTATGCCCAAGTTAATGATGTTAATACGAATGAGTATGTGATAAATATGTCTAGAAATGCTATGTCTAGACTAGTGAATATTATGAGAATTATGTGAATTGCCTAGAAGGATTGTCTTAGGCTAAGTAATTAACGTGCCTATGATTATGTTCTTGAGATGAGAAATAAAGCATGATTATGAATGATTGAATATGTCACGACGACTAGTGTGATGAACTATAATTGTGTTGAGGAATATGGTCTGTCCGTAGATGATTTCAAATGATGATATGATGTGGATTATGTATGTTCTATTTGTAGATGATTTCAGATGATGATATGATACGAGATATGTATATTCCATTTGTAAATGATTCCGAACGATGATACGATGCAAGATATGCATGTTCTGTTCATAGATTCAAATGATGATATGATATGAGATATGTATATTCCATCCGTAGATGATTCTAGACGATGATATTATGTGAGGTATGTATGTTTTGTTCATGGAGGAATTTCAGACGATGGATATTATGAGGTTGAGCGTGTCCATATCCTTATGATTATGTATGTTCTGTCAGTAGGGATGGTGGTTTTGTCCTGCTTGTGATTCCTGCTTACTATGCAATAATGACTATGTTCGTGCCTTAGGGACAATGGTAAACAGTGGTAATGGTTGAAATCTTGCTTGTGATTTTTATTATGGATGATGCCATCTATCGGGAGATTACTTAAGATGATGATTGTGATGCCACCTGTGGAGAATACTCTAGGAGATGTTGTCCATTAGGATATTTCCCTAGGTGATGATTTTGATACCACCTGTGGTGAGCACTCTAAGTGATGTTGTCTGTTGGGATATTGCCCCGAACAAGGATTGTGATGCCGTTCGTGGAGAGATTGCTCCGGACAATGACTATGATATTCTGCCAGTTACTTTGGCATTAGTTGTGACTCACTTCTTTGTCGACTAGCCACTGTGTGTGATTTGTTGATGTCTAAGGGAGGACCACTTTATGATATGATATGATGACTACGTAAAGGCATGCCCTCAGTTTTGAAATGTGAATTATGTTATATGATGTTATGAAATGATGATCAATGCAAAAGCTTGAGGTAAAAGCCATATGTAATTGATATATGATTATGATATGATGCATGTTTAAGGAGCTATGATTTAGAGTCGAGGAGAGCACTTTAAGGTATGAATGCTAAGCCATGTATGTAGAGAGCCATACGGTGGGCCAGTTCATACGATAGATTAAATTGATAAGAGGTTATCTTAATAATGATATTGATTGAGTATGGTGACGATGATTATACCACCTTAGTATGCTAATAGTTAGAAATATGCAGTGTAGTACGGTTGCCTTGATTATGATAAACCATGATTGACAGGTAATGTTCAACCTACCCTCATTATGTATTTGCATGAGATATATGATATGCATGCATGATTAAAAGATATGTGTAGCAACTATCCCTGCACATTTACAACTATTTTATATTCCCTCTCATTGAGTACTCCTGTGAGTCACCCATTTTAGTTGTATTATGCAGATAAATAGATAAGAAGGCTTAGTGGCTAGCATTGTCTTTTAGATAGACAAGTGATTTTGACAACTAATAGGTTTTTCTGCTGATGAACACTCCGCTACGTCACAGTCTGAGTCATGGTTTATGTATGCTTTCGCAATGTCAAATAAAATACATCATAAAGGAAATATGATGGCTCGAAATTGCCTTATGCTATGTAATGGATGTTTAATTACTTAGTGAATTAGCCAATGTATGGCTATGTGTATGTTATGTTTAAGTCTTGAATGTTACTACGAGTTGAGGGGCTAATGTTGAATGCTAAAGGATTTAAATTTAATGAAATGATGTTGGCTATGAGCTTTTATAATTATGATTTATATGTTTATCAAGACTTAACTATGAAAGTGCTAGTGTAAGCCCTACAAGCCAATCTGTGGCTGTATGGGAATTTACAAATTTGAGATATTCATGTATGACATTTTGTTATTCATAATAACATTGAGGTAGTTCTTTATCCATAAGTTTGTTATTTAAATTATTTTATATACGTATGTAGATAAAGCCCATGAAACTATATATGCCTTGCAAAGGAATTGTATTGGGATACAATTATGAGATCCTTATGTATTAAAGCATTATTCTTAAAAGTTCTTGATCATTGTATTATTGAGACAATGCATCAATAATGCTCAAAGATTGGCACACGTTATGTTCCTTACTTGTGAAGTAAGCAATCATTCTCATAAATTGAAGTATAGAGAACTTGGAACTAGCATGTGGGTGCTTGCCATGGGAGAGAGAGTTCACTGAACATGACCCACCATGAGAAGTGCATTTGGTACCTCACTCAAGT
>NW_018397271.1:2130168-2134323 GCF_002168275.2 Theobroma umbraticum | reverse complement strand
TGTGGGATCGATACTCTACTTGCTAATATATTGTCTATTCGATACGTATACTTGTGTAGTAGAATTTTAACTGACAACATGCTTACAGCTCATACATAGGATACATTTTGCATTATCATTATTGAAGCATATATGCACCCTAGTCATTATGCTCCTATGCATAAAAGTTTTCCCACTAACCTTGAGAATTCAAGGGTGTTCCTCTATCCATACTTGCACACTTTAGCTCAACAACTTAATATTCACAAATAGGAAAAATCTTTACTCCCAATAGTCACCTAGCATTTAGCAACACATATTCATTAGCATTTACATCATAATTCTTAGGTTCATGCCTAAATCCTAGCTTTCAAATTTTTTTCAATTTTTTTAAAAATAGCCAAATCTTTAGCATATTAACAAATAAACTCAAATCCTTCAACAATGAGCTAATCCATACCTTAGAAGTTGAGATATGCTATTGTTTACCCCAAATATCTAGTTAACTCAAAAGGGTAATTTTTCTCTAAAGCTAGACCAAGATTGAATTTGAGTTAATAATTGTCTAAATTGAAAGTCAATCAACAATAATGCTTAATCTCACCTCTAAAGATGTTTTCCAAGCTTTACATTACTCCCATTAACACCAAGTGCTTTAAAAATCAATTTGGGAGTTAGGGTTTTAGGTTTAAAGCAAGAAAGTGGAAATTCACCAACTTAGCTTTTTGGAGTGAAACTCTCACTTTTAGCACTTCAAATCCAAGATCTAACATTAGAGTGTGAAGGTTTTGGGTGCGGTGAAATTTGAGAGAAATCAGATAAAGCAATGAAGAAATAAGAGAAAATGAAGGATTTTTTTTATTTTGGGCCTTTAAGCCCAATTTTTGCTGATCTAACACTTCAAGATCGACCATGGGAGCTTGGTGTTCGATCTTGGACTAGATTGTTTACTCTAAATCCCATATCCTACCATAGGATTAACTACAAGGGTTTTGTACTCGATCTTGGGCGCTAGTGCTATTATTTACCCATAAATTTTTCTCCACGGATTATTCACCCCTAAATTTCTACTTCACATATTCGATCCTTTATGTGCTAAGATTAACTTTTAAGGCCTTAATTCATAAAAATTTGTTCCTTTGATGCTAAACTCATTTGAAATCTTCCGCACAACCTCCAAACATTCATATTTCACTTGAATCAACACATAAGTCCATCATACACACCAATCTCTCATTTATGCCTTATGTTGAATAACATATCAATTATCATGTCATAATTTACATACATATCATATTCAATTTAATGCCAAACATAGGCACTATATCATTCATGTGTGAAGCATATGCACAAGATTATTTTAGCTTTTATGTACTCATACATTCCTTAACCATCTCTCTATGGTCATAGACATTCCTTGAATTCTTAAACATATACACCAAAAGTTCAATTTAGTATATCAATTGATTTGGTTTACCTTACATAGTTCATACCAAAAATCAGGAGTGTTACATTCTAGCAACCAATCTCTCAAATATTCAATGTAAAAGTAATTAAAATCAAGCACAAAGACTACAATCTCAAATTAATCACCAACCCATTAATCAACAAACACCAATGTTTCTCTAATAGCTAAATCTACCAAATTTGAAAAATCTTCAAAAAAACTAATCCACTTACTTGAATTTCCTACAGAAAAATTGGTTGTTGCATGAGTGTAAAATGATTTGCTTAGTTCATAGAAGTGATTTGGTGCTAGATATGTGAAGTTTTGGAAGTACAATGGAATGGGTAGAAGCTAGAAAGAGAATCTATGAAGGTATAGAAAGAAAGAAAACCAAGAAAATGAAAAAGATGGGGGAGGGGTAGGTTTATAAAATTAGGGGACCCGAAGGGGCGGTGAGTCGCTATAGCCTGAGTTTGACCATTGGGTAGGGGCATGACGTGACATTGCGACATGGTTTCAATTTGTTTTTGAATTTAAAAGCCCTATAAAATGAAAAAAAAGGAGCAATTACATTCATGGAATAAAAGATAAAATATGAAAGCAATTGCAAGTAAAACTAAAAATCAAAATATGCTAAATAAAATAAAGACAAAAATAAACTAAGTTTAGAAACTTAGCTTGCCTTCCAAGAAGCACTCTCTTGTAAGCTCATTTGGGATTGAAAAGATAGATGGAAGATTGCTGACGATCAATGTCACCTCCTTAATGATGCTTCAACCGTTGCCCATTCACTTTGAAAGTTTCATTTGTTAACCCATTTATTTTTTCCACTGTTTCATGTGGAAACAACTTTGATACAATAAAATGTCCTAACCATCTTGATTTCAACTTGCCCATAAATAGCTTTAAGCGTGAGTTAAACAACAACGCATGCTGACTTGGCTCATAATGATGCTCAACAATCTTTTAATTATGCCATTTCTTTGTCTTTTCTTTGTAAATTTTGGCATCTTCATAAGCATCCAAACAATGTTCATCCATCTCACCAAATGCTTCCTAGTCAAAATTTAAATTCTTGATGGCCCAAAAGGCACTATGCTTTAACTCCACCAAAAGGTGACATGCTTTTCCAAATACCAATCGATATGGGAACATACTTATTAGAGTTTTGTAAACAGTTCAATATTGCCATAGTACATCATCAAGTCTAATGGCCTAATCCTTCCTTCATGGAGATACCACTTTCTCTAAAATTCTCTTAATTTCTCGATTTGACACTTTGACTTGTCCACATGTCTGAGGGTGATGAGATGTGGCCACCTTGTGTTTCACTCCATACTTTGCAAGCAAAGCTGTAAAATATTTATTACAAAAATGGCTCCCTTTATCACTCACTATAGCCTTTAGTGTTTTGAATCTAGTGAAAATGCTCTTCTTTAGAAATTTTAGCACTACCTTAACATCATTCGTGGGCAAAGATGAGGCTTCCACCCACTTCGGCACATAGTCAATAGCAACCAAGATGTAGCTATTATTGAAAGAAGAAATTAATGGTCCCATAAAATCAATTCCTTACACATCGAAAATCTCTACTTCAAGCATGCTATTGAGCGGCGTCTTATGTTTTCTTGAAATGCTCTCCACTTTTTGACACCTATCTCAATGTAAAATAAAATTGTAAGCATCTTTCAAAAGTGTTGCCTAATACAAACCTAACTGGAGAACTTTGGTTGTCATTTTATCTCTTCCAAAGTGTGCCTTATACTTTGAAGAATGACAATGCCTCAATAAGCTTTCAACTTCTTTATCTAGAATGCACCTTTTTAACATTCTGTAAATGTATTACTTAAACAAAAATGGTTCATCCCATGTATAAAATCTAATGTCATGACGAAGTTTCTTCCTTTGATGAAAATTTAAATTTGTAGGAAAAAGCCTACTTACAATATAATTGACATAGTCTATACACCACGGTAAATTCTTTTGACCAACAAATAATAATTGTTCATCAGGAAAGGTTTCATTGATCAAAGTTAAGTCCCTACTTTGGTTGTCATTCTCTAACCTTGACAAATGGTGTCCTACTTGATCCTTTGAGCCTTTTTCTACCTCTAATTTCCAAATCAAATTCTTATAGTAGCAAAATCCACCTTATCAATATTTGCTTGGTATCTTTCTTAGCAATCAAATACTTAATTGCAAAGTGGTTGTTGACAATTTTGTACATACAAGTGTATGTATCGTTCAAGTAATATAGAGGTAACTCAAGTATCATTTCCCACAAATATTTGCTCTTAAACTTTCACTACGTATTAAATTTGGTGACAATTTTATGTTCTAATTTGGTTGCCTATGGTATTTAGGTATATGTCTATCTTAAATGTGAATCTATCACCTAATCTCACAATGAGTGAAACATAGGCTATTCAAATCAACTATTTAGTCTAAACTCCCTTTATCAAGTTGCATTTACACAACTTAATCATTTCAACTGGTGATCAAGGAGAGAAAAGCATTAAACATGGATTTGAACAAACCATACAATACCCATTAATACAAAGCAAAGAAAAATTTGCATACGCAAACTGCATATTGAAACGAACCATAATCTTAGCAAAACAGATTAGTTCATCATCATTTCTTTAGCAAACATCACAGTTTCAAGAGAATAAATCATTTCTACAATAGAAGAATAAGAGAAAATTGAAAAACAAGAATGAAGAACAAGG
>NW_018397271.1:2129148-2130158 GCF_002168275.2 Theobroma umbraticum | reverse complement strand
CTCTCGATCTTTAATCCTCCTCACTTTTTCTTATTTCCTCATTTTGCAAAACAATTTTTTTCTCACTAACTGTCGTTTCTTTGCTCTCGTAGACCTACCTCTTCAACGGTTGAAAATTACATATTTATAGCCATTAAAAAGCCCTAAAAATTGAAATCCCAAATAGTTTAGTTCTATTGAAACACATTAGGGCACCATGGCCTTCCTCTTTAAGCGCCATGGCACTCTGCACTTGTATTTCTTTTCAATGTTTTTCAACTGGCACCACGGCCTTTCTCCGTAGGCACCATGATACTAAGCTCTCAGGATTTAGTATGGGAGTAGTGCTCCCTTCGATGCTATGGCCTTGAGTTTTTCAAGGCCGTGGCATTGCTTTTTTATGCTACCTTGGTGTTGAACTGCTTTAATACCTCATCTTGCAACATGATTTCTTTTTACCTCGAAGCTAATCTAGGAAAAATGGCAAACATAATTATTGTAGGTCTACCTCTAAGCTTTCCAATGCTCTAAGAATCACATTGATTGGATCTATGTAGCTTGAGTTATGTCTTAATTACCACAACATGTTCAGTGAAAATCTACACTGGTCTTTATTGCATAGTTCATCACTAGTTAACTTATGCATTTGAAAACCTACAAAAACAAGAACTAAATCAATATTGGCTTAAAATACAACTTCCATCATGAAAATGATAGAATTACTTGAATTGAACTAAGTTAACATGCTTTAAACTAATTAACTAAAAACATAAAAACTAACTAAAATTAACTTAAAATACAAGGGCTTAGTTATTTTAACTTCTCAAACTGTAACTAAATAACTCTATATAATAGAGTTATCAATGATCAATATAAACAATAACTTTTGTGCCAATCAAGTATGAATGAAACTTGTCAAATGCATACACAACATCTAAAAATTAGTTTTAGTAGTAGTATATTTCATCTGAGTTTCAGTCAAGGTTTTGCTAGCATAATATATAAAATGAAAACCTTTATCTTTTCTCTGT
>NW_018397271.1:2119495-2129138 GCF_002168275.2 Theobroma umbraticum | reverse complement strand
CACCTATAGTATGGTAGCTAGCATCATACAAAAGTTCAAATGGGAGTGACTAATTAGGAACTACAATAATGGGTGTAGACGCCAATTTCTTTTTCAATTTTATAAATGCAGCATGACATGCATCATCAAATTTAAATGAGACATATATTTCTAAGAGATTACATACAAGTTTAGCAATTTTAGAAAAATCCTTAATGAATCACTAATAAAATTCAACGTGTCCAAGGAACCTCCTAATACCTTTTATCAAGGATAGGGTGGAAGCTTTTCGATTGTCTCTATTTTGGCTTTGTCTATTTCCAATCCTTTGCTTCAAACCTTGTGACCAAAAGCGATGCCTTCTTATACCATAAAATGGTACTTTTTCCAATTTAGCACCAAGTTTGTTTCTTCACATCTTTTTAAAACCCTATCAAGATTTAACAAACACTCATCAAAATTACATCCAAAAGTATAGAAGTCATCCATAAATTCCTTTAGTGTTTTCTCTGCCATATTTGAAAAAATATCCATCATGCATCATTGGAATGTGACTAGAGCATTACAAAATCCAAATGGCATACTCCTAAAGGAGAAAGTGCCATAAGGACAGGTGAAAGTTGTCTTTTATTGATCTTCTAGAGCTATTGCAATCTGATTGTTTCTTGAATACCCATCCAAGAAATAATAGAACTTCTTTCCAGCTAGCTTATCCAACATCTGATCAATAATGGTAAAGGAAATTGACCTTTTCTTGTGGCCTTGTTGAGCGTCTAGTAGTCCAGTCAAACTTTCCATCTAGTTACTATCCTTGTGGGGAGGCTCATTGTTTTCATTTGCAATTGCTGTACCTTTCTTTGGTATGCCTTGCACCAAACTTACCCACGCATTATCTAAAATAGGATAGATGATGCTAATATTTTGCCACTTGATGATCCTCTTTTTCACCACCTCTTTCATGATTATAGGTTCTATCTTCTCTAACACTCAATAATGGCCCTATGATTATCCTTTAACAAAATTTTATGCATGCACATCGAAGGACTTATCCCTTTTATGTTTGCAATTGTACACCCTATTGCCTTCTTGTGCTTTCTCAAAACTTTCAACAACTTATCTTTCTGCTTGTTAGTAAAATCAGATAAAACAATAACAAGAAGAGTAAACGAGTCACCAAGTTATGATTACCTCAAATGATTTGGCAATGGTTTGAGCTCCAACTTATAAGATTCTTGTTGCTTGCCAAATTACCAATATATTTATTTAGAGATTTACACAATTTAGCTAGAAATTTTCACAAGTGCACGTGGTCATCAACAAGTAATTCAGTGATAAGAAAGGTTGTCAATCCAAAGGGAGTTGGATTAATAATTGTTGCTAAGTACTAACATTAAAACAAGCCAATTTTATCCAAGCAATCAAGATTTAAAAATTAAAGTCAAAATAAAATTTAAATAGCTAAAACTAGACAAAGAATTTTAATCAAAATTTAATGAAGAAGCAATGGAATAAAGCCTAAGATTATGGGTTCAACTAATACTTTGTTAGGATGCTAGGTTGGTTAATTACCTACTTTTATGGAAATCAATGTTAGTTTAGTATCCTCCAGCATATATGACTCTCCGTCAAGCTATCATATGATTGCCTAACTTTATTAACCCTTTATATGTATATTAGGAATTAATTCAAGCTAAGTTTGTTAAGCTTAGGTCCTAAAAATTGATTATGTATGGTTAATAAGTGTATGTCTACCCTATTACCTAATCACCCAGTCAATTTATTAATTGGAATGAACATACACTATCCAAATCTAGGTCTATCTTTGTTAAACATCATCTAAAAACCCAAACTCATCTTGTTGGTGATCAAGTAACTAGAGAAAATAAATACATATTTGAATAAACATTGATAATTCCATAAAGAGTATGTAAAAACCAATCCAAATATCCAAACTACATAATAGCATCCATCATAAACCTAGATAAAGGAATCTAGCTCAAAATATCCATACTAAAATTAAACATTTCAAAAAAAAAAAAGCATTTTTACAAAGAAGGATAGAAAGAGAAAATCAAATCTAGTGAGAGAAAGTACTTGATGTAGCTTTTCCAAGCTTGATCTCCAAGATTTCCTCTTTTTTTTCCTTCTTTGTTTCAACCATATTTTTCCCCAAAATGAGGTCTACTTTCTAACTCCCCTTTTTGAGCCAAAGAGCCACTTTTTTTATACCCTTAATCATAGCCACATAATTAAAAATTGGATGTGTGGGATTCATTAATTCCCATGTAGGCACTGTAGTGCCAAATGCTTGGTGTTATGGCTCCAAAATTATTACCTTGCCCTTGTGTTGCTATATGTTTACTACTACAGTGCCAAGATGTTGGCAGAGTAGTGCCAAACTCTCTAACTTGAAGCCTTAAAATGCTGGCTAGAATTGGCACCTAGGTGCACGAGGATTCGAGGTTGCTGCACCAAACTTGCTCTGTTGAGTTTACTATAGTTTTACTTTTTCCCAAATGATTTTAAACATGATCCAATCAGAATTGGGTGGAATGATGAGCATGAAAGTTGTATCTCTTCCTCTCAGGTTTCCAATAGTCTAAAAATCACATTGATTGAACTTCTGTAGCTCAAGTTGTGCTCAAAACACCGCAACATGTTAAAAAACCACTTTAAGCCAACTTGCATCATCCATTTCCATTTAAGCTTCATGTCTTTGCACACGTTCAACAATAAAAGACTAAATAAGTAAAGCCTGAAATTAGGACTTTTTAACAAGAAATTAAACTAAAATTGCTTAAATGAAAATGCTATAACATAAGTTACACTATTACTAACAAAGCATAAAAAATACCTATAAATTACTTAAAAACTAAAAAACTTAGCTCTATTTAGGTTTCAAAAATGTGTAAGATAACTCTACATAATAGAGTTAGCAGTTCTTCAATAGAAGGCTTTCCTAGAGAGGATGAAGAGAAAGAGAAATCCAACAACTCAAACTATGTTCCCAAGACATGAGATGGAGCATTCTATAATAGCCTCATTACCTATCTTCGACTCAACAACCAATGATGCCTCAAGTGGGTCAATAAGATGATTCTCCTTGAAAACATCACTTGTGACCCTAGCCACCACACTAACTATATAACACTCATCATGATCATTAGTAAACTTTAGAGCTCTGCAAACGTTAAATGTTACCTTTTGATCTTGCACTCTCAAGGTAAGCTCTCCCTTCTCCACATTGATGATTGCTCTAACAGTATGTAAGAAAGGTCTCCCAAGGATGATAAGAACCTTTTTGTCCTTGTCCATTTCTGCCCTCTTCCTTATCGAGTATTATGAAATCCATAGGGAAGATGAATTTATAGACTTTTACAAGCACATCTTCCACTATACCTTTCAAATATGCGAGGGTTATGTATGTTAATTTTATAATCATAGTAGTGGGCTTAATCTCCCTTGAACCCAACTTGTTGTAGATAGACAAAGGCATAAAATTAATTCTTGCCCTAAATCACTCAAAGCCTTAGTGAAAAAAAATGCACCAATGGTGGAAGGAATAGTAAAGCTGCCAAGGTCCTTAAGCTTTGGGGGAAGCTTGTCTATATGCTTGCACTACACTCTCCAGTGTGTGCCACTATCTTAAATTCACTTAACTACCTTTTCTTGGACAAGATATCTTTTAGAAATTTTATATATGAAAGCATTTGCTCTAAAGACTTAGCAAAAGGAATATTGATGTGAAGCTTTTTAAATATTTCCATAAATTTTTGAAAATGGTTCTCTTCTTCTTATTTCTTTAAATGTTGAGGAAATAGTGGTAGTGGTAGAGTTGCCTTAGCTTCGATCTCTTGATTCTGCTCATGAGAACTTGCAATCTATGTCCCACTCTAATAACTCTATTATATAGAGTTATTTTGACAAATTTTGAGAGCTTAAATAGCTAGATCTTTGAGATTTTAGGTTCAAATTTTAAAATTTTTGGTGTTTTTCTAATTTAAGTTTGATTACATGTTGAGTAGTTAATTTAAGTTATTTTAATTAAATTTTATGTTATTTTGTTTGAAATTACTTTAAGAGTAATTATTGTTGGTTTCTTTTATTGCTTTTCTAGTAAATTTGATGAAAAATGCTCATTTGATGAAAATCCGTGCAAGTATAGTGATGGCTTCATTAGTATATGTTGCGATATTTTGACAATATCTCTCTTTAAAAAACTCCAAATGAAGTGATTCATGGACCAATAGAACTCTAAGAAGGGCTACAATTTGTATGTTTACATTTTGCCCTATTATGATCAAATCATGGTCAAAAATTTGTCTAAATCAAAGCACTATAGCAATATACATGGACTAAACATGATGTAGTATTTGGAGCATATCTTTCAATATAAAAGTCTAATTGATGTGATTCTTAATCCATTCGAAAATTAAGAGATAGAATAAAACTTTCATGTTTTCTACTTTGTCCAGTTCAGAACAAATCAGGGTGAAACTTATGTTCAAATTTGCTAGACCATTGTAGCACTAAGAGAACATGGTTGCAACGATGGTTAAAGGAAGCGCAGTATACATTTTCCCAAGAGCTCAACTCCGTAGCACAAGAGAAGTAGCACTACAGTGCTATTGTAGCAAAAATCTAGTGTCGCAATGCCAACAAATCAAGGCCGTAGTGCTGGGAGATTTTTTAAAAATAAAAATTTAATGGGATTTTGGAAATAAGGCTACTTGGAGCCTATTTAAGGGGCCTTTTTCTAAGGTTTTAAAGAGGAGGCAATAAGCAACTATTTTGGAGATTTGGAGCCAAGAGCCAAGCAAGAAAATAAGAGAATTTGATAGAGAATTGAGATTGCGAAGCTTCAGCACTTAGTTTCTTTCTCTACTTTTGTGTTTCTTTTATTTTCTTTGACTTGGATTCATCGGTAAATTTCTTTGGATATTGTTTTTATTAGCTATTATGAGCTAAATTATCTTTTTGGGATTGTGGTGGATTTCAACATGTAGTTTGAATATAAGTCTCTCTTATATTTATCCTGGATGGATGTAGTTTTGCTTATTCAAATCTTTAATGTTTTTTATTGTCTGGCCAACAATCAACTAATTTATGAATCTAATTGAAACTTGACAGAGAGATTTTAGATTGGACTAAGGTTTGAATGGTGTGTGTTCACGTCACTTAGTGATCTGATTCACGATTCAAGTAGACATATGCCAATTGCTATGCGTAGCCACATTAAGACACTTGCTTGATGAAATTAATTTAATTGATTCCTATAGGCATGCAATGAGCTAATTAAGTTAGGTATTTGTACAAGCAACTCGACGAAGACCTATCCATAGCTTTGGATTATAGGTTAGTAAAACCACCCAAGTTCAGAATACACTTTTGAAATATTACCTCATTAAAAACCTCATCAAGAAAAACCTAAGGGGAAAAACCTTGATGAAAAGAGTATAGTATGTATTTTACTCTCCCTAATTACTACATTATTTATGATCTTTAAAACGACACAATTCAATCTTTTGTACCAACTTTTCAAATGTTCCAGTAGGAAGGTCTTTTGTGAATAAATATGCTAGATTATCTCTTGAACGAATATGTTGAATACCAATATCACCTTTTTCTCGGAGATAATGAGTGAAGAAGAACTTTGGCAAAATATGTTTTATCCTACATCCTTTAATATATCCTTCCTTTAACTGGGTTGTGCAAGCGGTATTATCCTCATATAATGTTGTTGCAATTTCTTTATTGGTTGACAAGCTACACATTCCTCATATATGTTGAGTTACAATTCTTAACTAGACACATTCACGACTTGCCTCATGAATTGTTAAATTCTACATGGTCGAAGAGGTAATAACTATAGTTTGTTTTACAAAATGCCATGTAATAATCATACCTTCATATATGAATAAGTAACTTGTCTAGGATCAAGCTTTGTGTAGATCAAATAAATATCTTGCATTTTTATAACCAATATTAGACTTTGATATATTTGAGTAATATAAGCCCATGTCCATTGTTCCTTAGAGATATTGAAATATATGTTTAATTCCATTCCAATGTTTTCAAGTTAGAAAAAACTATATCTTGCTAATAAATTTACAATAAATGATATATCAAGTTGTGTACTGCTAGCAAGATACATTAGTACTCAGATTGCACTAAGATATGGTACTTTAAGACCAAGAAATCCTTCATCATTCTCACAAGGTCTGAAAGGATCTTTGTTCACATCTAGTGACCTTACAATCATTGGTGAACTCAATGTATTTGCTATGTCCATATAAAATCATTTTAGCATTTTGCTATATAATTTGATTTATTAACAAAAATTTCATTTTTCAAGTGCTCAATCTAAAGACCCAAAAACTTTATTTTTTTCAAGGCCTTTCTTCGTAAATTCTTTTTTAAAGTAATCCACGTCTTTTGATAACTCTTCAAAAGTTTCAACAATATTCAAGTCATCAACATAAACAATAATTATGACAAATTCAAATACAAATCTTTTTATACAACACATGAGCATATATGATCAATGTTTATAGCCTTTTTTCAACAAATATTCACTACGACAATTATACCACATGCGTACGAATTACTTTAATTCATAAAAATATTTATTTAATTTGATCAAATAAATTTCTTGAGAATTGTGTACGTATTTTAAGCAACTTAAATTCTTCAGGGATTTTTATATAAATATCAATATCAACTGAGTCATATAAATAGGTTGTAGCTACATTCATTAGACACATTTTTATCTTCTTATATATTGTCAGGCTAACTAAATATAAAAAAATAATTACATCCACCATAAAAGAATATGTCTTTTCATAATCAATACTAGGTTTTTTAAGTAAAACTAGTGCGATAAGCCATATCTTATATCTCATAATCTCATTTTTCTCAATCTATTTTTGCACAAATACCCATTTAGATCCCACTAGTATTACACCATTTGTTGTATAGACTATAAGTCAAAAAATTCCACATTTTGCAAATGAAGTCAATTCCACCCTGATTACGTCTTTTTATATTGGCTAATCATTTCTATGTCAACATAATTTGTAGGTTCAAGATTCTCATTTTTTATGCATAATATTGATTGCTACATTGTATGCAAAAATGTCATCGATGTATATTTTATTCCAGTTCTATTTTTTCCCCGTCATGACATAATTTGTTAATGTTTGTTCATTTTCAATGATTTCAGGTACTTGAATTTCTTGTGAAATTTTATTAATTATTTCAAGGGTTTCTTTTAGAGTTTTTATTTCCTTTTTCTAACCATCTTGTATATTTGCTTCTTTTCTTTTTCGAGGATTTTCTCTTTGGACCAATGGTTTCCCATGCTTCTAGAATGCTTTGTCCTACGAGGACATCAATTCTAATAGGATAATTTGTAGCTGGTATATGGGATTTAGCTATTCTCTTTAAGTCAATAAATATGTCTAGCAATCGATTTACTATATTTTGCAAATAAATTGTCTTTTCAACTTTAAGTTTATATTGATTTGTGCAAGGATCAAAACTAGAAAATGATAATGCATTCCAAGAAATTTCTTTTTCCAGCTACTTATTTTATCTCCCTAATTCTGGAAAACTTGTTTCTTCAAAATGACAATTAACAAACCTTGTTGTCAACAAATATCTTACTAATGATTCTAGATATTTAATTATAGATGGAGGTTTGTATCCAACATATATTCCAAATCTCCTTTGAGGACTCATCTTTGTGTATTATGGTGGAGTAATTGGGACATTTACCGCACATCCAAAAATTCTTAAATGAAAAATATTTAGTTTTTTACCATAAACAAATTGTATAAGGGAAAATTTATAATAACTTGTCAGCCTAATGCGTACAAGTGTTACTACATGTAAAATGGCATGCTTCAAAGCAAAAATAGGGAGTTTAGTTTTCATAAGTCATGGCCTTGCAATCAGTTGGAAGTGTTTCAAAAACGATTTTGTTAGGCTATTTTTTTGTATAAACATGAGCAATAGACTATTTAGGAATTATGTAACACCTAGTATTCTCGTATAGAAGCCAATAAGACCTAATCGATAAAATAAATGGTCAATTGATGTAAATATAAGTGCCAAAGAGTGACAATGAGTGAAAAGAATATTTTGAAATAAAATATTTTACACGCGAGAAAATAATAATTAAATAATAATATTTTTATCAAAGATGAATTAGTGAGTTAAAAGGTGATTTGGAAGTGAACCGGGGCAAAGTAAGACACTTTGGGACTTAAAGAGACAAGTGGAGGATTTTAGAATAAAATAATATTTTATTAACAAAATAATATTAAAATATTAATATTTTATCTAATGTTGGAATTAGTCATGAAGGAGGGATTATATGACTAATCTAAGTAGGGAAGAAGAAGTAAGAAAGAATATTGAAGAAGAAAATGATGTTAGTGGGGTCTGCTTGTCTTTATTAAATAAAGTAAGAGCGGGTAAGTATATATTTAAATATTATGACGACACCTTGATGAGGTGTAAATTTTATATTTTATTTGTACACATGTAAAGGAAGAAAAATAGGAAGAAATTGAAATTTAAGAAGTGTTGGAAGGACCAAATTGTGAAGGATGAAAAGTTTGGAGGGTAACATGGTAAATAAGGAAAAATTAGAGGACTTATGTGTAATTTCAACATTTAAAGCTAAATGTGAATTTACTATTGCATACAAATTATAGCATGTAAAAAGAGAAGTTAGTGGGGAACATGTGGGACCCCAACATGTAAAGAAAAAGAAAAAATAAAGTTAAGTTTATTTGCACATAATGAGATTGGTGCATTAGGTGGCCAAATGAGGAAAGTGAAATATGGGTTGCATGCGACTTGAATGGTTGACTAAATGGCCAAATAAAATGTAAAATGTAGCTTGTGCATGGAGTGTGATTGGAGGAATAAGGTGGCACATGAAATAAAAAGAAAAAAGTGAGAAAGTGAGATGATGGATGGAAGATAATTAGGATAGATTTTGGACCAATGAAAAAAAGAGAAAATTTGTGCATGAAATGTGATGGGCAGTGAGTTGGTCCAATTAGAAATGACGAATAAATAAAGAAAGGAAACGAAAGGTGAGGAAAAAAGCTTTTGAAGGAAAAACAGCACCATTGACACACAAAAAAAAGATTCGGTTAGGAAGCAAAGGAAGAAAAGAAGCAAGAAAGAAAGGAGAAAGGAAGAAAGGAAGAAAGAAAGAAGAAAGGAAGAAAGGGAGAAAGGGAGAGAGGAGAAAGAAGAAAAGAGAAAGATAAGGTTCCGCTTAGTGAACTCGAGACAAGGAATGTAAAAAGATTTGTCATTTTCCTTGAAATGCATGCTTTAAAACCAATTGTAATGTGAGATTTGGCTTGATTGTAGAAAGAATCTTCAAGGATTCAAGAACTCAATGCATACATGTAGGTGGATCTTGGAATCCATGGTGATTTTGAGCTAGATAAGCAATGGGTAATTGATTTAGCCTTGAAATCACAAATAGACAAGAGAACTAAGATGTGTATTAATTGTTTATGTTTGTGGCAGCAATGGTGACCATGGATGTGAGGAAATTATGAGCTATATGTGTGGAACTCAAGCTAAAACCGAAAGGTTAACATGCAATGTAACTACATTGTGTTGTGTTGGATTTGGT
>NW_018397271.1:2119260-2119395 GCF_002168275.2 Theobroma umbraticum | reverse complement strand
AATTTTGAGAATTTTTAGGACTCATTTGCTTGCTGAAATGACGCAAAAACCAAAGCTGGACAGAATCAAAATCTGCCCTTAATACCCATATCTCTATTCCTTCACGAACCCGAATTCCTTTGCTGATTTTTGTGC
>NW_018397271.1:2119152-2119250 GCF_002168275.2 Theobroma umbraticum | reverse complement strand
AATTTTAATCTGCAAATTCTTGACATTAAAACATGTTTAATGCCCATTAATAAGAATATAAAATTTTACAAAATAAAACTGTTCAGAAATATCAAACA
>NW_018397271.1:2118673-2119050 GCF_002168275.2 Theobroma umbraticum | reverse complement strand
AACATAGTATTAATAACAACAAGACATACCTTTGCATTAAAACGAGCCAAGGGAAGCTCCAATACCACTGCTAAGAATGGCATGATTATAGCATAAATACAGCGGAATAACAAAAATTAAAATAAAATAAAAACATGCCTCCTATATTTAGATCACCTTATTTGTTTAATGCAAAGTTAAGTACCACATAAAATCAAAAAAAAAATTACCTTTCCAAGTGATATTGTAATCAAATGGATTCCTTTTGGTGACAAAACATAAACACCTTTTGTGTGAAAGAATCACTGCCACTCAATCGGTTGGCCTCCAATGATACACACACGATTGCAGTGGATCCTTTCCAAGGAGAGAGCTTTATGCCACGGGCTTGTGCTAGC
>NW_018397271.1:2118567-2118663 GCF_002168275.2 Theobroma umbraticum | reverse complement strand
CGATTTGTCCTCTTTTCTTCTTTGATTTCCAGCAAATGATCAAAGGTGAAGTTCTCAAAATAAAATTTAACTTCTCAAGAGTGGCGGCACTCAAGA
>NW_018397271.1:2118421-2118485 GCF_002168275.2 Theobroma umbraticum | reverse complement strand
TAACTTATCAAAATTTGCTAAATAAGTCCCTAAAATTATAACAATTATAATATTTAACCAATAC
>NW_018397271.1:2118237-2118411 GCF_002168275.2 Theobroma umbraticum | reverse complement strand
TCTTTTAATTAGGTCTTTAGTACTTAAAACTTAGAATTTGATTTAAGTCTAACTTAAATCATATCACTCTCAATTTAATCCAAATTGCAACCTTTGTGTGTGACCTATTAGGCTCCTAAGATGTTGGCAATGGAATTGAATTATAATATTATTAATTAATTAATTTAAATGAAT
>NW_018397271.1:2072654-2118137 GCF_002168275.2 Theobroma umbraticum | reverse complement strand
GACAAGTAGAATTAGCTAGATGCGCATCTCAGTCAATAGTGATGTAGTATCCCACTATTGTACGATGAGTAGGGGATGTCGATTTCCAAATTCCCATATTATATATATTGCTATACGATTATAGGCGTGTCAATTTATTTAAATGTGAATTGTGGACAGCATTAGTTGGTAGAATGTTAGGCTTGTGAATGCCATTAAGAGGTTTCGTATATAGGTATGTATAGCTATATATGTAAAGGATTTTAAACCATGAAACAAGCCTTTTCACGACGATTTATATCAAAGTGTGCCTTGTTGATTTGTGTCATATGCATGCACAAACAATTACATATATTCACCATGTTGACTTGATATTTAAAGTTCACGCAAAGGTTTTACATTGTGAAGTTTTACAGAAAGAGGTTTTATAATGTTACCATGATTGGAACTTTTGAAATGGATTTAAAATGAGATTTTGAGAACCTAATTTGTTTTTAAATGGTTTTATGAAACCGGGAGATTCAAGAGTAGGCCGAATATCACATTAGAAAAGTGTGACCCTTGTGCACAAGTGAGCCTTAGCTAGAAAACATTTGGGTAGCCAATGGGCTATTAGGCATGGTTAAGGCCATGGTCTGTAATATGTATACGTGGCTAGGCCACAAGTGATATACACGGTTGTGACCGCTTGATTTCTCCAATGTCGGCCAACATCATTGAGACTGCCATGGCTATGGGAATCCGGTGGAGTGGAGCTCCCAGATATTATTATGTGGAAGCGGGTCCATGAGTTCTCTATTTCTATTACCTACTTGATAGTGATATCTCTTTGGGTTTTCAATACGTATTCTTTCGCATGGTGAGAACTATAAAATTTTTCGCAGCTCCCTTATTTATACTATGATGTTTGATTTAATTCCTCGCATAGGAAGTGATTTGCAAATTTGTGTATAAGCTTTGATAACTCTTGGCTTTACGGGAGCATGCGTGTTTATGACTAACTGGTTTGAGTCGAGTTGTTCAATGATTTCAAAGATGAAAAATCTTGTACTTATACTGGTTTAGATACATTCACTGTTAAATGATACATTGCCCCAAAATTACTGGTTTTATGAACAAGGCACAAATGCTTCATTTAATTACGATTGGTTTATGCATACTCTTATGTTTTAATATTCAAATCTTCTACCCTTAGCTTGTTTCCTATCTAGACCCTACTCATGGAGTTGATGATCACTAAGTCTGTGAGACTCACTCTCTTATTTCCTTTTATAGATAAGTAATTGGTTCAAGTGCATCGCTTAGCACATCGAGACTAGCTGCAACATAGGAAAGAAAGAGGGGAGGGATGCACTGCAGCAACTGCTAGAGAGAAGAGAGGGTAAAGGAAAACTAAGAGAGAATATGAGGTGTATATAGTTAGGATTTGGGTGGGTGGAATGAAATAAGTGCAAAAATAGCCACCTTTCTAAGGAATTACGAATTGGGTGGTGTAAAATAGGTGCAAAATAGCACTGTTTTAGGCAAAAACAAAAAACTAGGCTAATTTCATAAGTCATAAGTGGGGTATATTCATTTAATTTTTTTCTTTAAAGTACTTTATTAGGAAATAGAAAGGAAAATTCTCATTTTTTGTTAATTGTAAATAAAGGAGTTGAAGAGGAAAAAAGACCAAAAACTTAGAATCGTAATTCTTTTTAATAAAAATATAACAATGTGAAAATTACATTTTTGTTTTGTTAACTAACTTTATGAATTAAAATATCGAATTTAATTCCAAATCATTGAAATGGAAATTAATTCTTCAAGAGTTTAATTATATATATATATATATATTCAAGTAATATAAATTTATTTTACATTTAATAGTTTACAAGTCCAACTAATATAAAAATTTTATATATTTAAGTTTGCATCATAATTCAAGTAATATAAATTTATTTTACATTTATTAGTTTACAAGTTCAACTAATACAAAAATTTTATATATTTAAGTTTGCATCATAGTCCAGGTAATATAAATTTATTTTACATTTATTAAATTAAAAGTCAACTAATATAAAAATTTTATATATTTAAGTTTGCATAATAGTTTAAGTAATATAAATTTATTTGCATTTATTAATTTACAAGTTCAACTAATATAAAAATTTTATATATTTAAGTTTGCATCATAGTTCAAGTAATATAAATTTATTTTACATTTATTAGTTTACAAGTTCAACTAATATAAAAATTTTATATATTTAAATTTTCATAGTTCAAGTAATATAAATTTATTTTACTTTTAATAATTCACAAATGAGGAATTTGCTTGAGATGGTTAAGTTTGCTAAGAATGTCAAAAGAACAAAAGTTCAAGTCTCACAAATTACAAATTTTTATAACATTATATATAATTTAAGTATAATCAAGTTATACGAGTATCAAGTACTTGATAATACTTGAAATAAGAGCTTGTTTGGCTTAGGTTTTTTTATAACTTAAATGATATTATGAAGCTTTTATGAAAAATAATAGCTTTTAAAATTAAACTTAAGTTATTTAGTGGACTGTTTGGTAAAATAAATTATATAAGGTCTAATTTTGGTTAAAATTTCTATAAGAGATATTCATGCTATCTTCAATCACCTAATAAATCAAAGTGAAATAAGTCTGCTTTGAGCATATATACAATTTCAGATGTTAAAATCAAAGAAATTCACATAAAAACGGAACAACTCTCAAACTTTATACAGTAGTAATAGTATTAGATTTTTGATGATCCAGCAAGTAATCAAACTGTGATGCTTCAATACCTAAAAGGGAAGAGAAGATGTAACAATGTATTTAACATCAAAACCCTTTTTGGTGAAGAAAAGAAAAAACCTTTAAATAGTACTTAAATGCAGTTTTGAATTTTGGATCTCTTTTCCTCGTAATCTTTGTAAGAATAAAAAAATCCCAGATTTTGTTATTTTGTTGTTGGGCCTTTTGTTTTTTTTTTTCCATGTAATCTTTGTAAAGAAAAATAAAAGAGAGGAAGATCACGATTTGTGTTAGAGAAGGGTGATTTGCAAAGGGAGAGAAAGAAGAGAAAGTTCAATTGAGAGAAGGAATATTTCCTAAAAAGTTGACATGTTTTTAAAAGAAGAGAAAAGAAAGCTTCTCTTTAAACCTTTCCTTTAAGCTCTTTTTTTGTATACTTTTGTTCATTGAAAAAATCTATTTTTTTAAAAAAACAGCTTTTCAAAATCCTATTTGGTCTGACTTTTGCATTTAAAAGGTAGATAAGCTGAAGAAAAGTTAGGCCAAACAAGCACTAAATATAATCGTGTTCGAATTGTGGGTACCCTAAGGGTGATCTCGAAACTCGAGTCGAGTCTTAAAAGTAATACCCAAATCAATCCCATAACCGATTATAGGGTACCCAAACCCTATATTATTAGGTTACGTACCTATGGATACCTAATTACTAATTACCTATTTACATCTCTAATAATTATTAAGTGATGTTGTATTCTTTTCAGAGAATGGACAAAGTTCACGATTTTGCATTAGTAGCTCATTATTTTGCTCAACCATGAAAAGACATGAAATTTAAAACAAAATGTATTTTCAAATTACCTAAAATATAGTATTTTTCACTTGTTACAAAATAGATATCATACAAAGTCAATTTCATATATTCAATTCAAAATGTCTTATGCAAAATCTTATAGTATCAAAGATAGATTTATATATACAGAGCATAATCATATTTCAAATTCAAAACAAACAAATCATGTATTGAGCAAATCATATTCCAATATCAAAATAAAGAGATCATATATAATTATATTTATTTGCATACTTAATTCAATTTAAAAAATCATGGGATAAAATATGATATTTACTACATGATCAAAATTCACATTACAAATTAGTAAATAAAGGGACAAAATATGATACATACTATATAACAGTAAATTCACTTTCTAATTAATAGGGTAAAATATAATATATAATACATGATAGCAAATTCACATTAAGGTTGATTTTTAGAGAATGAAAACCCCAAAAAGATATCTAGTCACTTACTTGACTTGCCAAAACCAGAATCAAAGACCAACTATTGAAATCCTTTTGAAACTTGAAGAAATAGAAGAAATAGAACTTCGACTTTAAGTTGATGTTGAAAACTAAATGATATCAAAACTTAAGAAATTAGAGAATCATGCTAATAAAGTGTTATACAATATAAACTCAAAGAACAACTATGGAAAAAAAGTATTAGTAAAGTAAGAATGATCTTATTCGAGAATGTGTATTTACAAATAAAATGAAGGGCCTATTTATAGGCTAATAACCTATTAAATTCTAATCATAATCCAACTCAATCTATATCTAAATCTAGATATACATAATCACATCTAATAGTTCAAATCAAATTATGCTTCTTATTTCTAGCCTTTTATGCTATTTGACTTTGTCTGAACTTCTTAGGTCATAACACAATGGACATTCAAACATATATTCATAACAAAAGTAATTAATATAAAAAATTTAAATATATAATTTACGAGTTTATGAGTTGATTGGTAGTTACCCAAGTTTAGAAGTCACAATAGGTATTGTTGCAATAACTTTTGAAAATAAGTAATATATACATATTATGATAAAATGATTTACTATTTTTTTCATACTAATGCCATTAAAATTAGGTAAGAAATTTTAAAAAGGTCAAAAAATAAATCTCATTTTCACATTTACATTTTAACTTCACAATTTTTTTTGAATGGTATGCAATTTTATTGCTAGTTGTCATGGTGAAAATAAACTATGGAGTTTTATCAGTACAAAATGAAAATAAAACCTAAAAAGTAAAACTCCAAGACAAATGGACCCAATTTAGGGATATTGGATACAAATTAAACCCCGTGGGCCAAACTACACCTTAAACCCACCTAACTAGGCAAGGAAAAATTCATGCAAGTACTCAATAGAAATTCGTAACTCATTAACTATTTAGACATATTTGGTACTCAATTAAATTCCTCATATTCGATCCTCAATTAAATTCCTCTTTGCTTATCTCAATAGCAAGCTTTCAAGTCAACTCAAAACACTACCCCATCTCCCTTACATACGTGTCTAAATCCATTTAAACCACTCTTAGTTGCTGTCTAAGAAACAAACCACTATCCGCATCTTATAAACCAATTAATTGGTGTCCATATACAACCTTGTCTAAATAAATTAAGAGCAAATAATCAATCATCTGACCAACTTTATTCGCACACCAACCTAATCTCCTTAAAACACCCACTTGAGTCCATGTTTATTTATATAAAACAGGTAACTTTCTACTGCGACACAAACTCAAAAATTTTAAATTGATTTGGATTTGTCTATAAAACTTAACATAGAAATACGACTCATACTTCAACTCAACACAACAATATAAAACTCTATTCTTTAATTTAAATGAACTTCTCAACCTATCATCCAACCTCCTAGACTCCTTCACCTGCACTTTTATTTCAAATCAAATTCCATCCCCATCTAAAAACTCTTAAACCACATTAAACTCGTATCACTTACTATCTCTGCATTCTTTATATCTTTTTAAGCAAACATTTGAAAAAGTATGTCTTTCCTTTGAATACCTTTGCCAATAGATCAACTTCTTCATTAGCTTTCCATTTCCACACATCAAAACCAAGCCTATTTAAAGATCTAAATCACCTCTCTCTTCCCTTTCCAGTACAATCACCATTCGAATAAAATCTTCTCTAGAATTCTTAAATGCCAAACCAACCACATTATCAACATCCCATGTAATTTCAGCCTCCATTAGAATAGTATCAAAAATAAGATATTGGTCCGAGTCTTATACAAATTCATCAATAACTTCATTCCACCATTTATTACTCTACAAAACCCTACCTCTTTTACTGTCTTCCTCTAGGTCCTTTGATTATACTTTTTTCCTCCACCTTATCTCTTAACTTAACATCACATCTATAAATGTTACCTCTAATGTGAATTGAAACATGGAATTTGCATCTCTAATTTGGTCTCATTTTTCTTTTTTAATTGTAAACAAGTCCACAATCTCTCCACTAGCATCATTCTTACCTAGATATCATTTTTGCATTATCATATCCACCTCCACTAAACCAGATAACTAGGTGGTATTCGATGTAAAATCCTTATAAAGAGACCTTGGTGCTTTCAACTGTTCACACTTACTTAGAAATTCTACATTTAAAGGACTCAAATTTAAAGGACTTTTATTTAGACAAGAACATTCCATAGAATTAAATTCCCTCTCTTCATTACATACTACAATAGCATTATTTCTCAAACATTACTTATTATCCAAATTTGGACTCTTATCCCCAACATTTACCACCCTCCTTTAACAAGAATCCATTCTGACATTCTTTCCCTTATTCACACTATTTGAAAAGTCCTTCCCAATGAATCTGAACAACTTTATCTAAATTCTGACAGTCTTTTTCCATCTTATCCCCTAATTTAAAAATAAATAGATTTAAAATTTAAATTTCCTTGCACTCTTAAATCAAGGTTGAATTTTTAACCTCTTTACTCCCCTAAATTTGTAAATAATCAAGCAAAACTATTTTCCACCAAGATATCATTTTGATTGCCACCATTATTAGATTTATGTTAAATCCCTCCCCACTATGTCCCCATAGAACTCTAGCCTCCTCTCCCAGCTATTGATTTTGAATTCAAATTTGAATTTTGAATTATAGTTAAGATCTAGCACTCACCAACTAAACATGCCTTATCATTGGAGCTAAACATTCTTCTCCTTATAACATCGTGCTTTGCTCACCAATTATCACTTGAATTTAGTACCTTTAACACTTCCAATATCGAAGTACAAATTTTATACAAGCTATCACCTACACGTAATGTTGTGAAAGCAAGAATACAACTCACTTTTCTAACTTTAATAACTATGTACCCAAAACCAAATCTACTCAAAGCCATTGTGCAAGCATCCAAACTCATAAACTCACCACATTTATCCCCTAAAGTTTTATAAAGATTGTATTGTGAAATATGCAATAGAACATCTTCTATTTACAACCAACAAAAAAGTTCATGTTGCATTAAGTTTCTATCATAGGCCACTAAATTACTCAACCAAAGTTGAAAGTAATACAAATAAATCATCAATCAACACTTTCATAACCTTAAAATCACAAAGGTAATTAATACCTAGAATCCCCCCCATTGGACTAACTGTAACCTCAATCCCTTGTATCATAAGGCCTTGCTACAAGTCATCGATTGAGCAACCAGCTCGAAGGGACCCAATAACATGGCATTTCAAATATACATAGTTAAGTTTAGGAAAAAAAATCAAAGCCTCTTCTACTGACTCCAGGTGTTTCTTATGATAATAAAACATTTCCATTCATTGGTGTCTTACTACTTTATTTAAGTATGCAAGACAAAATTTATATCCCTTAATATATCTATTGTTTGGAAGCAAGTTAAGAAGCTTGTCTAATTACAAGATAAGTTAATCAGTCAAAGATGCAAAGATGAAAGAACTTAATGATGTTAGTTGATTAACATGGAGCCTTAATCAGTTAAGGCAGTGATAGGTGTTACACTTAAATGAGATAAAAAAAAACATTAATCAATTAACATAAGGCTTAACTGATTAGGGGGTTCTGGATACTAACTATATTTGATAGAGTTATTTAGTCACATTTAGAGTATTAAATTGGCAAAGTTCTTGAGAATTAGGTATGGAATTAGATGTTTTTACTTGTTTGCCTTAGTTTAGTAAATCATGTTATGTTGATTTAATTTAAGTTATTTTGTTTTAGTTTAATGATAATTTACTTTTAGTTTAATTATTATTGAGTTAGTTTGTTACTTTTGTAGGTGTGCAAATGAAAAGGGCTTCAATTGGTAAAGAAAAGTGCATAAAAAGTCTATGCTTCCTTCATATATATTTCAGTACTTTAAGCATAACTCTCATTATAAAAGTCCAATTGACATGATCTTAAGCCATTAGAAAGTTGAGAGATAGGTCTACAACTTTCATGTTTATACATTTCTCAATTCAATCTAGATCAAGGAGAAAATTGCATCACAAGTTGATTGAGTGTAACAGGGCATATTGAGAGACAACTAGTGTGGTGTCGCGATGCCAAAGAATTGAGGTGCATAGTGCCCAAAAACTAGAAAATTGGGTCCTATAGCACTAGAAAAGTGAGCTACAGAACTAAAACAATATCTCAAACACTTTAATTTTGGATTTGACTTAAATTATGTCTTTTTGGAGTTTATTTAAAGGCACCTTTAAAGCAATTGAAAGGCAATTTTAAACTAAGGGTTTTTTAAAGAAAAATAGCCATCAAGCAAGCAAGAAACTGAGGAAAAACTCTTAAGGATTAAAGATTGAAGACTTGATACATCGTAGTTTTCTTTTCTTCTTTAATACTTTTTGTGTTTTCCTTATTTTGCGTTGATGCTTAAACTTTTTTAGATGAAGTTTTTAGTGGTTATGAGGAACTAAATTTCTTACTTAGAATTGAAATTAAACCCAACATGTAGTTTAATACTCTTACTTGCTTATGATTGATAGTGCTTGAGTTCTTTATTTCAATCTTGTGATTAATACGTCTAATTGACTAGTTACCAATTAGATAAATAATGTAACCTAAATAGAACCACAAAAGGGAGTTGAATGTAAGCCTTGGATGAAATAGAATTTGTTCAATTTTAATTACATGAGACAATTGATTTCATTCACGTGCAAGGTAGGAATACACTTACATGTCATATGTAGCCAAAATTAGAGTCTAAGCTTAATGAGTTTTTCTTAATTTCAATTTGCATAAGAATATAGTGAATTGGGTGAAAGAGATATTTTTAGAAAGACCATCGAAAGAAGTTTATAAATAAATTAGAACTCTAAATTAACAATTCAGTTGTCTAATAAGTAAAGAGAGAATAGAAAAGATTCAAATAAAGTGTTAAGGGGAGACTGTAATCCTAGGGTTTTTTTTATTGGTTTTCTTAGTTTAAATTGCTACTCTTCTTGCTAGTTTTATACTTATTTTAGTTTACTCTAAATTTTAATTTGGGTGTTTGAACAAAATTAAATTGTGTTGAGTTTAGTACTTAGCAAATTTTTGGTCACAATTTCTCATGAGAACAATACTTTACTTTTCATTATATTACTTGTTAACGATACATACATTTGCATGGTAAATCTGGTAAAATTGGATGCAAAACTAAAAATTCTTAATAGATTAACCAAAGTAGCTAATTGGTTAAAGCTCAAACTTAAAGTACCTAGAAGCATCAAAATTCAAATTCAAAGTGATACTAACTGTTAAAAGGCACCAAACAAAGAAATTCAATTTTGAAGATTTCTTAATTGGTTGAAGCCTATTCCAATTAGTTAAGGATGTAGAGAAAGAAGCTTTAACCAATTAAAAGGGAAACCAATCAATTGAAAGAAGGTTGGTGAAAAACAATGCTTGAAAGTGTCTCAAAATAGAAAGTTCTTAATCAATTAAAGTCTTTTTTAACCAGTTAACATAATGAAGGAGACTACCAGATAGAAAAGGCTTAGGGTTTATATAGAAAAAAGACTTCCAGTTAAGGTAAGCTTCAATCGATTAAAGGTTCACTACCAACGCATTTGAATTTGATCATTAGAAGACAAAATAACACCTGAAATTGGTTTAGAACTATTTTCAATGGCCAAAATATGTCTCCAATTTCTAGAAGCTATTTGTCAAGTATTTAAAAGGTCTCCAACGATCAAAAAGAAATAAGAGAAGATACCAAGAGTTTGAAAAAGTTTAGAAAAGCAAAAACCCTCTCTTTTACACTTGTATTTCACTTCTATTTTTGTGAAAGTGTTTAAGTTGAAGTTTGTATAACTTAGATCAGTTAAGTGATCATTTGTACCTTTTTTTATCTTTTATTTGTTCTTTACTTAAAGTGTACAAAACACTTTGAGGGGTAGTCCAAGCTAGGGTAAGCTTAAGACTTGTTGTAAAATGGTTAAAGCTTAGGTTAGAAGCTCACCTTGTAAAAGCTTGGTGGAAGCTGTTAATTCCACTAGTTCAAGTGAAGTTGGGTTGAAAATTCTTGACTGGGAAGAACAAGGTAGTGGATGTAGGTCAGGCAGACTGAACCACTGTAAATATTGTGTTTTGCCACTTCTCTTAACCTCTCTCTACTTGATGTTTGCTAACCTCAACAAATTTTCAAACTATCCATTTTAAATATTACAAACATATTTGAAATTTCAAGAACTACCCTCAAAAATATTTTTAAGTGATATTCAACCCCCTCCAGCACTCTTTTTGGGTCTAACAAGTGGTATCAAAACCTAAACTTTTGATTTAAGGCTCAACATTCTTAGAAAAGATTTAATAGCTACACAAACTAGAAATGTGGTCGAAGGAGAATCCACAAATAAGCCTCATCTATTTAATGGATCAAACTATCAATATTAGAGCACTAGAATATCAATTTACATTAAATCTCTAAGGAAGAGTGGGATGTTATCACAAATGGTTTTTACACTCCCATTAGCATAAGTCTGATCACAAGTGAGAAAATGCCCAAATCTAAGGAAGAGTGGGTTAAGGCTGAAATGAGAAAAGTCCAAATAAATTTTAAAGCCGCCAACACTCTTTAGTGTGCCTTAACCCATGTTGAATTCAACAAAATTTTTTGTTTTACCACAACCAAGGAAACATGGGAAAAGCTTAGAATCATCCATTAAGGGATTTCTCAAGTCAAGGAGTCCAAATTCACTCTTCTCGCCCACAATTATGAAATATTCAAAATAGAGCCTGGTGGGGCCATAACTTCAATGAACAATCAATTTACCAACATAGTCTATAAGCTCTATCAACTAGGAAATTCTTACTTGAAATGAGCTAGCAAAAAGACTCTTTAGAAACCTACCAAAGAGCGAAAAACCAAAAGCAATTGCCATCTGAGAAGCAAAGGACCTTAATGCAATCACTTTCACACAGGAATTGGAAGTGAAGTAAGAAGAAAAAAAAGAAAAGCATGAGGCTAAGGAAAGGAAGAAAAGTCTTGCATTGAAGGTGACTTCACGTAAAGAAGAATTGGAGAATCTTATAAGCAATGATGATGAAAAGCTATCTATGATTGCTAGAAGATTCAAAAAGTTCATGGGACAAAGAGACAGAAGATTTGGAAGAAAAAATCAAAGAAATGATCAAGATTCTTCATGAAAAAATCAATACAAGAATGATTCCAACAAGAAGGATGAAGTGGTTTGCTTTGAGTGCAAAAAACCAAGCCACTTTAGATCTGAATGTCCACTGCTTAAAGAGGTATCATCAAAAAAGACAAAAAGGCAAAGAAGGAAATGGTGGTTATAACTTGGTTAGACAGTAACCCCTCTGGCTTAGAGGATGAGAAAGAAAAAATGGAAGAAAGAGTTAATATTTACTTGATAGTCAAAGATAAAGGACTTGAGGTAACATCTAGCTTATGTGAAATTTTGTATGATGATTTTTAAGATGAGTATGATTGTTTATATGCTAAATTTGAAAAGCTTGCTTTAAAGTACAAAGTTTAAAAAAAACCATGTGTTTAGATAATGAATTAAAGAAAATCAAGCATGATTTCAATTCTATTTTTTATCAAAGAAATATTTTCAACTTGAACTTGATCATTCTAAAATAGATTTTGGATCTTTGAAGTTGGAACTAGAGAGCCAAAATAGGCCTTGCAAAAGGCATTGGATGAGAATGTTGAACTCAAAGCTTTAATGGAAAAAAATTCAAAACTAAAATTGAACAAAGAAGAGAAACAAAAGAAAAATGTTATTTTTAGAAAGAATAATGGTGCACCTTCATTACATTCTTATGCTTGTAGCAAAAGAAGTCATTTCTTTTATGATTATTATCATAAGGGTAATGATTTCCCTAAATCGAAGATGGTTTGAGTGCTTAAAGCTTATTATGTGCTTACTAACCCCTAAAGACCCATCAAAGTATGGGTACATTTGAAAAAAAAATGAAAAATTATTTTTTAGGTTAAGCAAGAGCAAAAAGAACAATGTTTGAAAGCTCAATCAAAGGAGATGCAACCTTGGTACTCAGATAGTGGTTGCTCAAGGCACATGACCAAAAGTAAAAATTTGTTTGTCAAGCTTGATAGAAAGAAAAGCGGTAGTGCTTCTTTTCGTGATGACTCCAAATGTATCATCCAAGGAATTGAAACCATTTGTAACAGTTCTCAAAGTCAAATCAAGCATATTTAATTAGTTAAAGGTTTAAAGCATAACTTGTTAAGTATTAGTCAACTTTGTGACAAAGAATTTAAAGTTTGCTTTGATTCCCATGGATATTGACATTAACAAAGTTACATTCATAGGCTTAAGAGTTGAAAACATGTATGTGATTTATCTTAAAGAAATTGAATTTCAAAATGAATCTTGTCTTAAGGCCAAGGATGTTTATGATAGCTGGTTGTGAGATAAAAGGTTAAGATATGCTAGCATGCACACCATTTCAAACCTTTTAAGAAAGGATTTAGTCATTGAACTCGTAAAGATCTTTTTTGAAAATGATAAAGTTTGTGATGCATATCAATTTGGAAAACAAGTAAAAAGTTTTAAATCAAAGAATGTAATTTCAACTACTAGGCCACTTGAACTATTATACATTGACTTTTTTGGACTTACTAATGTCACTAGTTTGGAAGGCAAGTCATATGGCTTTGTTATTGTTGATGATTATTCTAGATATACTTGGGTATACCTTCTTGCTCACAAAGATGATGCAGTACCTACTTTTGTTAAACATTGTAAGAAAGTGCATTTCTAAATGGTTTTATTCAAGAAGAAGTATATGCTGAGCAACCACCTAGCTTTAAGGATTTTGAAAAAATTGATTATGTTTATAAATTGCATAAAGCATTATATGAATTGAATTAAGCTCCTAGAGCTTGGTATGATAGACTTTCAAAATTTTTTATTAAAAAAGGATTTTATAGGGGAAATTTAGCTACCACACTTTTCAATTTTAAAAAAAGACTTACTCATTGTTCAAATATATGTGGATGATATAGTGCTTGGAGCTACTAATGGAAATTTTTGCAAGAATTTTGCTAAAGAAATGCATGGTGAGTTTGAAATGAGTTGATGGGAGAATTGAGATTCTTGGTCTACAAATCCAACAATGTAAGGATGGAATCTTCATCAACCAAGAAAATACACAAAAGAAATGCTAAAAAAGTTTGGTGTGATGAATTTGAAGTTAATTGGAATGCCCATGAGTCATTCCACTAAGCTTGAAAAAGATGAGAAAGGAAAATATGTGGACCAAAAACTCCACAGAGGTAGCAAAACTGATTGGAAAAAGTACAAGTGGCACTTGTCAGTTCCTTGGGAACATGCTTGTGTCTTGGTCTAGCTAGAAACAAAACTCAATTACTTTATCCACTATTGAAGCTGATTACATTTTAGTAGGTAGCTGCTATGCATAAATTCTATGGATTAGGCAATAATTAAATGACTTTGGCATGTCCATGCATAACATTCCTATCTTTTGTGATAAAATTAGCACTATTAACATCTTTAAAAATCCTGTTCAATATGCTAGAACTAAGCACATTGACATTAGACATCCCTTTATTAGAGATCATGTGCTTGAGAGAGATGTTAAAATTGAATTTGTTGATACCTTGCATCAATTTGCTTATTGTTTTATAAACCATTGATTGAAGACTAATTTTGCAAAATGAAAAGAGAATTAGGAATGCTTGATGTGTATGATATATGCTTTAATGTCATGTTATAATTGGTTAAAATCACATTTCGATGAGTTTTAAGAATTCTAGAAAATGAATTAAAACTTGCTTTAATGAGAAAATCCCCTTTAACTAGTTAAGATGACTCTATGTACTAATGTGAATGTAGACAGGTAGGGTTTAATTAATTAAAAATCCTTTTAACCTATTAAAACAGTTCTGTCCACCAAAGTTAGAACAAAGCTCTTAAGTTAGTAGATCTTTAATCGATTAAAGCTTACTTTAACTGATTAAAGCTTACTTTAACTGATTAAAGCATTAGAGTTAAGAGAAAAACTACAACATGCTTTGTTTAGGTTATAAAATGAAAAAAAAAAGAGGAATGGGAACTTGGCACCCCCTCCCCCATTTAAAATGTGGATTAATTGATAATAGCTTAGTTAACCATGATCAAAATCTTCCAAACTAACTTTCTCTTTCTCTAAGCTTTAAGGTAAATACCCTAGATTTTCTCTCCACATAACACTTTTATTTACTCCCTAAAAAACCAAGAAACCTTAACTTCTCAAATTTGAGAAACCCGTGGCTAAAACTTCACTAACAAACAAAGTTGCTAACAAAAAGACCAACTGAGGAATCTCCAACTCTTTCAACTTATACGAAAAGCAAAATGGGTATGGATTGTCGTTAAGGAAGAAAGGTTCAAGCATAAAGCCAAAAGACTCAACAGCAAAAAAGTTAAAGCTGAAAGGAATTTAAATTAGTAAAGGTTCCTCTTAAACCTTTCAGTTTAGGAGCAAAGCAATACTGATAGGTTTAGAAAATAGAAAATGCCATTATATCCGATGGGAAATTTGTTGATTGTGCAAGTTTTGATGAACCCCTTCCGTTAAGTCTGATATATCTAGATTCTTTGATGAACTTAAACTAAAGGGTCTTAGTACCTTTGGGGATAGGTTTTATAGCCTCACCATAGTTAAGGAATTTATTCTATCATTGCCTTGGATAGAGATGAGTTAGAAAACCTTGATGATTTTGTGGACAATGGGCTAAATGTGTTCCTAGGTGGGAAAGAATTTAAAATCATTGCCATTGATATTGGAAAGTGCTTGAAACAAAATACCAAGTATAAGTATTCTTAATTCATTTTAGGTATGACCCATCACCTATGTGGGAAACCATCACAAGGAGAAAAGAAAAATAACCCTCAAAACGCTATGCAAGTGACAAAAAAAAATGAATAAATGAGGATCTTTCATTACTTCTTTGGCTCCACACTACATAGGAAAAGCAGTAGCTTCACTTATGTTAGTTCTCCAGATCTACGACTGATGGAATTTGTAGTAAATAAGATCCTTCTAAATGTAGCTAAATACATGATAGAAATAATGAGAGGAACTTTCTTAGGAGATAAGACTAACTTATCATATGGAAACATTATCTCTTCATTGGTTAAGAAGAAGGAAATCTGAAGCATTAGGTTCTAAGTTGATTAGACCAAGAGCAAGGATCAGGGTATCTTTCTTGGAAGTTTGCAAAAGATGGGACATAAGCTTGCTAGTAAGGAAGCCATTAAACCTCTTAAAGATGCATCAGCAACACCAAATTGTTAAAACTCCATCTACACCCCCATCAAAAATAAGTTAATCTTTTATTCTTAATGCAATGATTCTTAACTTGCTAATGAAGATTAATGAAAGGTTAGATGGATAGGTAAAAAGAGAAAGGAAAGTAAAAGAAAGAATACTGAAAATTGAAGAAGCACTTCAAAATATTAAGACTTTTCTTTTCAAGAGAAAAGAAAAGAACAAAGAACCCCTGCAATTACCTCTTCCAATGGTAAAGCTGTAAGTGAGATTCCTAGAACTTCATATGAGAGAATTGCCACAAAAAAATTTGAGGCACGTGTTTCTGATTTTGAGGTTGAAGTTGCAAAAGAAGATGTTAAGGTAAATCCTTTAAAAGATCAAGCACCAGAAGTTAAAAAGGATAAGGCAAATGATGAAACAATAATTGAGCTTGAAGTAGAAAAGAGTAATGGTCATGAAAGAGAAAGTATAGCTCAACCAAAAAAGGGAAATAAAGTTAAAACAAAAAATGGAACAAATATGACACCTCCCTTAAAGTTGCAAGACTAATAACAATAGAGACTTCAAGCTCCTTTAAGGAAATACTTATAACTGACTTCATTACTAAACTAGTGAAGGAAAATCAAGTTAAGCGAGCAAAGGCAAAAGCTAAGGTAGAACAAGAGGCTGAGTCAGCTAAGAAAAACTAAAAAAACACTAAAACAAAAGAAAATCAAGAGAGAAGGAAAGTAGTGGAAACTGAATCCACATAAACAAAACACACAAGTAGAGGAAAGAAGACAATGGCAACCAAAACCAAAGTCTTTAAGAAAAGAAAATTTGTTAGAATAGCTGAATCACTTTTTTAGCCATCTCATAGACCTACACCCTTATCCCTTAAAACAATAACCTCATTTGAACCAGAAATGCTAAAGCCTCTAAATGTCTAACCATTAACTACTAACCTAAGCACAGATGAGTTTTCCACTAACTCAAATTAAGGAGTGCATTCACGCCTTTTGGATAGATCAATAGTAGGATAAACCTTTTTTTGTTGAGGACAAAAAGAATGAGAATAAGATAAGATTAAGTATTTTTGTTTGGGCTTATATATCTGTTGTGGTGAACAATTGCTAGTTTATGCTTGTTATATATGTTTATGTTTATGTTGAAAATTTTTGTTGGTTATTATATTTGTGTGTTGAATATCTATATATAGATATATATTAAATTTACAAGAAGAAAATTGAATTTTTATGCACATATTAAGGGGAGCATAAATTAAGGGGGAGTAATCCCTCATCTACACATAGATATAGAGTTTACTTAGATATTGCACTCTTAATCCAAGAGTGTTGTATCATCATAAAAAAAAAAGAAAACGTTGACTCCATGTGTTTTTTATGATAATAAAACATTCCAATTCATTGGTGTTTAATTACTTTATTTAAGTGTGCAGGACAAAGTTTAAATCTCTTAATATATATGTTGTTTGGAAGCAAGTCAAGAAGTTACTTGATTACAAGATGAGTTAATCAGTTGAAAAAGCAAAGAGGAAAGCACTTAATGATGTTAATTGATTAACATGGAGCTTTAATTAGTTAAAGAAGTGATAGGTGCTACATATAAGTGAAATAGAAAAGCCTTAATTAGTTAGAACAAGACTTAACTGATTAAGGAGTTACTGGACGCAAAATTGAGAGTTCTTAATTGGTTAATCAAAGGGGTTAATTGGTTAAAGCTTAAACTTGAAATACCTAGAAGCACCAAAATTCAAATTCAAATTCAAAGTGATATTAATCGCTAAAGGGTGCCAAATGAAGAAATTCAAATTTGAAGATTTCTTAATCAATTGAAGCCTATTATAATCAATTAAGAATGAAAGGAGAAAAGTTTCAATCAGTTAAAGGGGAAATTAACCAGTTGAAGGCAGGATGATGAAAAACAATGCTTAAAAGTGTCTCAAAACAAAAAGTTTTTAATCGGTTAAAGTCCTTTTTTCACTAGTAAACACAATGACAGAGGCTGTCAGACAAAAACAGCTTAATCGATTAAAGCTCACCTTTAACCAATTAAACGTTCACTGTTAACATATCTAAATTTAATCACTAAAAGACAAAATAATAACTAGAATCGGTTTAATATTGTTTCAAATGGCCAAAATCTATCCACAATTGCTAAAAGTTGTTTTTCAAGTATTTAAAGGGTCTCTAACGATCAAAAAGATATAAGAGAAGATATTAAGAGTTTGAAAAAGCTTAGAAGAGTGAAAACCTTCTCTTTTATGTTTGAATTCCACTTTTATCTTTATGAAAGTGTTTGAGCTGAAGTTTGACCCACTTAGATCAGTTAAGTGATCATTTGTACCTTCTTTAATTTCTATTTTTTGTTTAATTAAAGTGTGCAAGACACTTTAAGGTGTAGTCTGATCTAGGGTAAGTTTAGGACTTGTTGTAAAAAGGGTTAGAGCTTGGCTTAAAGCTCACCTTATAAAAGTGTGATGGAAGCTGTTAATTTCATGAGTTCTAATGAAGTTGGGTTGAAAATCTTTGATAAGGAATATCAAGGTAGTAGATGTAGGTCAGGTAGACTGAACCGCTATAAATATTTTTTTTGTCTATCGTAATGTGCAAGTCTAGGAACCCAACCACTTGATGTGAAATGGACTCACCACTAATCTTATTGTTGAGGTGCGATTGGCGACCTATTTGAGTCTATTTCTTTAAAATGTTATCTTAAGTTTAACTTAAGTTCATTTTAACAAAATAGGCTTCGATCTATGGAATAGTGTTTTGGATCAAGAGTACAATTAGGCATGAAAAGGTATTAGCACTCTCGTGACACTTTTTTAAAAAACAATACCAATTAATCTTGTGTTATCTTTACTTAGTCTTAATTCTTGATTTTTTATCCTATTTTCCTTAATTATAATTTATTATTCTGTTTTTTATTTTATTTGCGACCTAAAATCCATTATTTGATTTTACGAGTATAACATGCACATGATACAATTATGGAATGCATGGCAAGAATCTCGATAAATGTCAAATGAAAATTTTTTATTAAGAATATTTCTTGAATCTGCCCATCATACTGGTGGGACTCGGGATAATCTCTTACTTAGAAAATTATTCGAGAAAACTCACCTTCACAAGCTTGTTCAACAAATTCCATCATTGGGGTAATTATTTGTAAGTAAAAACAATATTTTTGCGAATGTAAATCCTAATACGAGTAAAGAACTATTTATTAAGAACATTCTCTAAGCCATTCCATCATACTGGTATGACCCAAAGATATTCTTTCACTTAAAGAATTTTCCAAGTGAACTCACCTTCGTAATGTTTTTCGAAAAGTTTCGTCATTGGAGTCTTGACTCCTATACAAAATATACTGAGATGCTATGACATTTACATAATGCAATGATGGTGTATGATAGATTATAAATTTCAATATTAATTTTTATTCATACCCTATGTTCATTATTATTATTATTATCATTTTCTATTTTATTATTTTTATTTTAGGCTTTTTCTATTTTATTAATGTCCTTTCTTGTTAATATTTTAAAGAAATATTTATTTGGATTAAAATATTAATATTTAAAATTAAAACCCTTCCATCATAGTGGTGGAGTTTTAAAATCAAATTCTTCACCTAAAAAAATTAATCCGAGATTGCAACTCTTTGCGTCGAAGACAAATATTCCATCATCGATGTAACCCAAATATTGTATTTGATATTATTATGTGTTTTATTTTTAAAAGCATGAATATTCTATATATTTTTTAAAAGCTTGAATATTTTAATTTATTACTTTTATTTCTATTCAACAACATTCCAAATTTTTTTATTAATTAATTTAAAATATTATTTAGATTATAAAATATTGAGACTTAAGATTAAGACCCTCCCATCATATGAATGGAGTTTAAATCAAGTCCTTTAAATTTTAAAATGTAAATATTCTACTTTATCAACATTATATATATTTTTATCAATTAACCCTAAATATTATTTGTTTTCGTGATTGAGCTATGTATTTATGCTTGTTCTTTTGTATATATACTTATAAATATTTTCCTTACTCATCTAGCACTCCATATAACAAACTATTTTACTATTTATTATTACCATTTTTTTATGAATTTATTATCACCACACTAATTGACATAACCAACAAAACATACTAATTTAAAAAAAAATTATGTAAATAATTAACTCAGATCCAATAGCATCAAGAATCCATACCAAATGGAACCTAAACAAGTCAGAAAATTTGTTGAACCCAATAACACAAGTTTAGGCTCGGGACAACCAGATCTTCTCTGGGCCCTTTTCTTTTCTTCTCCAAGAGGGCCAACCCGGCCTGACTTCTTGCCCTTTCTTTTCTTTTTTGTTGTCATCAAAATGACCACTCCCAAAATCGAAAACCAACAAAAGCTATGGCTGCCTTCCCCTTTTGTTTTACTTTTTTATTTCCATATTTATATTTGTATTGTGGTTTTCTGAGGCTGATACCTTGTAGAATCTAGGATTTCTAAGATTTTTGTTGTCATTTTGCTAGGGGTGTTGTGATTATTAGAGAAAAATTTTTCTCTCTTCTCCCTAAATTGTTTTTTCGCCTACAATTTTTAATAGAGAAGCTCTTTTTTTTTTCAAGTAAAAGAAACCTTTCCTTATGTTTTTTAGGGTATTTCTTAGAATCTTTCAGTTAATTGCAAATCCCTTTAAATTAGCGTTATTTGATTTGAATTTTTTTTAAATCAATCTCAAGAATTTTAAAAACTTGACAGAAGGAGGAAAGGTTGATTGCAATGACAATCGACAATTCCTTTTTTCCTTTTTTCTTTTTAATTTTCTTTACGCGTTTTACAGCCTCTTTGAAGGATCTAAGTAGACCACGGTCTACTATTGGTTTATAAAAATATGGTAAATAAACGGTAGAGCCATTTTTCTCCCCGCTTATTTGCCTCTTTAAACAATCAAATTATATATATATATATATATATATATATATATTATTTCGTTCACGTCAATCCATGCTTTTTTTAAAAAAAATTTACACTATAGGGTGATGAATATATTATGTATTCTATTAGACAATCAAAATTTTAAATATAGCAAATCAACTTTTTTGACAGATGATAAAAATGAATAAGGTCTTGAAATTATCATTGTTTAATGAACTTTCTTTTTTGAAAAAAAGATTGTATTTATTGATTGAATAGATGTAGATGTAGTTGATAAATAAATAAATTTAGACACTATATATCCTACATATTATGAAGATAGACTGTCCACGTAATCACATAAACGTTCATATAAGATTTCATATCCCTTGCACTTTCTTATATAAGATATAACTGTACATATAATGTTTAATATAAAAATAAAAAAAAAGATGTTGTTTTTAAAAATTAGTGTAATAATTTCTACTAATTATTAATGACAATTATAAAATTATTGTATTCATATGTTTTTCACTTTTTTTAATAAAAAAAAATGCAAAAACAGAATTTGGACAACAAAATCCAGGCTCTTCAATTTGATTCTAACCCGGTCTCTTCCTTCACACATCTCTTATTCAAACCCACTGTGCTGTGCTGAGGTTCGTCCCCAGATGATTTTTGGACTCTAAGAGTCGCTTTTAATTTCCCTCTGTCACCTGATTCAGGTGGAGGTTTGTTTAAAAATTAATCGAATAAATGATAGCGGCAAGGCGTGTTGATAAGATATCTCGCATGAAAGGTACTCCCGCCCTAAAGGTGGTGACCACCGTAATCGGAGGCGGAGCCAGCCCTTCTTCTTCTTCGCTGAAAGCTCTCAAGTAATCGCTTACGTTAGTTTTCCAATTTCATTCTGATACTTTATAAGTACTAGTTTTATTCTCTTCTCCTCATTCTCCTCTGATTGCAGCAAGGAGTCATTGCTTTGGAGAGAATTCTTATACCCTAAAAATTGGCTACTTGGTAATAATAATCGTGATCCTGGCTATTCGTCAACTTACCATTACAGCTCCATTTGTAATCATAGACCCACAAACAAGGTGAGTTCGATTCTTTTAAAATTTTATTCTTTTAAGTGTAGTTTGGTTTGGGTGTGATTTCTTCCGTTTCCATGTTTACTTGTTTCTTGTATTTGTTTTGCCTTGTTTGTTTGTTTTGCTGTGAAGATAGAGAATGTCTTGTCTTGTTACTCACTCTATAGCCTATACTACACTCCAGGTTTTAAGAAACCTGCCAGGATATGTGAAGATTGTGGAGGTTGGTCCAAGGGACGGATTGCAAAATGAAAAGGAAATAGTACCAACCACTGTAAAGGTCCAGTTGATAAAAATGCTAGTTTCTTCAGGATTGACTGTTGTCGAGGCAACAAGTTTTGTCTCGCCAAAATGGGTTCCACAGGTTAGTGTGCCTTTGTGGTTCATGAGAGTTAATCCACCTCTTTGCAAATAATGCTTCCATTTGGCATGTAAATATGTGTAGAGTTGCTTGTAATTCTCTTCAGTCATGAGTCTGCAATTTGATCTGCTTTGTTCTGTCAATCTTTAATGTTTAGTAATTATCTACATCTCATGCTTTGTTAATCATATATATATATATAAATATATTGTTTGCTATTTTTCATGCTTTAATCTCTGTGGTATGATGCTTCTCACTCTTCTTTTTTTTCTTTCTTAATATGATGTAATTTATCAATCAAACTTTAGGATCAATTGATATCATGCTCATCTTTGAAAGGGAATGTCTTCTGTGAAAAAGGAAAAACCACACATCCTGAGCTAATTCATGATTCAATTACAGCTGGCAGATGCAAAGGATGTAATGGATGCAATCCGGAATATTCAAGGAGCAAGATTTCCAGTGTTAACGCCCAACCTTAAAGTAATTTATCTCTATAGAGAAAAATATTTCACTTAAGAATTTGTGTGAGTTTGTTGATAACATAAAATGCTTTCTTTTAGGGTTTTGAAGCTGCTGTTGCAGTTGGAGCCAAGGAAGTGGCCATCTTTGCCTCAGCTTCTGAGACTTTTTCTAAGTCGAACATAAATTGTAGCATTGAAGACAGTCTTGCTCGTTATAGAGATGTTGCTTCTGCTGCCAGAGAGCTCTCACTTCCAGTTCGGGGGTATGTTTTCTAAATAGCATTGGAATGACTAAGATTCCTTTTTATTTTTTTCCCTTTTTGGGGTTGGCTAGTAGAGGAAAGAGAGTTAAAGAGTATCTTCTTTTTTGGCAGTGAACTATAATAAAAATCTAATTTCAAGTCTCAAATGCTTTAGCAATCAACTAGTTATGCTAAGCGTCATATCTAATGCTTACTCCATAGCTAAGAAACAATTTAGATAACCAACTTGAAACCTGAAATATTAAATGTCAGAAAATCATTCTTCTAACCTCAAAATAATAAATCAGGTTAGTTATGGCCTCCAGAGTGCTAGGTTAAGAGTTATGTGACCTATTATTCCCTTTAGAAAGCACTTTTCAAGCTGGTTAAAGGTAGGCGGAGGAAAGGTTGTTCTTGTTTCCTGTACCCTCCCTGTAGTATTGGGTTTTAAATTACGCTTCCTTTCATGTAGCATTGACTTTAGAGACAGATTGAATATTTTTCAATAAGGTATGTGTTTGGACTTTTCAGTGTGAATTGAAAGTTACTGCAGAATTGCTAGCAATGCAAGTAACACCTTAGTTACCCCAAAGGAAGAAACAGGCGAAATTTATCGGGTAAATGCTGCATTTTCAGAGGGATAGGACACTGGTTGCTGTTGAGTAATACTTTTAAGTATTGTTGGTCCTTAGAGTTGCAAAAGCATCTTGAAATTTGGCTAAAGAGACATTCAAGTTTGGCTTTATCTGCAACTCAGCATTATTTTGAGTCAGTCAATGTCTCAAACGATAAAAATTGTATAAATTTACAACAAAATGTTTCCTTCAAATCTACTGTTGAACAAGAGGAGCAGCCTGCTAAAGATCACACTTCAAAAGTGTGAAGAATAGACATGCATTTTGGTTATCTTGTGGCTAGTGTCATTTCTCCCTTTTGAATGTACTTTGAAACTTTGATAATCATTTCTCTTTATGGATTATATCCTGAAGAAGTTCTTAATTATGTCTTCTCTAATTCTGGAATCTGACTATGGCATCCTATGGTAGCACTGCTCCCATGCAAGTTCCACTCCTTGAAAGTATCCTCCTTAAAAATGACAACATTAAAGTTCCCTTCTATCACATTTTGGTCATAGTTCTCTAGGGATTTGACACTTTATATATCAAAACAGACTGTTGTTAATGTGAACAAATGTGAGACTGAAGTAAAAACATGGAAGGATGAAATTTGTGCACATCTGTCCTGTTGTTTATTTTCAAATTGACTTAACCAAGAACAGATAACGTGAACATAACCAGTTAACTAGGTATTCTAGTTTATCCTGAAATGAATGTGGTTTTGAATTGAGTGAGGAACTTCAGCTGTCTGTAACTGAAAAATCCAACTTTTGAGGACAGCCATCTCAGTCTTTAATTGCTAAGAAATAGTATATAAATTGGACTCAACCATGTATAGATGTCAAGTTGCAAAATTTCAAATGTTGTAAATAAGTACATTTAACTCTCTTTATGAATAAGGTTGTAAGGTTCAGCAGAAAAATTTGTAAATAAAATGGATTTTGGTGGATTGGATTGAGCCTTAACAAGTAATAACTTTCAAATTTAGAGATACCGTGGAATGAAAAAGTGCACTCCTGAATGAGATCGTATTGTTTTATGAAAATAAACAATGTCCATGTCATTTATTTGTGTCCATAGATAGTATGAAAACTGCTTTTTTCATTTTTTATATTTTAGACTTTGCTCAAAGTAGTATTAGAGCCTTTTGGTTGCAAATATATGGTGTCCTTTTTGTCTGGTGATTATTTTAAATAGAACTTTCTTAGGAAAAATCAGTTATAGGTTTGAAAGTTTTTCAATTAGCATTACTTTTTGTTAGCAATAAGCAGCATGATGTATTTTACTAATATGACCTTCCTAGCACTTCCTGATCTTCTCAGATATATATCCTGTGTTGTTGGTTGTCCGGTGGAAGGAATGGTCCCTCCATCAAAAGTGGCATATGTGGCTAAACAGCTCTTTGATATGGGTTGCTCTGAAATTTCCCTTGGTGATACAATTGGTGTTGGTACACCTGGTAATGTGTAAAGTTATCTTCTGATAGTAATTCCTTAGTGTTTTGATATATTCCATTAAGTGTCCCTCCCAGAGTCTCTTTGGTGCATATGTTTGTTTGTTTGTTTTTTTTTTTTTTTTATTGGGGGGTTGGGGGGAGGGTTGTGATGGTGGTAGTGGAAAGTTTAGGACATGGTGGTTATTTATATTTATGTACGCAGATACATGCTTTGGCATGCACAAGTACATACATACATTAGGAAATGCAAGTAGGAGCTTAGATGATCAATGGCACATTTATCATGAACATCATTGGGGTGACAAGCATTGTCAGAAGATCATTCATACATAAGGAGGTGTGAGAGTTGAATTTGGAGGCTTATGTAGTTCAAAGGCAGTGAGCTTCATAATGCTGTGAATAAGAATTCTTTGGGCTTATTAATGATGAGTTCATGGTGGACTTTTGCTAATGGTTAAGATCCCACTTGCAAAACCTTGTTATAAGGACATCAAATGCACTGGATGGACATAATTGATGATTATATCATGCAGCCATTGAATTGTTTCTATTCTTTGTCCATTTAGAAAAGAAAATTTCACGAACAAAAGTGATAGTTTGCTTTTGGCTATTGACTTTGGAACACCTCTTAAAGAAAGATAATAATACAATTTTAAAATAATATTTTCATTTTTTTTCCATTTATTATTTGAGATTATTAGTTGAAGGAGACACTCATCTAGATGAATATATCCATTCTGGTACTAAGTTAGATAAGTGTGGATAGCAATGTAGAGTTACCTTGTTTTATCTTTTTATCAGAGATAACACACAGGACTACTGTTCTCATATGGAAGAGTTTTGAAACATTTCTTCTGTGCCAAATGGAATCAGTATTGGCTTTTTAACATAATTTTATCATATTCTCTTGATAATTCTTTGACCTATTTGGAGAATTGTATAATTAGTTGTTTTAATTTGGCATTTTATTGATCAGTGGAAACCATTTTTAATAATGCCTATGGTGATCCATCTTTCTCTTCTTGACTAAGCTTGTATATTCTAGAGCCTTATTTGAAATCATTCTCTGATAGACTTTGACCTTTATGTGCAATAATTTCATAGTTGTTCAGTTTTGGCTTAGATATGGCTTCTCGTCCTTTTTTCCTTCTCGGTACAGGTACTGTCATTCCAATGCTTGAAAACGTTATTCATGTTGTCCCAATTGATAAGCTCGCTGTCCATTTTCATGACACTTATGGGCAAGCTCTTTCAAATATTCTAATATCGCTCCAAGTAAGCAATCTTCTCAAATTTTCTGCTTTGACATTAAGCTGCCAACATGAAGGATATGTTTGTTTTAATATGACTGAATTTACATTACCTTCTTTGCATTTTGGTTTTTGACCAACACATTGGTCTAACTCATATCTCTTGTGTTACTAACGGTTATTTAGCAAGCTGCTTTTAATGATGCTTTAGATAGATTTTTTATTAGTAAATAGGAAACTATGAATTGAATTTGTGATATTATTGATTGTTCAATGGCAATGCGAATTTGTTTCTGGTTTAAATTATGAGCAAATCCTTATGGTGAATGCATCTCGATAATTTCTCTTTTTTTTAGGCTGCTATGCATGAATGTCTTTCTTTTTCTTTTTCACTGAAAGGTACAATATCTGTATGCATCTCTTTGATCTGTAAAGAGATCTCATTGTTGGTTTCATGGCCGTGCTGATAAGATATATTTGAAAACTGTGTTCCTCAACATTATTGCCGTAGTTTAGCAAGGATTAAGATTTTATTTACGGGCATGGACTCTGTTGATCATTTTCTTCATACATGGTTTTAAAGCAATAAAATTAATGTAAAAGGTGCATTTTAGGAAATAGGTTTTAGGTTTTGCCAGTTAAAGAAAATGCAATAATTGTGTTTAAGGTAGATCAAATGTTACTTACACATTGATTTGGATTTACTTAATTAGTTTTTTTTTTCTTTGTAATATTAATAGAAACATGATGTATCTTGTAGGTTTAATGATTTTGCAGTTGTATAAAATGTTGACAGCAAGGTTAAAGACAGATGAAAAACACATAGATCTCGCTTTACTTCATTTCTTGCTTTTTTCTTCCCTCCCAAGGTCATACTCTACTCTCTATTTGACAAATTTTGGCCAATATTCTACAGTCTTATTTTATAGTTTATTGGCCAAAATTTTTTGAGAGTCACTTGTTTGTCATAGTTATGCCTGCTTAACATTATTGTCGTGATAAAAGATATTAGTGTGCTCCATCTAGTGACCTAATATTTAAAATTTTCAGATGGTCTAGGAATGTTATGAAGCACTTTAAATATTTCAATAATTTTTATTCCCTTCACAGATGGGGATCAGCACTGTGGATTCATCTGTTTCTGGTCTTGGAGGTTGTCCATATGCTAAAGGTGCTTCAGGAAATGTTGCCACTGAGGATGTTGTTTACATGCTCAATGGACTTGGAGTAGAGACACGTGTGGATCTTGAAAAACTCATGTTGGCTGGGGATTTTATCTGCAAGCATTTAGGGCGGGCATCTAGTTCCAAGACAGCAGTTGCCTTGAGTAGTAAGAAAGCTAACTCCAAGCTTTGAGGTACAAGAGCTAGAAAACCTTATAATCTTATACTGTAAAAATTTGTATGTATGCTGAAAAACCATATTCAGTTGCATGCTTTTCCAGTTGGATCAATATTTTTTAAAATATTTGGCAAAGCACACAAATTTAGTCCCAATGTGAACTCTGTAGCTAAAAGTAAAACTGTTATGGAATAAAGGTTCTTGCAATTCAAGAGCACACATCTATTTGATCCTTGAAGTGTGTTATTCTGAGTTTTCTGTCACATGCATATCCTTATCAATTTAATGGCAAGATCCAAATTGGAGCATTGTTTTCCTCGAACATAATTTTGTTGCATTAGCATTTGAAAATTAAATTTATATTGCTCAATCTTGGTTAGAAAATAGTGCACCCCTTGATCATTTTTATTTTCAATTGCCACATGGGAACCACATTGGTGCCCTATGTTTAAGCTCCCAGCACATGTTAAACATTCATAAGCAACTAGCTTGGTGCCACATTGTCTCGTTCTATGAGACACACTAATGAGGGAATAAACTTTTAGCATGCAGATTTTTATTTTCTTTTTTTTAAAAAAAAAAAATGAAATGGCAGACGTTGGGCTGTAGGCAACCCATGATTTCTGTGAGGCGTTGTTTGAGTTGGAACAAATTTAGCATGAGTTATAATTGCTGCAAAGGTTGAAGGCAAGTGCATTTGGGCATCACTTAATTTGACAATTAAAAAGAAGTATGACAGTTAACCATTTATTTTGGAATGATAATTGTATATCTTAGTAATGTTTGGTAGGAAGGAAAGAAAATAAAGGGTATGTGTTGAGGAAGTGGGCTTCATGTCTTGGACCCAATGTGGTGAGAGCTCTACAAGATACAACACTAAAAGGGGGCACTGAAATAATGTTCTAGAGTCCCTTCTTTGACGCTCAAGTTAGTGGACAAAGCAAAGAAAGGGTAGAGAGAGTGAGAGTCTTGCCTTAAATAGCTCATATATTCCTTGTTTGGGCTTCAGGGATCTAGTATGAGAGGTTTGGATGATGCCGCATGTCTTAATAGTGGTAGGAGACATGGTTTGGCTCGCCCAGCTGTCCAATATTCTAAGGGAAGCCCTTGATCTTTTTTTGTTTTTTGAATAAGAAGAAGATTAGTTTTTGTTACTAGGGAAGCCCTCACCCTTGTACAAGAATTGGATATGTGTCCTCGAGTGGCCCCAATATCCATTGTACTTTGACACTAACGTGCGACAATTGCAACCACTGAAAAGTTAAAGCAGCGATAAGCTCAAACTGATGTAAAATTCCTTTTGAGTTTTCTTTCTTCACTAACTTCTCTCTACTAGACTGGAAACAGACATCTGCTTGGATTTGTCCAAGCTTGAAATTGGTTCATCAACGTGAAAATGAAATCAAAGTAAGTTGAAGCAGAATTTGACACCAACAGAATAGAAAAGGTTAGGAAGGGATAAAGGTCATTTACAGTGCCAAGCAGCCTTATCTTTGTATAAAAAGAATAACGCATGTTCGGATCTCATTAGTGTGTTGTGATTATTGAATTTTAATGCAACTCATCAGAGTAATTGACAGGGTAACAAGGACAGAACCAGCTATGGTTATGCTCTGTTCAGTCCATGCATGGTAGAGTGCATGGTGTATTATTGTAGTTTGTTATTTTTTTGAAGGAATTAGAAAGGAAGATTGGTTGCAGTTATAGTGGATTAGCTACTACTTACTTGTCCAAAATGTGCGATTGTTAAAGAGACATCACAGAAACGAATCCCCATTTCCACTCTTCCTTGTCTCTCAAGTTTGAAACATGTTACTTTTTATTAAAATGGCCATTTACCTGAAAGCCTGCGCAAATTCTTGCTTTTGTTCATACCCTTTGAAAAATGAAACTCTCCATCAAAGAACATTGATACTTAAATACTGGTGAGAATAGCGGAATTAAATTGTAGGAAGATTGGTTGGTGGTCGGACAGAATGGTAGGTGGTGTATCTTCCAAACATGCATGCCATGGTGACATTCATATCAAATCTCTGCATTAAAACGTAAAAGCTCTTTATATGCTGTCATACACTTTTCTTTTTATTTAAAAGGGTTGTGGTGCTTATTTAAATGCACTGACTACTTGTCTGTCGTAGGGTTGAGGAATTCCGGTTTGAAAAGAGCGCCAACTGCTAGAAAGATGAGAGAACGGAATGAGAAGAAGGGGGGGGATAGGAAGAAGCATCCTAATATTCGAGGGTCTAAAGTGAAAAAAGTACAAGTCAAAGTATGGATTTGTCCTTTTTATTTATTACCTTTGATAAATAAAACGTCATAATCCATTTTTCTAATTAATAATTCACTTTCGGCTTAAATATTAAAAACGCTGGGGAACTATTTCACTCAATGTGAAAATTTTTTATTTCTTTGTTAGTACGCAGAAACTCCTTTTTTTTTTTTTTTTTTACCTACACTAACTCTTAACCCATTCCATATCAAGAGTCACTTGACACGTCAGCAAGTTACACCATATGTTAGTCAACAAAAAGTGTCAGTTGACATTAAGTTTAATAATTGTTAATTAGAATTAAGAGCTTGTGTGAGTAAGATTTTTTTAAACATAATAAAAGAATAGAGATTTTTCTTGTAAAGGGAAATAATTTAGGGTTTTTTATATGCAAGACTTCATTTTTAGAAATCAGTTAATGGATGGGAAGTCTTTAGTTAAAGGCTACTTAATAAAGCCAATCAATTACATTTAAGGAAAATTATGTTATCTAATTACATTAATCTCATATTCTTTCCTTTTGAACTTTTACTAATGCAAAATACTTATAGAATCATATCTCTACTTTAATTTCACACAAAATTCAATGTAGAATCCACTCGACATTAAATTTTCTGTAGTATGTCAAACAATGTTTATATCATAAATTTTGTACTAAAAGTTTTCAGAGTTAAAAATTCAGTAACTAACTGGCCAATGTTGAATTTTTTCAGTTTATCAAACAACACTTTAGTGCTTGTATTATTTCCACTCACTTTCATTATTTCCATCTTTCCTCTTATTTCTAACCATTTAGCGCAATTCTTTTTGCTGTTGGCTCTGACTTCCAAATGTAAATGTGTTTTATTTTACAAATTATTTTTTTAAACAAAATTTTTTTGAAATAGTTAAAATTTTGACTATGAAAAACACGAGTTTCATATATTAATACACAAATTAAAAAAATTATGTATACGTTTGAGTACTTGATTTAATAATAATAAATAGAAGTATTCTTTACTTATAAAATCAGACAGTAATATGGATTCCTAAAGTTGCATGTACTTTAATTTAAAGAGACAGTGTCATGGGTGTATGTTAGCTGTGAGATTGGGGAGCACTCTCAGCACTTTGCTGAAACTCTCGGGGAACGTGTGTGTTATATATAAAAATTGAGGCCCTGAGAGTTTTTAATATGTGTGGGTTCCATAATCTTGTTGTGTGTCCTTGACCCTGAGCTGCTCTTCATTTTTCAGCTTCATGGTAGCTTGCAAGTGTACTGAACTGCTGGTTGGTAGGTTGGGGGCATTAATTTGAGGGCACTGCCCTCCAAGAGGAGTTCTGTGGGTGTCTCAGATTCTGTAGTTTTTCATTTTTAACAAGTCTTTCCCTTTTAGTTTTTAGCTTTGAAAGTTGAATCTATTTCTTTCCCTTAATAATGGCTACTGATTAGGTCAAGTTCACAAATATCATTCTCTCTTTCTCTTTTCATAAAGGCTTCTCTAGCAGCCTTGCTAGGAGTTGCATGCCCTGTAATTGGTATTTACCATTATAAGCTATGCATTTGTACACTCGAAAGGACACTCATTGACCAACACAGATAAAAGGTGATGAAGAGAAATAATGTAACTGAAAACTTAAAGAGTCTTTCGTAGGAAGAAAAGAAGAAAAAAAGAAACGGATGGAAGGAAAAACTACTTTCTTTGTTCGATAGGAAGAAAATAGGAAAAAAAAGAATACTTCATGTTTTAAAAAGCTTTTGAATAATTTTTTTTAAAAAATTAAATAATTTTTTATATTTTTATTTTCAATCAAATAAATCTTTATGATTAAAAGTTGATTAACTACCATTAATGAAAACATCATTTGTTATTTTTATTCTTACATGATGTTGAGATGGATGGTGAAAATGTCATATGAATATATTATCATGTCACATTAACATTTTCTATGACATATTAGTATATCATATTAATACTACGTGATATAATATGTTTTGTGAAATTTAGATTAATGATAGCCAACTGTTAGTCATAATGACTTATTTAGCTCAAAAAAATATATAAAGAATTTATTCAATTTTTTTAAATAGTTTAGAGATTTTTTTAAATATTATGCTTAAAAACAAAAGACTATGAATGAAATTGGGTTTTTTTTTCTCAAATCTAATCTTTTCAAAAATTAAAAAAATATTTATTTAATTTAAACTAACTTTTTTATTTATAATTTTACTCATAATCTTTTTCTTTCCTTTTATTTTTCATCTTTCATACTAAATACAAAAAAAATAAAATTTTCTCCTTCTCTTCCTTCCTAGCAAAGGAATATAGAAAACTTAAAATACAAAAATGGTTGCTGCTTCAGGTACTCGTACGCATACTACGACCTTCTGTTAGCAACGAAACTGATTGTACAGTCTCTGGAACTTAAGCAAATTTGTTAGCTAGGCTTGGGACTAGCACCCAAAGTCTCGAACACAATTCAATTTTTGGGCTTTTTATGCATGCAAAAAGGGGAATCAATGGTCTTTTTTCCTTTTTCCCCTTTTGGTTTGGTATATTGATCAAAGATTTAAGCCCTATTACTAATTTAATGCTTACTTTCAATTTTCAAAAATAAATAAATTGAAAACATCAATTTTTAGTTCAAGTTTATTTTTAAAAAATAAAGATTATATGGATTTATCTTTATACAAACTGAAAATTTAAGGATAGAAAAAATAGGATTTGAAATTCGAAGGACAAAAAAGGATATTTATGTTAAATTTTAAAGACCAATGGTGAGATTTGTTTACCCTAAAACTTTGCTTCAATGTCAAGGAAGGTTTTCGAACCTTTTAAAGTATTAGGGTTTAGGGTTCATCAAGCGTGAGTTTCATCTAATTCTATGTTAATTTATTAGTTTTATTTGATTGATTATTGGTTAAAAACGGAATAAATGAAGTTGCTATAATTTATGTGGAGTAACCAAGAAATGTGGACTATGAATAATTAATTTAATTTTTCTTGAATTAATATTCACTACAACTTTTACGCTACTTCATTATAATTCCTAGGAGACAAAACAATGGAAAGCCGGGATTAAACAATTTATTAAAGTTGTCATTTGTGAAGTAATGCAACTGTTTATTCACACTGAAACCCTCATCCAAGGCTTTTGCAGTTTGCATAAATAACACACTTATGCTTTAATTTGTTGTAATAAAACGTGTTTAACCGGCGATGAGATTTCTCTAAAGGACAAAGTGATTGCTTCATATGTTTACTGTAGACAGGAAAAGTATAGTTCCCAAGGGATAATCTTTTTCCATTTTATTTTCCGCGTCCGAGGTGAGACGGTGAAAAACTTGGCATTTGCAGGCGGGGAGAAGAGTGAGAGACAAGTGATATAGTGGACTTTGTGGCTGGCAAAAGGAAATCAGTACCAAACTTACGGTGGGGCCTGCTTCATAATCATTCATGGCAGAGAAATTAAGATGAATAGATGGCCCCCAGTCTCACACTACTACAACCTTATGAAAATAATGATACTGCTACTACAACCTGATCAAATCAAGCATATCTACGGCCTTAATTATGGATACCATTTGAGTTATTGAAATGGCCAAATCTGTACAAATCCATATGTACCTACAACCTTAAATTTGCTGCACATCTCTACTTGTATACCACTATTTATATATGCATGGGAAACTTATAAGTGTGTATATATATATATATATATATATATGATAATGTGATGGAAATTTAAATTAAGCATATATACAATATTATTTAAGCAGGCGATGTCTGATGGTCATGGATCCCTGACAAATTTGGAATACCTAAATGAATTCTAAATAGAGAACAAAAAGGGAGATACCAGTTGAAGCACAGTTGTTTTCTTATCAAGTATTAGTATCCAACAAGCTGAGAGAGTACAGCAAACCACATACAAACACCAGCAGGGAGCAACAGACCAACCCACTGGAGCAAAAGCAGACTGGTAATTAATAACATCAACAACCCCCATTAATGGCAATATTAATGTTCATTCTATTTATCTATCTATTTATCATAAAATATTCTCTTCCTATATAGTAATCTTTAACAAATAAAAGTATCTTTCTTCACCAAAAAACTCAAATCTAAAGTTTCCATATACATCTGTAACATCACTTGAGGTACTTCTGCTTAGTGCTAGCATGGCCTCAAGCATCAAAAATGCTCTCACAAGAAAGAGAAATGAAATTAAAATTTAAAAAGAAAAAAAATAAAAGGAAAAAAGAAGAAGAAAAGACAAAAAAAGATATCTCAGCTTGAAAGGAAGGACATCAAGCTTTGGCTACTAGTTCTTAATCTCCTGCTAACTTATCTGTTGTGTAGAGGATTGGGGCCTGTATAGACTTTCCTCTGTTCAGCGCCAAAAATGTCATCGCCATCTTTTGCTGTATTTGATCCTTTAAAGCCACCTTGGGATTTAAAATTAGGACTTAGGCTAGCGCCAGACCCAGCTCTGAATCTGTTATGATTATGATCATACACACCTGCAGAACATGGAGTCTCAAACTGTAGCAGCATCAGCAGGAGGAGAGACAAACAAGCTAGGCCTTTTCTCAGGCTCATCTGTTTCTTCTTGCTCAGAACCCAGGTCATGGCAATGGCATGGAACAGAAACACAAACACACTAGTCTCTCTCCGCGAAACCCCACCTCAGAAACGGATGGGAATGGCTGATGTTCAAGGGAATGAGCTGAGAGACGATTGAAAGATTGTTTTTATAAAGAAGCTTTTTGGTTGTTTTGGTACTTAGAAGCGTTGGGGTTTGAAGAAGAGGCAAGTCAATATGGGTTGAGAGTCAAAATGCATAGGACTTGCTGCCTGGTTTCTGTGTATATATAAAGAAGAGAAAAAAGAAGAAAACATGGGCATATGGGGGAGAAAGTGATATTGGGAACTTATTTGCTACTGATTCAGAGCCTGAGGCTAGCTAGTATATTTTTGGGCTTGGGAAAGGGAAAACTCTACAAACAGAGAGAAAGAGAAAGAGAGAAGGGGAGCTTGATTTCATAACCTGAAAGCTCTTCCCAGTCTTTATCAAAATTGAGTCATGTGATAATAATCATTTTTCTTGGCTTTTTCTTTGTTTTTGCTAAATGAAAATCCTTGGCCTTTGCCAACTAGTATGAAAGAGTGTCCTTGTATGCTCTTTACTAGTCATAAAAGTCGATAACCTTTTCTCCACGAAGGAAAGCCCAAGGGCAACTTGGGCAATTTCTTTTCTTTTCACTTTCTGAAAGTGTATGGATCTGCACTATATTAATACATGCAAGCTTAAAAGCATCCCTTGAATTTCTTTTTATTATTTTTGTTCACATTTAACGAAATGGGTTATCATCACATATATCCTAAGACCATGGGATTTTTTATCTGCATTCTAAATGTTATCAACAGATTTACTAAAAGATTTTAAAAAATGATTTACAAAAAGAGAGAGCAAAGAATAGAAAAAAGAATAAGTTATGTTATATATAATTATATATATATTACACTAAAACATTTTTGGCATAAAAAGACATTGGGTTTCTTTATATTCTTAAATTTCCCTTATATAATTAATTTTTAATAATGTTAAATTAATCATGGATTTATCAGAATAAAATTTTAATTGTTTTACTCTTTTTTTTTTATTTGTTGCTTCAATTGAGAATCCTTGGGATAGTTTTAACTTTTATTGGCTACTTTTTTTTTTGTTTAGAAAATTTTAAATATTTTGTACTATTACTCTTAGTTCTACTCTTATTAAACCACTTGTTAATGCAGAAATAAAAAAATTATTTATATTTCGAGCCTTGTATTTTAAAAGTGCTCACATTTAACACTTTAAATTTCTAATTATAAATGTACAAATAAATATATATTCATGCGCAATTAGAAGTGCTCGTGGGCCAAACTAAAATCGAACTTTTTTTAAAAGTCAAGTATGAGCTCATTGAGCTTATTTACACATTATTTTATTATTAAAATAATAAAATATTATTTTATGTTGATATTTTAAAAATTAAATTAAATTAAATATATTATTGATTAATAAAACAATGTACTCATATTCAGATTGAGTCAAGTTTTGGGTCTAAAAGTCCATGCCCAAGCCCACATGAGTTAGGTTGGAGGTATGAGTTTAGGTAAGTACCCTAATCCTTGGATACTTGTACATTACCACCTCTGAGGACGAATACTAGTATATTCGAATATAGAATATACTATCATTATCAACAGCACTAAATTTTACCCAAGTCATCAATTATAATTGAATAAGACATTAAAGTAGACTATTACATTCTATAAGCATGTAAAACACTATACAATCTCCAATTTAATAAAAATATCTATTAAAGTTGAAGAATATGGTTATATATCCAATGTTATTAATGAAGAAATTAATATATTTTATTACGTCAAAATAAATTTAAATTTGAAGGATAAAATAGATAATTTAGCAATACTAAATATGATATAAGAGTTCATGTACCTAGGAAATAAGATTCCATGATGTAGAAACAAAAAAAAGTGATGACTGACTAATTGTATATACATTCAAAATTTGAAAGCCCTTTTTCCTTAGTCTTCCATCCTCTGAGTACTTTGAATTTGTTAAACCAATAATAAAGAGTTATCTAGTGAAAAAGGGGAATAGATTGATTCATCAGTGAGATTAGTCAATAACATAATCAACTCCATGCTTTCTAAATCTGATTAAGATAGGTCCAATTCCTATTCAGTATGCCAAAGTGGACCCATCCATACCTTGATTCCCTCTACGTTTATTTAATTTTCTATTTTATTAAGTTTGATGAGCTCAGATTTGATTTCTAGTTGATTAATTGATGTGCCTCTATCTCTCACCTGCCCCAAAATCAAAATCCTATGCAACATGCACTTTGGTGGCGTTTGATACTTTACAATGTAATGTGATTACAGGTAATGTGATTGCAAGTAATGTGATTGCAGAGAAAATAACATTACAGTACTTGGTATGCAAGTAAAATAATGATTAAAATGCAGGAAAAATAACATTACAGCGTTTGGTTTACAAGTACTTTGCTGGGAATGTAATATTAATTTCCAAAATTACCCCTAGTTATTAAAATACAAGTTTAATATATTTATATTTTTTATTATTAATTTTTATATAATATCATTTCTTAAATATATTTTTAATGTCATATATTTTATTTTCATTTATTATTATAATCTTATATATTTTATTTTTATTTCTTTAATATATTTTTATATTATATATTTTATTTTAATTTATTTTACCTATATTATATAAATTTTAATTTTTTATATTTTATTTTTTGATTCTTATATTATATATTTTATTTTAATATTTTTTATTTTAATTATAATAGTATAAAATATTTTTAATAAGGTAATAAAGTTGAAAGGTAAAATTATCTTTAAGAACATTGCAGAGTGCAATGTAATGTGATTGCATTGGTTTTGGACTGCAATCACATTACATCCCTTGGTTGTAATGTGATTATATTGCAATCTTACATTGCAGTGGTCTATTGCAAAACAAACACTGTAATGTAATTTAATTGGACACATTACAGGGAATGTGCTTTCACTTCCCCGATACCAAACGCCACCTTTGTTCAATGTGTCAAGGAGGGTATGTACACTCCAGCATTAATTCTTTGAGGAAAAATCTGAAATTTTAACCATTAAAATGTCTTCTTATTGACTATCAATGCTTTTCAGTCAATGGGATAAATAGGTAAGTTAATGAGATTTACCCCTTAATTGTCTTAGTAAGTAAGAAAAGGGGCAACATTAAATATATAGTGTATCCCAAAGCTCCCCTATGTTTATGATTTTCAGCTTTTGAGCCAACAACTGATCTATTAAGAAAAGAGAGGAAAATAAATTTTGATGATGAGGATAAAAACTTAGGGAGCAATTAACGAAAGAGACAAAGACACAGGAGCTTGGGTGGGACATAAAAGAGGTGGGGAGTTGAATATCACAATGTATGTAGTGCTCACTTTCTTTTAAGGAATGATGTTTTGCCTCACTTTTTTTATTTTTAAGAAGAAAGATCAGAACATCAAAGTCATGGACACTTAATGATTTTTGCACCCAAAGAGAGGCGAGCATTTTTCTCTCTTACCATACTTCATTTTAAAGTATATAAAACAAATGTTTTTCTTCACATCACACAAATAAATAATTCATTTTCTTTTTCCATCACTACTCAACAGATTGGTTACCTGCAGTGCTCCTCTTATAGCCAACCATACTATGCTATGTGATTATATATAGCCAAATATCAGATATAGAAAAACACCCAATTTGCAAGCTTGTTGGCCTAGCTAGTTTAGCCATATGACATTTTTCTTACAATTTGGCTTGCTATATATACTACCATCTCCAAAACTTAGGCCATTTTGGCTCAGGGAACATATAATCCACAAATATATACACTAGAGAATTGAGAGGACTAATGCCAGTTGAGTAGGCTTGTATGAGTTGACCCCAGATGGCCATTATGCAACAAGTGGGTCATTTTGAAGTAATTATGGCATGCAAACAGGTAGGAATTAATCACAATATGGGTCAGATCATATTTTGATGATTATTTCACCTGACTTGTTCAAGTCTTTGTTGCGAAAGCTAGCTATGTGAGTTTGGTCTAAGATTTGTTGCTATCAAAAAAGTTCAATTACATTAAATGTACATGACTGATCATAGATGTAGGGAAAGAGAAGCTAAGGCGCCTTGGAATAGTCCAACCAAATTGCATTCAGATTAACCTTAACAGACTTTATTTTTTTTTATTTACTTCCTCACAGGCAGATGAAAGCACACGCACTTGATGCACAAGCAACCCTAGTTATAAAAAGGGACTTGTTAGTAGTGACTTGAAAGTACTTTTGATATTCTTGTATTTTATGGGATTTACATGCTATTGTCTCGATCAATATCTCTCCGTTCACTATATATGGTCTTCTTGTAGCTCAATTTTGACACAGAAAAGAGACACAACTAGACAAACTAAGGTGATAGTATAACAAATAACAAAAAGAAAAAAAAATCAAGTATAGATGATATATGCATTAATTGTACATGTGCAAAATGCATTTCCATTCAATCCTAGGTGTTTTCTAGCATGTGAAAAAGGAAAAAAACAATAAATACAAGATGGTGGTCTTCTGATTAGATGGATGGTCTATAATAATTTTAGGATGGTTCATGATTTTAGACACTTGTCAATCAATCTCGAATTGAAGGAGCGGACCATAAGGTCAAATTCTATACCAATTCTATAATAATGATCATTGTAAACAAAATACGCTAAATATTACAAATTATAAGACTTAATGATAACTCTATGATATAGAGTTATTTAATTAGATTTTGGATACTAAATTAGTTAAGTCCTTATGAGTTTAAGTTATATTGAGTTAGTTTTTATGCATTTAGTTATTTAGTTTAAGATATGTTGATGTAGTTAAATTTACATAATTTTAGTTCATTTTAATGTTGAAAGGCCTAGTTTAAGCCAATATTGATTTAGTCCTTATTTTGGTAGGTGTTCGAATGCATAAAAGTGCATGAAGCTCAATGGTGTTGAATTATGCAATGGAAACTAAGTGCAGATTTTCATTGAACATGTTACGGTAATTCAGACATAACCTTAGCTACAGAGATTCAATCAACATGATTCTTAGATCATAAGAAAGCTTAAAGGCAGACCTACTTAACACTTTCATGTTTACCATTTTGCCTAGATCAACCTCAATGTAGGAGAATGCAAGATGAATTACTAAATTAGTTTTGCACCAAGGGTCTATACGGAGTAATGCCACAGGCAAGAAGCACTCAAGGCCGTGGCGCCCAAGGGAGCATCATTGCTCCCATACAAAAACTTGAGAGCTTGGTGCCATGGCAGCCAACGAGGAGGGCCGTGGCATCGGGTGAAGAACATTGAAAAAAAATTATTAGGCTGGGATGTCATAGTGCCCATGGAGCAAGATTGTGGCACTTTGACATGGATTATGTAATTGCAACCAATTGAGAATTGAGTTTTTAGGGTTTTTTGTAGGTTTCAAATTTGTGATATTTGGTAGTTGAAAAAGGGACTCAAAGAATGAATGAATAGCAGTTTTTGAGAGAAAAGAAAACGGCTCTCCAACAAGGAAAACAAGAAGAAATCAAAGGCAACTAAAAATCGAGAATCAAAAGAGGATTTGATATTCCTTGCTTTTTTCATTTCTTTCTTTCTTTTTTTTTTGCTGTAGAAATGATCTTTTCTTTTGAAATGGTCAAGTTTGTTGTAGAAAAAATGATGAACTAAATTTGTTTCTAGGATTATGGTTTATTTCATTTTGTAGTTTGAATATATAATTTCTCTTTGCTTGGTATTAAAGGATGATGCATGATTTATTCAATTCTATGTTTATTGCTTTTCAATGCTTGATTACTAGTTGAAATATATTGGGCTCCAAATGTAACTCTTTGGAAGGACTTTAGAATAAACCATTGTTTTGAATAACCTATGTTTGATTCACTTTGGAGTTAGGTGATAGTTTCATATTTAGGATAGACATATACCTAAATATCTTAGGCAGCCAAATTAGAACAAGAATTAATTTATATAGACATATAGAGTTAGTTTTGAAAAGGTGTGTGTGCAAGATCTCGATAGAGACTTGTATATAATATGGATTCTAGGTTAGCCATGTATCCCCTTAATCTAAGTTGAGAATGATTAAATTTAGATGAAATTTTGAGAGACACCATAATCCTAGGTTTTGAATTAATATTTTTCTTAGTGAAATTTTATTCTTCTTTATATAATGATTTTTAACTTAATCAATAATTCAAATTTGGGTGCTTAGGTATGATAAACTTTGTTCTAAATTTAATACTTAGTAGGAATAGGTGCAAATCTCTTTCGGAAACAATACTCAACTTACCTTTATATTACTTTGCTCTAGCTTATCCCTTTGCCATATCTACTCACGGATTTTTTGTGACTCACACGTTATTTTTCTCATTTATTTTGTTGTAGATCAATGATAGTATTTTGATAGCAACTAGTGTCGAAGATACCAGTGTTTGATCTTCATTTTTTTATAGGTGTCTAACATCCATTTGATGTCTAGAGAGTCGATCATGTTCTGCTAACGAGTCAGTCATAAGTTTATATTTATGGATTTAAGTATGTTTATGGATTACGAACTTGTTATGTTAATGTAGCCTATGTTTGGCATTTTACATGGATAACATTATGTATGATATTATGATGATGGCTCAAGAGCCTATATGAATACTCGAGGGTGTTGTTGATAATAATGATATTGAGCACTGTGATAGTGGCACTTATTAATATATATATATATATATATATATATCAAATGCTTGAGCTTATACAATTAAGTTGAGAAGTTTCTTAATTGTATGATGAGTATTATGAATACATGCATGATGATTTTGTATGTAAATGGATGTTATAAGACACTTCCGCATCTAATGATGAATGTTTAATGATGTTATGGTAAGAGGCTTATTTGGGTCTAGCGAATTATGCTCGTTTAGGTCCATGGGCCAGTCATGATCCCTCTAGAAAATGGGATGTGATATTATACACCAATATCAAGGTACAATTCCAATTGAGATAGATTTTCTTCAAACCAAAAACAAATTTAAATATTGATAAAAGATTCAAGTGCAAAGGCAATCCAAATTTCATTCTTCCATTTCCAATATCCAATAACAAAGTAAGTAATTTGTGGAGTAGTAATTTAAGAACAACTATCAAGACAAGTGAGTCCGGGCATTTTGCCATTGACTAATAATAAAGGGTAGGATCGTATCAACTTTCAAGCAAGACAAAGCATTGTAACAGCAAGATGGTTTGACACATATAATCACCGACCACCAAAGGATTCAAACCATTTTGCATAGTGATAATGTCTACTGTCTAAGTTTCAAAGTTAACCCAGTTCATTTCAAAAATAAAAGGGTAAAGTTATTGACCAACAAAGTCTAAGGTCAAGACAAGATTCTTCTACTGTTATCAACCTATGCTATCATTCAAAGACAAAGTGACTCAAATGCTACTGTTCTTTCAAAAACCAATTTTCATTTAAATATTTACGAAGTCATTCATTTAATCAATTTATGGACAAATATTCAAGTTTTAAGGTATCAAAACATTCAAAAAGCTTGTTCCTCATACACAAAACTAGATACATAATAGACATATTCACATAACATATATATCTTTCATCAAATATACTTTTAAAACCACCATTCACATCACAATCTATGTAGAAATTAATGCTTCATAAAAAATACATTTCAATGCAAGATTGTAGACAAGGCTTACTTAATTATATCAAAATAATTAAAACTATAGCATGTACCCACCTCGTTGAAGCGTGCCTTTCATCTTATCACCTTTCGTCGAAAGCTCGACCTCTTCAGATACAATTTCCTCAAAAACACCTATCACATACTTTTCACCATTAATATCTTTATTTTCATCTTAACTAGCATTAACAAACCTTTATCCTTTCCATAAGCTTCTTCAATCATCCATTAATCCAAAATTAGTAACTATAATATAACATAATAGTGGGTTCTAGGACTTAACTAGCTAGAGGGGTTGTAACTTTACCTTGGTCAGCTTGAGAAAGTTTAATCCATCATAAAATATATAGTTTAAAGATTAAAAATGGATTTTTTTTGGGAAATTCAAAGATTATAAAGATCAAAACCAAGAGTTTAGGTGTGAGAAATGAGAAAACTTTACCTTTTGAAATGTGTAAAATAAAAAATTAAGCTTGAGAAGTACTTTTAAATGCTTGGAATGATTCTTGATAATGGGAGTGAAAAAGGGAAAAAAAGAGGTGAAAACTTGAGCTAAAGATAAATCAAGGAAATCGAGGGTTTTTGGGGAGTTTTGGGTGTATTTCATTAGGAAAAAAGTCTAAAATATCCTTATTTTTTGAAATTTGAAATGCATGTATCGATACATTTGAATCATATATTGATACTTTTTGTTTTGGGTTTCATTTATCAATTCATGTTCATCAAAAGCCTTTTCTGGGTTTCATGTATTGAAGCATAATCAACATAGATCAATACATTTGGTCTAGAATGCAGTTTTCAAGTTCAAAACAAAACTTTTGACCTTTTATTTGTCCCAACTTTCAAATAAACTCATTTTGTTATCAAATCATGCATTTTCTAAGTTATAATTGTTCATAAATCAGGTTCAAAACATCAAATTAACAACTCACCAAGCTAAGTTAAAAATTTAACCTTATGTAAAAAGTGAGGTTTGACAAACAATATTAACCTTTGACTGAGAAAATTACTGCTAAAGTTAAGTCATGGACTTTTAAATTTCTTTTATATGGGGGTAGATTGCAATTAATCAAATAAATTATTTTTAGCTCATAGAATTTTTGGAGCTAGATTTTCTTGCTCTTAAGAAAGTACTGTCTAAAATTGAAGCTATTTGTAAATCTTTTTTATGGAATGTTGATCCTTTGGCAGGAAAAAGGCCCTAATTGCTTGATTTCATTTGTGTAAAGTGAATAATGGGTGTGGTTTAGGGATATGTGGTATTTTTAAGTGGAATGTTGCTGCTGCTTTTAAGCACTATTGGTGCTTGAGTGTTGACAAGGAGAAACTTTGGATTAAATGGTTACATGAGTATCATTTCAAAGGAAAACCTATTTTCATGATTTCTGAAGGAAAGAATCTTTCTTGGGTCATGAGGAGACTTTTAAATATGGATAAAAATACATTGATGAATTCAATAGCTGTGTAACAAGTGGTAGATCAGCATAAGGAAGTCTTACTTTAAGGCTTGTTTAGGGCATTGTAGTGTTGGTTGGAAAAGACTTGTTTGATGCTCACTTTGTAGCCCCGAACATAGATTTATTGCCTAGATTATTGTTCAAGATAGATAACTAACTAAAGATAGGTTAGTTAGATATTATATTGTGCCTGATGGTCATTATGAGTTGTGTAAACAAGTTGACGAAAAATACGCAGCATCTTTTCTTTGAGTGCAATCATGCTAAGGATGTTTGGCAAGCTCTGTGTAGTTGGTTGTGGGTTCAAAAAATTCCAATTTACTAAGATGTTGAATTTGAGTGGTGTTATAAACTTTGTTATTAGAATTGTTGGTTGTGGTGTCTTGCCTACTTTTTATGTACCCCTTACTTTCTTTTTGATTTATGTCTATTTTGGTCGTATGAAATTTTTTACCTATATATATATATATATATATATATATAACACGTTCTAACATGATACCTCAAAAGTTTGAATATTAAAATTTAAGAGTGAATGTGCACGCATATTAACAATATTTTCATACTATTAAAATCTTCCTTCTTATCTATTTTCATTTTCCTTCATTATTTTTCGCAAAAATGAAATATTAACATTTCAACCTAAAAACTAATAATAGATTATAAGTAGAGAAAGTAAAGTTTTATTCAAGAATGTTATAAAGCCATGTAAAAACAATATTGCCATACAGTGACGGAGCTAGCCAATTTTTATTGGGGGGCCAAAGGTTAAGAAGAATAAAGTTTTTTTTTTTTGAAGATTAAAGTCATTTTCATTAAAGTTGGGTGAAATCCCCTATATACACAAAAAGGAGGGGACCTAGCTAGGGGAACTTGATCCAGGTGCGCTTCTTGAAGCTTGGCATACAAAAAAGCCAGCTGAAGTCAAAATGCTATACAACTATAAAATATTGATATTAGTCAAACTCAAAAATTACAGCCACCCTCAAACAGCCAGAAAAGGCGAGAAGAGAGCAAGAGTGAGAAACACGACCATTTTGGATGCTTCTTTCTCTTACAAATTCAAACACAAGCAGAACAACCCAATAAAGCTGATAAGCCCTATCATGCATAAAGGATCTGCACCTACAACTTAGCAATAAATTGGAATCAACATAGTCAAAAGCATGCTCAATCACTCAATCAGTTTTGAGTACACACAAAGCAGATCATGGGCTCTATCAATCCCTGATTTGGCAAGGTTATTAGCGACCACATTACCTGACCTTGGTGTGTGTTTTATCTTCTAGCCAGCAACTCTATTTTTAAGGGAAACAGTTTGAAGGATGAGTTGTCGTAACTTCCATGGGGTTTAAGAAGAATAAAGTTTAAAATTTTTAAAACTAATATATTGAATTTAACTATTAATAATCAAAAGATTTATAAAAGAAAATAATTTTATATAACATGCAAATCAAAAGAAACAAAAAAAAAAAGAAAAAAACTTCTAATAGTGCTTTAGAAAAGTTTTGTTTGACGATGGCAATATCTTTTTTAATATGAACAATTAAATTATTTGTAAGAAACTTATCATTTATTTTGTTTCGAAATTTTATCTTTCTCAATATAATCAACTAAAAAATTAATTTAGTCAGCATCAATATTTTTATTTTATTATATTTAAGTTTATAACACCAAATATTAAACTATAATGCATAAAATAGAAATAGTTAAATACGATATACAGAATGAATAATTTCTTCTTATATTCAAGATAATTTTCTTTCAACTAAATATAAAATATAAAGCACATTAAAAACATACACTTGAGATAATTTTTTCTTATATAATTACAATTAATAAAAAATAATATATTAGTAAAATTTTAAACAACAACTAATAATGTAACACTAGAACTTATATTTGAGAATTATATATACAATAATTTTTTAATTTTTAAAAATTAAAATCATTAAAAATAAAATCTACATAACTGAAAAAAAAAACAATGACAAATAGGAGATATAACCTATATAACAAAAAAAAAATATGGTTGATGATTCGTATAAATTTAAAAGAGAAAATCTATAGAAACTTAAAATATATGACCAAATAGAATATAATTGAAAAACATAAATAATAATAATATAAATAAAAAAAATAAAATAAAAATTTTACCGTTTTATAATTTCACAATATAAGAACATAAAAGAAAAGAGGGAAAGATGGGTGGAGAAACTCAAAAATTTAAAAAAAATTTAAAAATTTGAGTAAAATTGAATAGAGTTTGTAAAGTCATTTTAGTATTTTTTAATTATATTAATTATTTAATAAAAAATTATT
>NW_018397271.1:2057139-2072644 GCF_002168275.2 Theobroma umbraticum | reverse complement strand
TTAAAAATATATAATATATAAAAAATTTTAAAAATTTTGAAAGTCCATGCAAAGAGACGCTCCGCCCCTGTTGCCATATTCGCACGCCTATAGACACATGCTTGAATACGTACGAATGGGAAGTTTTAGTGTATTGGGATGGACTTGAAGTGAAGGGGTTTGGTGTTTTAATTAGGAGTATGGGAAAAAGGAAGAAGAAAAGAAGCAGCAGGGAGGCGTAAGATGGCAATGAGTGGCATCTGCTTCGGATGGGAACAAGCAAAGATCAAATCCCTAAATAAGATGGGGCAGTGTCGCTATGAATATATACATGCGATATGATTAGGGGCAAAGAATATTTTTGTTCTGCAAGCAATTGGGGGTTCTTTTTAATCATTTTGCCTTTTAATATGTTTCCCTGGATGGGTCAAAGGCCACGTCCTATCATCATTGGGGCATAACTGCTACATGAGATTTCTCATTATGGGCACTGAGGGCCACTCTCGTTAATGGCTAATCATGTCTCCGGAGCCCTTATGACCACTTTTTGCCATTGCCAAAATAAATACTTCTTATTTATTTTATTAGATAAAAAGAATGACACAAAGTTAATTATAATAAAGGGAATATTTCAAAAAAAGTGACCGTGGCTTAGTTACATATTTAGTATCCAAATTAAAATGAAACAGTTGATTTAATACTTGATATAAAAAAAAATTCACAATTAACTTATTAACTCGGTTAGTCAATTTGTGACATGGCCAAATTTAGTCAACAAGCATGTGTCACGTATGTTTTTTCTAAAAAAAAACCACATCATTTTTTTAAAAAAAATTTAATTTTAAGAATAAAATAAATAGAATTTTGAAGAATAAAAAAATAAAAAAAAGTTACCAAAAAATCTGAAAATAGTAGAAAAAAAAAACACTTGATGACTTGAGGAGAGAGAGAGAGACAGAGGGAATTGGGGAGAGACAAGAAAGGGGAGAGGAGGGGTTGACCCACACCAGTTTGTGAAGATTAATGAAAAAGTGATAGAAGAAAATCTTATGTAGTTAAAAACTACGAAATGTATTCAATCATTCTTATTTAAGAATTTTTTTTTTCATATAACTATTTATGCTTCAACTTTTACTAATGCACTTCCCAAAAGATAGACAAAACATATCTCTAATATTTAATTTTCAGTAGAATATCAAATAATATTTACAATGAAAATTTATTAACTTTTTCAATACTAAAAATTCATTACTCAATTGGAAATGATAATGGAAAATCACAATAAAAAATATATAAATCTTATTTCATGACTAGATCCGCTATCCTGACGCTTCTTGTCAAGGATTTTCAACTAAAATCTTTAGTAAACTATTGAAATTAACAACGTTCACCAAGCATTTACGAAGGGAACTATCCCAAGCTCAATTCCTAGGTATAAAACCTCATCAAGTGTCTCCAACACTCGACTTAAATGCACAAGCAGAAGTAATGTGTATCTGATCACACCTTGATATGTATACAACTTTTAACAGCACACCAATTTTCACTCTAATTCTTCCCTTTTATATTAGAATCGTTTGAACTAAATTTGTAGGTTGCAGCAGATTTCAAGCACACGTGACCTGCGGAGCTGTTTGACGTGCATAGGTTAATTGCTTAATGTTCTTCATTAGTCTATTAGATTCATTCCTCTTGTTGATTATCGGTTGACAGGATTCCTTTGGTCGACTCGGGTTGTCCTTTGGAAAATTCTAAATCTTTATCTTACCGCTGGACATGTTCAAATTCAATAGCTCGAGCTTGTGTCCTTTGATAAACTAAGATGAATCTGTAAATTGCTTGATTTTCATTGGATCAATTTCGTTACTCAAGAAGGTCGTAGTTGATCACCTCGTGTTTGGGTTGACTTTTCTTGATGAAACTTACTGACTTAGCCTTTGTCCTCTCCGTTCTTAGATCAAACTTATTTAAGGAATCACTACAAAAATTGTGATATTTACCAACGGAAGGTAAAGGTTGAAAATCCATCGGTAAGTTAAATTACTAATAGAACAATGATGAAAAATTCCATAAGTATTCGTTTAGATATACCTTGGTTGGTAAAGGCCATTTCATTGAGAGTGGGGAAATTCGCTGATAATTCTCTAACGGAACATTCCGTTAGGAATTTTGGTCAATAGAGAGTGAATCTGTCGATATTTTGACTAATTAGTAAGTGCTTAAATTTGTTGGCACATTCTTTATAGATGACTTTTCTATTAGTAGAACGAGTCACAATCCATTGATATTGTTAAAATCCATCAATAATTTCATCAGTATTTTAATGGGGCACACAAAATGTTTTTACGAAAATTGAAATTTATTGTTCCCTATTGTAATTTCAAATGAAAAACACAAATACATTTAAATATTAATACAAAAATTGAAAATATTTATAAAATATATATTATAATTAGAAAAAATTACTAATTGTAATATTTTTTGTACAATCAAAATACAATAACATACAAGCTATCTAAAGCATCTCTCAGTTGTGTCTCCTCAATGTTAGAAGAGATCGACTATTTTGATGAAGACTTAGGTTTGTTTTCGACTTCACGTAATGGAGGATTTGCGTGAGGGTCGAGTCCAAGTTTAAAATGGGGTTATTCATATTGCCCATATTTTTCTCCAATTTCTCATAATCCTTGGATTCTATGTAAGGGCGACAACATTACCAGTTAGGGTTAGACCACAAGTGAACTCGGACATTTGAGCTGCATTGAGTAGTGGTGTAGCCGACACCTTGGTGCCAAACTCATAGACGTGGGTTTGAGTGGTCTTTACCCCTCCAATAGGTCGAGCCATGCTTGCAGATCGAACTTTAATTGAGACAGTGACTCTTGACTGTACTTATGCGATAATATAAAGGCATATGTTTTCTAAAAAAAGAAAAATCATAATTTAAGGTTTAAATAACATAAATTCAAAAGTCAACAATGATTGTTTTTTGAAAACATGATAGATTGTATAATGAAATAGAACACTTATTTTAATAAGTTAACCTAACAGTTTTTCACTCGTTGTTTACAAACTCTCCACCACTTTTCATTTACTTGTGGGTGTGGTTGGACAAATTGTAAAATGTCATCTGAATCCCATAGAGAATTATACCAACTTTTGATAAATACTAGAATTAACGCAACCTAGTCTTATTCAAATAGCCGAATTAAAGTGATTAGTCAAAAGCAAATGAAAACCAAATAATAACTAAATTAAATCTAAAAGCTGATGGGCAAAATTTCACTAAAACAATTCAATTAATAAAAAGCCTAGAATTATAATATCTCTCTATGATTTAATCTAAACAGGGTGAAGTGATAAACATCAAAGTTTAAGCCCTTTCTCTTAAGTTTCAAATGGCTTAAGAATCATGTTAGTTGGATTTTAGAGTGCCATTTATGCTTGAAATACTACAGCATATACGAGAGAAACACCTAGCTGTACTTGTACAATTCATTACCACTTAAGGCTTTTTCATTGGAGAACTTTCAAAAACAAGAGTCTAAATTCCTGATAGCTAAACTTAAGACATTATATCTTAAAATTAAACTAAAGAGCTTGAATTAAATTGACTCAACTTGATTTAAACTAAATTAAGAAAAGTAAATAAAACTAATTAAATCTGAACTTAAAACTCAAGACTTAGCTAGTTTAGTACCTAAAATATGCAAAATAACTCTATGTAATAGAGTTATCAAAACTGCATATATATATATATATATATATATATATATATATATATATATATATATATAACACAACAGCTGATAATCAATATATACCAATGATCACAACACAATGACAACAACAACAAATGGTTTCTCTACATCACAACACATCACAACAAGACAATCTATACAACACAATCACCACACAAACATTTTATATATACCAACACAAAAACCACACAATACATCCCAACAAACACAGCATAATGGGAACATAGTCATAAGAATAACAAGCACATCATATATATACATTATATCCTAGCTATATATGTTCACAACACTATTACATGTTTACTTGCACAAAATCACAACAATTGTATTCATATTCTTGTACATCAATAACAACAACATCCATATCATAACAATTCATATGCAAATATAGTATTTTGAATTAATAACATGTACCATTCTTTTAGCATATATGACAAAAGTTAAGGAACTGCTTATGTGTTTCATTATGGTGCCTTCCTTCTCTATCAAGTGATTCTACTTGGCCTTATCAAATCAATGTTGCCACTCCTTGGTACCCCAAACATTATTAATGAGGGCATCCTATACTTTCAGGTGTAAGACATCCTTTTCATTTTGATGACGTTTGAAACGTTGGCCTCTTTGTTTGCTTTAAGACACTCGTCCCTTAACATATCCTACACGCAGTCCTTGCAAATTTTTCCCCATATCTTCCAGAGTGTTAAAGCATTTGTAAAGGCCCAAGTAATAGACTTCTTAATTAAAATTGTAATATATTAGTGTTGAAACAATTTTTTTTTACTTATCAATAATAATTAAAATTTTTGTTAAAAAAGAAAATGGTACCTTAAGTTTTCGTTACATTTGGTCTTTCACGTCAACCGGAACTACCCTACTTGTAAGCTAGGGACCACTAAAGTGACTCTTGATTATTTTTGTGATAGTTGGGGTCAATATTATCTCTGAAAAGGTAATGTAGCATAATTAGAACACATTAATAAAATTCATACTCATTATTCAAGTAATAGTTGTATTTGTTGTAGAGTCAAAGCTACCTTTTTTCAAGTAGAGTTAAATGGATATGTCGATTCAAATCAGGGAGAGTGGGTAAGCTTACATTGAGCCCTCAACCCTAAATCTATGGGGTCGAACAAGAGCCATCTTCACCTCCATCGGTAACAGTAGATAATGTTAAAGAGGTTAGAGGTGGCACTGTTGTTGGTGAAATGACAAGAGTTGATAGAGGTGGCATCGCTAATGGGGGAGGGGAGGGATTAGAGTACTTGCTAGTGTAGTCAATGGTGTTACTAGATGATTGGATGTTGACGTCGAGAAAGGTCGTGATGGATGTTACTTCGATGAATCATCTGTGGCACTCTACTGCACTTGGTTTATGAATTGTCTATATACAAAAAAAAAACAATTCATTAATTAACAATGAAATGATAATTAAGGAAATATTTAAACATGATATATAATGCATAACCATTAAAGAACCATAAAACATAATGCATACCCATCAAAAAATTTAAATGTCAGAACTTTACAGTATTTAAGTAATAAAAAATCATCATCAATTATCATCTAAAAATGTGAACTCATTTTTTGTGTTTTCATGTTCACATCATCGAGTTCATTTTCATCGTCTTTGTATTCATCTTCCTCTATTTCTTCATCTTTTCTTTCAACTACTTCCTATTTTTCGTAATCGATATCATTATGTTTGTCTTCAACAAATGTATTAATCTCTTCACATTCACCATTTACAAGAATTTTATTATTGCCAAGGTCACTTGAAAGAGAATCAAATCTTGTATTGAGCGCTAATTCATATTCTTGATAGAGCCTTTAATTTTTCCATCACCTTGATCACTATTCGGAATGTCAAATTGACTTTTAGCTTTTGTTCTGTGTACTACCCACCAATTACATTGATCTCTTTTGTTTGATGGATATGTATTATAGTAAACTCGAGTAGCTTGTTCAACTAAAACAAATAGTTCATTACTAGCAAGAATTGAGTTGTGTCTAATTTTAACCAACACATGAATAGGATCAACTTTAACACCTTTTTCAATGTCAAACCAATGATATTTGAAAAAAACAACTTGGTTTTTAACACCAATGTATTCCAACTCAATAATATCTATCATAGCCCGTAAAAGTCATAATCATAATTTTTGTAGCAATTTCCTTTGATGTAGATGCCACTATTCAGTATCTTACGATTCGCTCCATTGTCTAATATACAGAAATCGTATCCATTCACATGGTAACCTTTGTAGCACCTCGCCATATGCTCAGGACTATAAGACATCTCAATGATACAAGAATCAAGTTGATTCGCATGTTTCACGATCTGCTAGCATGCCATATAATTATTAGAAGTGTTAATTTAACACAATTTCAAATAGGTTTAATAAAAACAATAACTTACATATTGTTTAAATCAATTTCAAAATGTTTCGTCACATACTTTTTGCAATTCTTTTTCCAAAATATCATATTGTTTTCTTTTCATCATTTCACTAAACATCTTATAAGAATAAGTTAGCTGCAAATGATATGTAATTTTTACGTAGAATTTAAAATTAAACTTACTTAATGTATGGTAATATTTCTTCACAATTCATTAATACATATAGTTCCACAATGTAGAACTTATCCTCCCCCCAAAATCTACATTTCTCTTATTGACCTAAAGGTTGGCTAGGATGGGTGAAAACAATAAAATGATTGAGTGCATCTAGGTCTTTGCCATAATCATTTTGTGGCACCTAGTTCCTTTTTCTTGGCATAATAGGTTCAAAATATATCAAGCAAAATAAAGATATTTCCTCGATCATTTATGCTTCGCAAATGGATTTTTCAACAAATGCTTGATTTTTCACTTTTTTGTAAGATGATGTAAATACCTAAAGATCAAAATAGTATTAATTATAATTGAAATGACAAATATATTTTCAGACAAAAATCTTTTCGTAAATGAGTTGGTAACTAGAGGTTGATACCAATTAAAAAATCTGATGACATGTTCATTAGTATATTTCATCACCAATCTCTATCGATGGAGTACGTTGGTTGGTATTCTTCGCACCTCTACCATTTTGTTCGCACCAATAATGTACCAACCAACTACTGATGGAATACTTTTCGTTAGCAAAATTCCATCAATATTCCATAGGAACTGCACACTTCAATATTTGGTCAGCATTCCATCAGTATCCTTAAATGGAATTTGACTGATGGACTCAATTCCTTTGGTAAAACCCTATTTTTTGTTGTGTATATTGTAAGATGATATTACCTAACACTTAAGCATACATGTTAGGCTAATAGAGGTTTGTTAACATAAAAAAAATGGAGTCAATAATCTCTCTTTTTGTTTATAATGACAAAGATTTCAATTAAGAGTGTAATGTCTAACATTCAAATAAAAAAACATTCGATTGTGTGTATGCATTTTTGTATTAGTCTTCGGTCCATACAATTACTATACAATTACTGTTTTGAATATATGGAGCTTAACTTAAATGAGTTAAAAATTACCATCCCATTTCTTAAAGGGATCATGATCGGTGCATGGACCTACGTGGGTATGACCCACTAGGCCCAAGCAAGCCTAATTAATAATGCATGGGTTAGTCATCCATCGCATTCATACATTAATTCTACAACATTTATGAACATGCATTTTATTCATCAAGGCCACCACAATACAAAACTTCTCAACATAAAGTGTGGTCTCTATCACATTTCATATAAATATTCATATGTTTAAAACAATTGTCGTTCGACATGCATCCCATGCCTATATTGCTATGGATCATCCATCATGGTCTTATTATTCTCATACACCAGTATTCGGGGCTCAACACAATGTGCGGTAACATAAACAAGTATATCAACATTATTCACATAATCAAGTTCCTTATCAATATAACAGTTCAAGGACTAAACTTGACACATTGTGGAGCGTATGATACTGAAAGGTTGGAAACAATGCTTTTGATAATTTTATTTTATAGAATTATTTTATTTCAATTTTGTTATTAAATATTAGCTAAGTCCTTAATTTTCAATTATAATTTAGTTATTTTTAATTATTTTTATAATTATTTTATTTGTAAGTGAGTTATTTTAATTTTATGCTTATTTCCTTTAATTTAAATATTATTTATTAATTTTTATATTTTTATAGGAATTAAGGGAATTGGGTTTAATTTTGGAAACTAAGGTGTTGAAAGACTTGAAAATCTGTTGGCATAAGCTTTAGTGTTTTGGCCAAAACTTGCGTTATAGAACTTCAAATGATGCGATTCTTTAACCATTGGAAAGCTAAGAGACAAAGCTACAACTTTCATAAGATCACTTTGCCAATTTTACATTGATGATAGAGAAAATTTCATCAAAATATGACTAGGTGTATTGTTGTGGGAATGGCAATTTTAAGGTTGACAATTGATGTTTAGGCCTCTCATTACACTTTTAAACCCAATTAGAATTAGTAGGTTAACTTAGAGACTTGTAGGTTAAGATTGTTAGTATAAATAGGATATTTGAAGAGAAATTAGGTTAGACAACTTTTGGAGATTCAAGAGGCTGAAAGTTAAGGCAGAAACTTGGGAAACAAGCTGCAATCAATCATTTTGTTTTCTTCCTTAGCTTTTATTTTTCTTGTTACTCTCAATGGTTGAAATTTATATAATGTTATTTGTTTTTGTAATTATGGATAGCTAATTTTCTTTTTCTAGGATTGCAATTGAACTCATATGTAAACTAAATTTTTAATCTTTTTCTTGCTTATCTTTAATGGAATTGAATTATTTATTCCAATTTGTTCTTAATGCTTTTTAACTGATTGGCCAGCAATTAAATTGATTTAGGAACTTAAATAAACTTGGGAAAAGAAGTTTATTGTAGACTAAAATTGAGATAGCATATAATCATATTAATTGATTTGTGTATAGGATAGGGATATGCCTATATGCCATATGTAGTCAGAATTAGAGCGTAAACTTAATGAGTTTATTAGCACTTGAAGTCTACCGAAATGTAGAGATGTGCAACTTTAACCAACACATCCTCTATAATCCCAATAGGGTGTCGAATTGTTTTATTTGCTAATTTCAAAGAAATAGTAGTACATTGTATCTCATTAAATCCAAGTTTCTTGGTAATAGACATAGGCATTATTTAAACACTAGTACCCAAATCACACAAATCTTAGAAAATTTTAAAACTAGTAATAATGCAAGAAACTAAAAAACTCCCTGGGTCCTTAAGTTTTGGTGGAAGCTATTAGCTTTAAAATTATTATTGTTTTGATTATGAAAAAATGATAAAATTTACTTGAACATTATTTGAGTAATCTTTAACAAGTTCTTGAAATGATTTAACTCCCATACATTTGTTCTTATATAGCTATAAGCTTGACTTTTGAAGTTATTGAACTATATCTATAAGTTTGTATGACTTAGGTGTATGAGTGCTTATGATTTCCATTCATTAAAATTTGATTTAAATACTAAAGGGCAATCTAGATGCACTCATTAAGGGGTAGTTTTGAATATCTTTTTTAATGATGACAAAAAAATAGAGAAAGAAGACTAAGTTAAATAGAGTTTGTTAGGTCTTCATGTTTAATTTATGTGTGTGATGCTTAGTTATAGTTTTGTTGAATGTTATGTGTTAGTTATTATGGATATTCAATATATCTTTTTGCTTAACTACTATGGATATTGTATATCTTATTTAGCTACTGTGGATGATATAAATATTTTATTACAAATCTTTAAAGAAAATTAGATGCATTAACTAAGGGGGAGCAATTCATTATGCATAAATATTTAAAGCATTCATATTGAATATAGACATTGCATTCTTGATTTAGGAGTATTTTGTCATCACCAAAAATAAAGAGAGAGAATGTTGACTCTATGTGTTTTTAATGATAACAAAATATTCCCATTCATTGGTGTCTAATTATATTATTTAAAAGTGTAGGAGAAAGCTTAAATGCATTAATATATGAGGTATTTCAAAGCAAGTCAAGATGCTTATTCAATTGCAAGATGTGTTAATTGGTTAAACAAGTAAAGAAGAAAAAGCTTTAATGAAGACAGATTAGTTTGAACTAATTAACATGGGTCCTTAATTAATTAAAGCAATTTTAGGCACTACAGTAAGGACAGACAAAAAGGTGTTAATTGGTTAACATAAGATTTAATCAGTTAAGTAGGTGCTAAATGCAAAACAAAAGCCTTTTAATAAGTTAAAAGGAAGGAGTTAAGTGGTTAAAGGTCAAAGTTAAAGTGTTAAGAAGCGTAAAAATTCAAATTCAAAATATTGATGATTGTCTAAGGCACTAAACCAAAAGATTTAAAGCCGAAGACTTCTTAATTGGTTGGAGTCCATTTTTATCAGTTAAAGATGAATAGAGAAAAGCTTCAATCAGTTAAAGGGAGCATTAATCGGTTGTAAAGAGACTAGCCAAAAACAATGCTTGAAGGTGCTTGAAAATAGAAAGTTATTAGTTAGTTAAAGCTGTTGTTAATTGGTTAACATAGAAAAGCAATGTGCAAGTTAGAGAAGACTTAATTGGTTAAAGTTTGCCTTTAACTGGTTAATAAAGCATTATTTGCACATTTGACTGTTAATCACCTCTTTACTGGGAATGAATTTTCGTATCATTCCAAAAGTGCTATTCACCCCCTTTTAGCATGCTCTTTGGGACCAATAGAAGCTTGTTCTAGATTATAACACTACACTCTTCCGTAAGTGCAACTGCCTCATACTCACTAAATCTTTTTTTTGTCAATATATCTTCCAAAAACTTAACATATGAAGGCATCTGTTCCAAAGCTTCAGTAAAAAAGACGTTGATGTGGAGCTTCTTGAAAACCTCAAGAAATTTCAAAAATTGAGTGTCCAACTTTTGCTTTCGGAAGGATTAAGGAAATGAAGGAGGAGGTGTTGCTTGTGCATCCTTGACCTGTTCTTGCTTTTCTGACTTTCTAACTTCTGATTCATTCTCGACTGGCCTTTCTTGTGGCTTTTCTAGTTTACTACCACCGCTAACCTATTTTCCACTCGAAGGATTACTACCATACAACGTTCCTTGCCTTCCCTCTTAGGATTAGGTTTAGTATTACTTGGAAAGGTCCCTGGAGGATTATTGTTAACAGCATTGGCTAATTGCCCCATGTAAGTCTCAAGATTTTTCAACAAAGCTACTTGACTATGAATAATGGCATCTATCTTAGGCATATATTGCATGATCAACTCCTTTATAAACGGATTCTTTTCTAGCACCGAAGGTCTAGGTTGCTGTGAAAAACTTAGAGGAAAATTTAGTCTTGGAGCTTATGAAGAACTCTAATTGTTGCTCTAAGAGAAGTTAGGTTAATTCTTTCACTTTGGATTATAAGTGTTTGAATATGGGTTGTTTTTTATGCCTATTCCCCATAAACTGAACAGACTCTGTATTTATAGGACAATGATCATTAGAGTGACCATCACCAAAATAGTTATAAGTAATAAAGAGACTTTGAACTGAATGATCTCCAAAAGAATCAACTTTCTTAGTGAGAGTAGCTACCTGATTAATCAAAGCATTTATGGTGTCTAGCTTGTAAACACCAGCTAACCTCCTTGGTAAGGCCCCCTCAAAATGCCACTAATATTTGTTTGATGCCATCTCTTCCAACAAACATCATTAATCGACTTTTCCATAAGAGCACCACTAGCTATGACATCAATGGTAGTCCAAATTGGATTCAACAACCCATTATAAAATCTCTGCACTTGAAGCTACTTGGGTAGACCATAATGTGGGCATCTCCAAAGCAAGGCCTTATACCTCTCCTATGTTTCATACAAAAGCTCAAAATCCAACTAAGTGAAAGAAGTAATATTGTTCCTCATCTTTGATGTCATGGCAAGGGGGAAAAACTTGGCTAGAAACTTCTGTGTAAAGTGGTCAGAAGTAGTGATGAAGCTAGTTGGGAGAGAATTCAACCAAACTTTGGCCTTATCCCACAATGAAAATGAAAACAACCTCAATCGAATGACGTCGTCAGTAACTCTATTTTATTTTAAGGTTTCACAAATCTGCAAGAAATTTGAACTGCGGGCACTAGGATCATCATTTGGGAGACCTTCAATTTGAACAAACATTTGGATCATTTGAATGATGGCCAACTTAATCTCGAAATTGTTGGCTTGAATTACCATCCTCCGAATGCTTGAATGGAGTTCTTGAACCAAAGGAACCGCATAATCTCTCAAAGATTGATTATTCACTGCTACATGATTTTGTACTTGTTGTTCTCTTGGATTTTAGCCATTATTTCAAATTGCTTGGAGTGTTGAGAGTTTTGTCTAAGTAATCTCTAAAAAGTCTTCTTGATTTTCAAATCGCACGGCACAAGTTTTAGACTCCTTACTCTTCTCATGCAATGACTTTAAGTACCCAAAAATAAAAAAAAATTAAAACTCAACAAAAACTAGCTTGAATTGGTATTAATATAAGTAATAGAATATTAAAACAAGATCCCTGGCAATGATGCCAAAAACTTGTTGCTTGATAAATTACCAATATATTTGCTTTAGAGATTTTCACAATTAAGCAAGGAATTCACAGAAGTTCGCATGGTCTTCAACAAGTAATACAATGATAAGAAGCGTTGTTGATCTCACAAGGAGTTGATTCAAAATCTATACTAAGTCCTAAAATTCAAACAAGGTAATTTTATCCAAGTACCAAAAATTCTAGAAATGAAAAATAGTTTTAAATGACTAATCCAAACTAGCAATTACAAATCAAAATTACTGTAAAAGCAGTGGTGTAAAAGCTTAGGATCATGGATTCAATTAGTATTTTATTTAGATGCATGACTGGCTAATTACTCACTTCAATGAAAAATTGATGCTAGTCTAGAATCCTCAAGCATGTATGACTCTCCGTCATGTTATCGTACAATGGCCTAACTTAATTAAATTTCTATATGTCTGTAGCAATTTAACTAAGCCAAATTCCAAGGCTAAGGTTCCAACAATTGACTATATGTGAAAAATAGGTGTATATCTACCCTACTTGCAAATCACCCACTTAATTCTCAAGTGTAATGAACATATATTACCTAAATCAATGTCTATTTAGACTAACTTTTTCAAGTATCATCTAAAAACCAAAACTCATTTCATTGGTGATCAAGCAATAAAATGGAAAATAAATTTAGATTTGAATAAACATAAATGATTCCATAAAAAGTATGTAATAGCCAAGCACAAAATCCGAACTACATACTAATATTAACCATAACCCTTGAAATAGAAATCTAGCTTAGCATATCCATAATAAAACTCAACTTCTCAGAAAAATAAAGCATTTTTACAAAAAATGATAGAGAGAAAAATCAAATCTAGTGAGAGAAAAGTATTTGGTGTAGCTTTTTGAAGGTCAATCTTCAAAGAGATCCCCTTTTTTCTTTTCTTTTTCACAGTCATTTTTTCCAAAATGAGGTATAATCTAGCTTCCTTTTTTGAAAGTAACAAGCCCCTTTTTATACCCCCAATAATAACCTCATGATCTAAAAATCGAAAGGAGAAAAAATTTTTTATGTAAGTGTTAGTGCCACGGCATTGATCCCTTCTAGTTGTGCTAGGGTATGGGTTGAACAAACCTAGCACTGCACCGTCGGAGGCTGTAGCGCTACCCTTCGTTGCCTAGCTTTTGTGCATTCTACAACAGTCCTACAGAATTCGGTGCAATTTTGACCATAATCCAATCAGAAGAAGGTGAAGTGCTAAAAATCAAAGTTATAGCCTTTCCTTTTAACTTTCTAGTGGTCTAAAATCTCAGTGATCTAACTTTGGTAGCTCAAGTTACACTCAAATTACTACAACATGGTCAGAAATCTCCTTAAGCATCTTTGCATAGTTATTTCCCATTTAAACCCCACATGCTTACACACCTTTAATAACAAATGACTAAATCAATAAAGGATAAAAATAGGACTTTTATACTACAAATAACCTAAAAGAAATCAATGAAAAATACTCAAACATGCATTAAACTAATTAATAAAAAGATGTAAAAACTACATTAAAATGACTAAAACATAAAAGGACTTCACTCTTTTTATGTTTAATCAAAGTGCAAGATAACTCTATAAAATAAAGTTATCAATGAGCTTAAGGTTGTGGTGAAAATCCTAGAGAAAAATTTAGCTTAAGAGCTGATGAAGATGCTTGGTTGTTGTTCCAAGACAAATTAGGATGATTTTTCCACCCTAGATTTTATGTGTTGGAATAAAGATTATTTTGTGGTTGCCTATTTCCAACATAATGGGCTGTTGTAGTGTAAATAGGACAGTGGCCATTAGAATGTCTTTCCCAACATAAATCACAAGTCACAAATGGGCTTTGGATTGTATTAACACTCAAATTGTCAATTTTCTTGGTAAGAGAAGCTAGTTGCGCAGTCAAAGCATTAATTGCATCAAGTTGATGGATATCAACAATTTTTCTTGCCCCTAATCTTTCAGATGGCCATTGTTAATTATTTGAAGCCATCTTCTCTAGCAAATTATAGGCTATATCAATGGATTTACTCATAAGTGCACCTTTAGTTGCAGCATCAATTGTGGTTCTAATTGGTCCCAGCAAACCATTATAAAAAGTGTAAACTTGCAGCCATTTAGGTAACTCATGGTGTGGACATCTCCTTAGAAAATACTTATACCTCTCCCAAGCCTCATACAATGTTTCGAAATCAAGTTGAACAAAAGAGGTGATATCATTACGCATATTTGCTATTTTAGCAGCTGGAAAATTTTTTTTCAAGAATTACTAAATCATCCCAAGTACTAATAGACTTAGCTAGAAAAGAATTTAACTAACTATTTGCCTTATGTATCAGTGAAGATGGGAAAAGCCTCAATCTTATGGCATCATCAATTACACCATTATTTCTGAAAGTATCATAAATCTAAAGGAAATTCACAATATCTACATTAGGATCATTATTCAGCAGTCCCCTAAATTGAACAAAAGTTTGACTTATCTAAATGATTGTTGGTTTGATTTCAAAATTGTTGGCTTGGATGGTAGGTCTATGGATGCTAGAATGAAGGCCTTGAATGAGAGATAAAGCATAATCTCACAAGGACATATTTTCTTCCTGATTAGCCATTGTATTAAATTGGGTAGAAGCTTGCAAATTTTACCTTTTGAGTTTTCAAAAAGTTGTTTCAATTTTCGATCAAAAGGAACAACTTCCAAATTTCTACCTTTTTGAATACAATGACAAAAATTAAGGATGCTTGGTATCAATATTAACCAAAAAATAAAAAATAAAAATCGATTCCTTGACAATGGCATTAAAAACTTGTTCTTGATTTTCTCATGCAAGTGCATGTATCGCAAATAAGTAATATAATAGAAAGTAAAGTATCGTTCCCATAGAGAATTGTTTTAATTCCTATTGCAAAGTACTAAAATTAACACACATTAATTTTATCCAAACAAATGAATCTAAGGATCCAAAAATCTAAAGAAACTAAAATAAAAAAAAAGGAATCATAAATTTAATGAAATAAAATCAATCAAACAAAAGCTTAGAACCATAATATCCCCTCAATGTTTCATTCAAATTTCTTTTACTCTTTCTTTACTTACTACATAAGTCTGAGTTATTAACCTAGAGTTTTAAATCATTTATAAGTCCCTTATGATGTTTTTATAAAAATACCTTACTTAACCAATTTACTATATTCCTATGC
>NW_018397271.1:2038497-2057129 GCF_002168275.2 Theobroma umbraticum | reverse complement strand
TAAGAAAGACTCATTAAGTACCAACTCTAATCATGGCTACATATGACATATAAGTGTATTGCTATCCTACACACGAATCAAGTCAATTATCTCATGTAATCAATATTGAATATATGCTATTTCATCCAAGCCTACATTAAACTCCTTCTTCTGGCACCATTTACATTTCCATTTCAATCTAATTGGTGATTAGGCAATTAGAAGCATTAAGAATAAGATTGAAATAAAAAACTCAAACATTATCGATCACAAGCAAGAAAACATATTAAAAATATAGCCTACGCATTGGGTTCAATTGTGATTCTAGATTAAAAACTTACTTCAACATAGTCTATAAAACTATCATCAAACAAAGAGTAAACAACAAAACAAAACAAGAAAGTATAAAGAAAACTAAAGAAGAAAATATTGCAATAATTTGGTGATTGTTGATCCCTAAATCTCCCTTGAATTCCTCGCTTTCTTCCTAGTTTCAATGTTTCCTTTGCTTTAGAAAGCTCTTGCTTAATTGATGTTTAATTGCTGCCTAATTAATGCTTTAAAAGTGCACTTCACAGTTGTTTACATAGGGCTCAAGGCTATGGCAACATAAAAGTTTAAAAGAACAAGGAGTTTTCTTACTTCTTGGGCTTAAATTTTGATTTTTTTAAGCTATTCTCATTAAGGGCCATGGCCATGTGCTTTGAGGGCCATGGTCTCAAGTTTCCTAGGTCTAAAGCATGATTTTCAATCGGGGGCAGTAGCCATGGCCCTGGTCGTTGGGGGCCACAACCTTGAAGGCCTCTCTTGATTTTCCATGTCCTACAACACTATTTCGATTTCAACATGATTTTTGAACCCTTTCCAAGCTGAATAGAGTGAAGTAGTAAACATGAAAGTTGTATCTCTACCTCTTAGATTTCCAATGATCCAAGAATCACGTCATAGTGACTTATGTAGTGGGAGATGTGTAGAGGAACTCTGCACCTCGAATACATTCTCCTAGTCCAATAAAAAAATCCTTCTTCAAAACACACCTTCAAAAGCACAATTTAATCAATAGTAGCTTTTCTATGACAATTTAACATCAACTTAGCCTAAAATTATCTAAATTCAATAGACCCAACATAATTAACTATAATTAAATAAATAACTAAAACCACCTAAATTCTATGCTAAAAATTTAGAACCTAGTAACTTAATAGCTAAAATTAAAACCAAATAACTCTATATCATAAAGTTATCAAGTTGTCAAAAGTTGTTGTGCTCAAGTGCTATGGATGAAGCAACAATTAGAAGATTATGGACTAGGTACGAAAAGAATTCACATTAAATGTGATAACACTAGTACCATAAATCTTATAAAGAATCCCATCCATCACTCTAGAACAAAACACATAGAGATAAGACACCATTTTATTAGAGACCATGCTCAAAAAGAGGATATTTTTCTTGAATGCATAGGTATAAAAGACCAACTAGCTGAAATTTTCACTAAACCACTTGATAGAGAACAATTTTGCAAAATAAGAAGTGAATTAGATCTCATGAATCCACCTTAGATGAAATAAATGATGAAATTTGATGCTCTTGATAAATTTGAATGTAAATAACTTGAATATATGAAGTGCATGTATTACTAGTTTATATTGAACATTCTTGATTCGATAATGTTGCGGATGATGAATGAGCCAAAATTAATGTACATTATGTTAATACATTCATCATTTCCTTCTACATAAATAAGCACACCCATCTAATTCATGGAGTACCTCAATTGATGTGAAAAAGAGAGATCATTTTTTAATTTAAGGTTTTTGATTCAAAAATTACACTTACACTAGTCCAAAATGATGGTTTTAGAACTCTTACATAAGACATAACCCTATTTTTCTATCAAAATTCATTTACAGACCCTTTCACATGTTTATTGCAATCAAAAACCATGTTTTCAAAGGCCATTTAAGAACATCTATCGATAGTTGACTAATAACCATCGATTAATAGCATTCAAAGGCCATATTAAAACTCTCGTGCACCATTTATCGATAGATTGTCCATATCTATCAATGAATAGAAGTCAATAGCCAAAATTAAACCATTCTGTTTTATCTATCGATAGATACTTGCGATATATCAATAGAAGACCAATTTTAAGCAACCTGACTGTACATTTCTCCTTATGCCTGATTGACCCTATCCCTTATTCTCTCCAAACTTCTTGCCTCAACCGTGTTCTTCCTCAATTCTAATATGTTTAAGGTGTTTTTCTAACACTTTTAGGCATCAAAACTAAAAAATTTTAACAAATCAGTGCTAAATTTTTGACAAATTTTGAGTTAGGGCTTTCTAAAACCCTTTAAGTAGAGGTACAAATGCTTATTGATCTTTCTATGCACATAGAGTTTCAAATGCATTTATGGAAAAATATTAAAATGAAATGATTAAACATTTGAAAGGATTTATGTGAATATTTATGAAATATCATGTTAGTTTTCCAAAGTATGATCTAATGCAAAAACTCTTGCACTTGGTTTATCCCCTTCCCTGTATTCACTCATGGAGTCTTTGTGACTCACTTGTTATTTTCCTCAAGTTTTGTTTTACAAATCTGTAGCTTGCTTGGCTACATGCCTTGTGATGAGTAGCTTATCTCATACTTGGTAGGTGTGATAATGCTTTTCATCTAACTCTCCATTATCATTACACTCTGTAATGTGTTAAGTCTTTTAAATGTTAATATTGAATGGTACTTGGTTTTGTAATAAGTATTGATATATTCATGTTTGTTAATCATTGTGAATATTATGTTGAGCCCCAAAAATGGGTGCATATGAGAATGTTGAGATTATGGTGACAAAACCATAATGATATGGGCACGACATATGTGCCAGACCACAAATAATAAACTTCTAAATATTAGCATGGAATGAAATTTCGCACATTACATCCAGAAGTTCCATAATGATATGAAGATTTTATTTATCTATGAATGAAAATGCAAATGAATGCGATGAATGACAAGCCCATGCATTATTGGTTACAACGTTCTTAGGCCTAATGGTCTATACCGACGGAGGACCATGCATCGATCATGTCTTGAAAATGGGATGTGACATTTATGTGGTTCATCCAAGGACTACCAAGATGTATCATCAGGTGAGAGAGTTGTATTGGTGGGAAGGAATAAAAGAGATGTAGCAGAGCTTGTAGCTAAGTGTCTAGTTTGCCAACAAGTTAAGATAGAACACTAGAAACTCACAGAAAAACCTCAACCGTTACTCTTTCCTTAGTGGAAATAAGAGCATATCACCATGGACTTTGTGATTGGATTACCTCGTATGAATAAAAATTGTGATTCTATTTGAGTGATAGTGGATAGACTTACTGAGTCTATTCATTTTTTATTGATAAGCACCACCCATGGGGTGGCACAATATGCTAGGTTGTATGTGGATGAGATAATGCAATTGCACAAAGTACTTATAAACATCATTTCTGATAGGGGCACTCAGTATACAAGTCAATTTTAGGGCAAAGTTCATGAGGCATCAAGGACTAAGCTAAATATTAGAACAATTTTAAACAAATGGACAGTCTTAGAAGACCATTTAGACACTTGAAGATATATTGAGGGCATGTATGGTAGACTTTGGAGATAATTGGAATAAAAATTTGCTACTTATGGAGTTTGCCTACAACAATAGTTATCAGTATAATATACAAATGGCATCTTATGAGGCTTTTTGTGGATCAAAGTGTAGGTCACCCATTTAATGGTCTAAGGTTGTAGAAAGAAATCTCCTTGGATCGAACATGGTCCAAGATGCATTAGATAAGTTTAGATTGATACAAGATTGGATGTCAGTGGTGCAAAGTAGGCAAAAGACATATGCTAACCACAGATGCAGAAACATAGAGTTTGAGATTGGTGATCACGTATTTTTTAGAGTGTCATTGACCAAGGGGATCATAAGGTTTGGCAATAAGGGCAAGTTAAGCTTAAAACATTAGATTGTATGAGATTCTTGAGAAAGTGGATACTGTAGCCTACCGTCTAACATTTCCACTAGATTTTTCACACGTAAGCCCAATATTCCATGTTTCCACACTTACAAAGTACCAACTCAATCCATCCCATTTGATCCATCATCAGGAGATCAAGCTAAGAGAGGATTTGTCATATTAAGAGACACTAGTGGAGATCTTGGAGGAGATAGCCTCGGTGAAGGTTCGATGGTGCAACCACTCGAGCAAAGAGGTAACTTGGTGAATATGAGATGCAAGCCAAGTATCCCCACTTATTTCTCACTTAAAGGCTAGTTAACACTTAACTCAAATTCAAAGACAAAATTTCTTAAGGGGGAAGAATGTTAAATCCCACCTTTAGCTAAAAAGTAGAGTGCAACTTAACTTGGTAAGCTAGAGATCTAAAGTTTTTCTAAATGATTTTAAGCACTTTTAGCTTCGAAATATCCTCGAAAAGATTTCAAATGTGTTTTAAGAAAGTTGGGATTTAAATGGGGCCAAAGGACTTGATTTTTATGCTTGAAATAGCACTTTGGAACCAAGGTAACGAGATTTGGCTTAGGAAGAATAAAGTCTCGAGACTTTATTATAAGGTCTCAAGACATGCTACCTAGACAAAAAGTATCAAGATTTCCACAAGAATCTTGAGACATTTTATCAAAAACCTAAACATAAAACCTTTTTATCTCAAAGGTATCAAGACCTAGGCCTAAAGTATCGATACCTCATCTTCAAACTTTAAAAAATAAAGGGGTTAACTTGTTTTTTCACCCCCCAAATTATAAAGTGTCAAAAGTTTTTAGACCTAGCAATTTGTCCATTTCTTTAGCCACCAGTCACCTCTTTTTCACTCTCTCAACTTTCTTTTAAGCTTTAAACCCATTTTTTTTTCAAGTACAACATGATTTTCAACCACTATACTTTATTTTCAACATTTTTAAAGGCAAAGAAATAATTTTCCAACATTAAAGTTTATGGGTTTTCTTTATAAGGTTTTTGTCTATTTCTAAAGATATCATTTTTAATCTCCAATGTTAGGTTCCTAGTGGTTCCAACTTTGAAAACTCACCAAGGTAATTTTACCATTAACTAAAACTAGTTTTGAGACTATTTATAATTAGAAATATTGACAAGTGAATTAAATAGAGATTAAACTAAGTTTAATTGAAGGTTGACTCTCAAAAATATGGTTAGAATACGATTTACGATGCTAGAAACATTATTGATACTCGTTTGAATGTTGCTAGTGACTATAGAAAAGTTTGTAACTTTGGACACGTCGAGTACTCGTTGAAAGTCGAGGAAAGGTTTAATACATTCCAAAACTTTAAGTAGATATATCGCTTTAAAACTATCTTTGTATGTAAAGCAAAAAGCATGATTTGTTGAGTTACTTGGATGATATGATTTTCATCGCTATTTTATGAATGAAAAATGTGTTTGTGATCGATCCCATCCTTTGAAAGAGCTTACAAACTTATGTGTATGTAATTATTCCACTATGTATTAGTTTTCAACAGTGGGGGGACAAATCCTTTTAATTGATTTAAAACAAACCACCATTTCAATGAGATATGTATGGAATGCATCTATGCTATATGATGTTAAAATAGAGGATAATATTCTCACCAAAGAGCTTATGAGATCATAATGATATACACATAATATGAGTATGAGCACATGATGTATGCTAATTTTACAAATCATATGTGATGATGCTTCCACATACCATATTAGTTAAATATGAATACATGTTTAAGATGTTATATGCATGATAATGTTGAATGGCTATGATGAACTAAAAGATGAGTGTGACTATGATAATGTTGCATGATAATCAATATGGCTATTTGATTTGAGATCAATGATATTGAGGCATTATTGGCCCATTTTAGAGTAAGGTTAATCATGATACATTATTAGCCCACTGTCTCTCTCACTCTCTAAACCCCTCTACAACCACCAAGTCCATATATAGCAAGGATTAAGCCTTTTAACTCAATTTTTAGGTAAGATCTTCCCAATTTTGAGTTTAAAACCATAGGTATAACCTAACGCCCATTTTTTGCGAATTTAGAAATTACACCTCCATTGAGCTTAAGATTTTTATTAAGTGACATGATTGAAATTAAATAAGGATAATTAATTAAGTTGGACTAAATTGAAAGAGACCAAAATAAAGTGAGAAATTGATTAAGCTCATAGAGACTTAATTAAATTAAAATATAACTGTTGTATTTAGGATTACAACTTAGTTTGGTAATATAAATATATTATACTAGCTGTCAAAACTCTAAGCCTCCAATCACTTTTCAGTCGTTTCATAAAATAAGAAAGAAAAATAATTTTCTTTGTCCAATAAAAATAAGATTTGACAAGAATTTTGGTCTTTTCGTTTTAGAAACAAAACTTATTAGCACAAGTAAAATCCTATCTTGGAAAAGGTCTTACTCAATCACTGTGTGGATTACTGTTAGAGGCCAAATACTTGGATGACTGAAGATTTGACAAATCCTAAAGTTGAAGAAGCAAATATTTTGGATTTAATTGGTTCTTGATTGCAATATCTAGAGCAAGGTATGTAACTCTTAAACTTATGAAAGTTGATAATCAATTTGAAAGTTACATAAAAAATATAAATATTAATCCTGTAGTATTTGACTGTTTCTTTAATTAACTGATAATTTATTTTTTTTGTTACATTACATTTTAATTTGTTGATTATTTTCAAATTTGAGCATGACGTTGAATCCCAACATCTGGCCATTGTAAGAAGCCATATAGCTTTAGCTTTTGTAGAGCACTACTTCTCTAATATTGAAATCAAAGCTTAGATTGTTAATCTAAGAATTAAGTAGAGAAAAGAAAAGAAGAAAATTTAACTCAGACGTACCACATAACTTTCAATTGTAAACTAGGTCACGTGATCACCTCTTTGTCCAACAGGACTTTAATCTATCAGAAGTTGGAGGAATACATGAAATAAATATAATATTATATAATATTACTTATATAATTAATTGCTTAATTACTTATAACACAAAACCCTAAATTTTACTAAAATTACTAATTTAATTAATTGATTAATTAGAAATTCATGATTTTTCATAATTAGCTAAATTATGTAATTAATTCCCTAAACCCTTAATTAATTTAAACTAATAAAAAAATCTAATCTTTCATATTTAATTTATTTCTTAATTACTTATATTACATTACATAATTCTTTATTAACTAAATTATTTAATAAACAATAAAACCTTCATTAATTTAAATATATTTTTAATTAAATCCTATTACTAATTTAGTTAATTGCATAATTATTCAACACAACCATACCCTAAACAAATTTCATCAAAATAGATTTTTCATCGAACCAAAACCCTGCCAAATAGATTGGTCAACACAGTAGTCAAATAAACGTTGGGGGTTGCCCTACACAAATTACATATCCAATAGGGGTAGCAATAGCAACCAAACGGGAAACCAATTCATACTAAAATAATAAGAGTAGAACATCAACACCAAAATAGAGCAGAACATAATAGATCATCAACACAATGCAAATAAATAGCAACCAAAACCCACATCTGATACCAAAGAAAATGCCAACAAAATTTATTCCATAAGCAAAATGCCAAACAAAATCAATGTAGACCATTTGAAATAATTGGCAGACATCATCAATGAAAAATAATTGGCGGACAAACCCCAAAAATTCCTAAACCTTTAACGACAGACAATCCCTAAACTAAACCCCAAAAATTTCTAAACCCTAAAAGACAGCAAACTTACCTTAGGTATAGCCTTAAAAGAACCAAACAAGGAAAATTAGAACGCAGCAAGACGGCAGCTTCCATGGAGTGTGCGGGTGGGTAGACGTGAGAGAAAGAGAATGAAGGGGAAGGTGCAGTTGAGAGAAAAAGAGAATGAAGGGGTTGGTGTGGATGGACTGGCGAACAGCTAGGTCGGTTGTCAACATTGGTCGGTTGTCGATGAAGGGATTGCTAAGGTTGGGCATACGGTTAGGCGACACAGGGGGGCGGAGAGGAAAAGGGATAAGGAAGAATAAAAAAGGGAAAAATGAAGGAAAAAACTCCCACGGTTGGGATCTTAATTTCAACAACTGATGGAATTTCAGTTACTACATTTATAAAACTTACTAATGAAATGTTCTGTCGCCATATCAATCGAGAAACATATTAATGTCTCACACAAGTTGACCACACTACCGACCACATACTCCTTCAACAAAGTGGTTGATAAAATTGATAACTCTATTATATAGAGTTATTTTGACTCATTTTGGGAGCTTAAGTAGCTAGATCTTTGAGATTTTATGTTCGAATTTTAGCATTATAGGTGTTTTTTTTAGTTTAAGTTTGATTATTTGTTAAGTGATTAATTTAAGTTATTTTAGTTAAATTTTAGGTTATTTTATTTTAAATTACTTTAAGAGTAGTTATTGCTAATTTCTGCTATGGCTTTTGTAGAAATTGATGAAAAAGACTCATTTGATGAAAATCAGTGCAAGTATGGTGATAGCTTCATTCGTATATGTTTCAATATTTTGACCATATTCTCTTCTAAAAAACTCCAAATGAGGTGATTCTTTGACCAATCAAATTATAAGAAGAAGGGAAACAATTTTTATGTTCACCAATTGGCCCAGTTATGATTGGATCATGGTCAAAATATTTGTCAATTCGGACCACTGCAGCAGGATGTAAAGACTGAACATGATGCAGTATTTGGAGCAAATCTTTCAATCCAGAAGTCCAATTGATGCGATTTTTAATCCACTGGAAAGTTAAGAGACAGGGATAAAACTTTTATGTTTACTACTTTGCCCAGTTCTTAACATATCAGGGTGAAACTCATGTTTGAAGTTGATAGACTGCCACAGCGCTGGGAGAACAAGGCTGCAGCGTTGATAAAAGGAAGCACACATACAAAATTCCAGAGAGCTCAGCGCTGCAGCGCTGGAGAAGTAGCGCCGCAGCGCTGCACGACTTCCCTAAAAAAATAAAGGACATTAACGGAATTTCACAAAATTAGGTTATTTGGAGCCTATTTAAGGAGACTTTTTCAGAGATTTTTGAGGCAGCAAGAGAGGCAGCAAAGGAGGCAGCAAGAACTATTCTGGAGATTTGGAGCCAAGAACAAAGCAAGGAAACAAGAGAATTGGAGAGAGGAATCAAGATCATACATCTCTAACTATTTTTTCTCTCTTACCTTTGGTTTTTTTTCTATTTTCTTTGACTTGGATTCATGGCTAAATTTCTTTGGATATTGTCTTTATTAGATATTATGAACTAATTTATTTTTCTAGGATTGCAATTGAACTCACATGTAATCTAGATTTTTAATCCATTTCTTGCTTATTTTCAATGGGATAGCATATGATCATATTAATTGATTTGCGTATAGGATAGGGATATACCTATAGGCCATATGTAGCCAAATTAGAGCCTGAACTTAATGAGTTTGTTTTAATTTCAATTCACATAGGGATATAGTGTTTTGGTTAAAATAGATATTTTTATAAGATGAGTTGGGAGACCCTTATAAATAATTAGGACTCTAGGTTAGCAATTCAAACCATTGAGATAAGTTAAGGAAGAGAGGTAAGATTTAGATGAAGTGTGAGGGATATTGTAATCCTAGGCTTGTTTGATTTGATATTTATTTGAGTATTTATTATTTTGATTTTTCTTAATTTAATTCTGCTATAACTTAGTTTGATTTGATATTATTTTGATATTGTTTGGATAAGATTAATTTGCAATATTTTAGTACTTAGTAAACTTTTAGATCAATTCCCTGCGGGATCGATACTCTACTTGCTAATATGATATCTATTCGATACGTATACTTGCGTGGTAGAATTTTAACTGACATAAATTCTATGGTAAAAGCCAATGGATTTTACCAATGAAAAATATTCCATCAGTAAAGCTCTATCTTTTTGTTATGCATAATGATTTATAAAGATTCAATCCTTCCTTTAGGTATTTATGTCCACTCACTTGACTTCTCTTACTAAGAATTCCAATCTACTAATTTTAAGCTTTACGAATGCCTTTACAAAGATTATGTATGACCTTTACAGTCATTGCCTTTCAAGAGTAAAGTGTAACTACTAGATGTCTACCTGTCAAGGCTTAGGTAGAAACCTCTAGAGTTTCTTATATAAGCTCTAAAGTTTTTTAAATGATTTTGCAAACTAAGAATACCTCTGGAAGGTTGAGTAATTGCTTAATAAGTATAAACAATAAATTCACAAAGATTGAATACGAGAATCAAGACATTGAAGCTCAAATTTCTTGAAACTCTCTTGAATTCTCGAGAGTGATGAGTAAATCGTCTTGCAAGCTTTTACTCTCTTTACCTCAACGTGTTGAAGTGCTCTTTTTTATAGTTGGAATGAGTTTCTAGGCGTTGGGGTTGCTTTAAGATGGAAACTAGTCATTATTACTTAAAACATACGACCATTACTACGGAAAACCCTCTAAAGGATAGATTCCTTAAGGAAGGGAGTTGATCCCTTAATGTTTGACAAAAGCAATTTTATCTTTTGTTTGAGAGTGATTGACACCTTCATGCTAGCCAACAGTATGGGATGATTCTGTTTCATAAAGGATTCATCATGTCAAAGAGGGGATGGTCCCTTCTCAAATTGTTGAAAATCCTTCACTTTTTAACGATGGAAAAGGCAGACATTTCTTTGACCAGTATCATTCAATTGAAAATCATACATGTTAATCAAAACTTTTGTCCAAAATTTAAGACAAGGATTGGGAACTCTTGGAAACAAAGACAAAATATGTTAATTGTATTTTTTTTCAAAAAATAAATATTTTAATGAAAAACAATATTGGAATTTCTTGTAGCACAATCATTAATTGTTTTTTCTTTTATTCCTTCAGAAAAAAGATTTCTTAAAGAAAATGTTAAAGCTTGAGATTATTTTTCCTTTAAAGAACACAAGCCTTAGTATGAGTAAAGCACATAGAAAAGTTTCTTTCTTAAAAGCAATAATGCCAAAATTATATTAAGTCAAAGGAAAATAATTTCTTTCTGAATATCAATTGGACTTGCAATTAGCCTTGAATAAGTAATCTTTAAGTATAACCTTTGGTTCGAGAAATATACATATATTTAGACAAATTTAGTTTGAAAAACAAACTTATCAAATTAAGGGTAACAAATTTGTAATGGTTTGGCCACCCAATGCCTACATACAATTACCTTGACAGCCCTTGTTAAAGATTTTCAATCCAATTCTTAACTCTAAGCCTGTGGAATTAACACTTCCATCAAGTATTTGCAAGTTGAGCTATCCTTAACTCAATTCCAAGGTATATAAACCTAACGAGTGCTTCCAACACTCAACTTAAATAAACAAGAAGAAATTTGTAGCTGTTTACAACTAGATATGAATACACCTTTAACAACAAAATAATTTTCAATCTAAAGAGATATGAGTTAAGCAAAAAGAGCAGAGATTGAACCAGAGATAAATTCTTCACACTTGTAGCCCAAATCCTTTCAATATGATCTCTCTAGTTTCTTTAGTCCTTTATTATGAAGTCATTGTTTCTTCTTTTGGATAGAAAAACTCAAAATCTAGCCGTTTAAATTGAACTCCCCTATTGGGGGTGTTGGAATTTGCAATAGATTTCAAGTGCTCATGAATTGTAGGTCTATTCGACACACACAGTTAATCCCTTAATGTTCATCATTAGTCAATTAACGACTGATATCCTGAACTTCATTCTCTTTGTTGATCGCTTTACAAGAGTACTTAGATTGGTTGAAGTAATCATTTGAAAAATTCTAAATGTTCATCTTGGCTCTGAACAAGCTCAACTGCTTGATCTTGCTTCCTTTCATTGACTTAAAAGGATCTTTAGATTTCTTGATCTTCATTGGGTTAGGCCAGTTGCTAAAGGAAATTCTTAATTGATCAACTTTTTGTCTGGGATGATTTTTCTTGATTAAGTGTACTGACTTAGCCTTTGTCATTTACACACTTGAATCAAACTTATTTAAGGCCAAATATAATGTAGGATGATAATAACTACACACCTGAGCACACACCTTTTTCTGATCTTTGCTTCTTATTGCTTTTGATTATGCTGTGTTGCTTCCAATTTTTTACTGATTGTTTTGTTGATTCAGGAAGTGTTTGGTTTTTCCTTTTCTTCTGTCTTCTTGTTAGGTTCTGTTTCTTTGTTTTTCTATTGTACAGGACTCTGTTTTCTGATGTACTTCTTTGATTTGGGACTTATTCGTCTGGATAATGCCCATTATGTCATAATATTCTCTTTGATTTTCGAGAGAAAAGAACAGATGAAAATGTTTTGTGATCATTGATAACAATATGGACTCAAGAATTGATTTCCACATTCAAGAAAACATTATTCAATTAAATGACACCTTAATTTCTTCATAGTAAGGAGGAGGCTTTGTAATAGTTTAAGTGTTCGATTTGAACCTTACCAAATGTGGGTTTGATTCAGTTTATTTTGGTTTGTTGGTTTATTTATTTGTTTCGAAATATTGTTTAATTGGTTTGTTCTATATGTTGTATATGTTGAGCATATTTTTAATTGAGATTATAGTAATTTCTAATTATATATATAATCTCATAAAAGTAATCATTATTTATGATGGTGATAAAACAATCACTAATTGAAATGTATATATAGACACAAATTGATCTGTTCGTGAGGGCATGGGGAATGCTAATTTTGCTTAGCTTCTTGCCATTAAAGAAGCTGTATTGATCATTGTTGCCTCTGATTGGGTTTCTTCTCATGAACTTACCATCGAAAGTGACTCGGTTACTGCCATTAAATGGGTAAAGAATCCTGAGCTTGCTTCTTGGAGATTGCGACGACATGTGCTGGACATTCTCTTTCTTATAAAAAAAAACTAAAAAAAGGGCATATTCAACATACTCTCAGATTAGCTAATAGTCTTGCAGATTCTTTAGCCAAGGCAGGGATTGAAAGAGAATTTGATCTCTTGATGTTTCATATTGTGGAACAGCGTTCGGGTTTCAATCACTGATTGATTTGTTCGTGTTCTCTTTGTGTTAATGCTGTCTCTTCTCTTTTGGCTCCGCCATCATGATTGGTGATCTCTAAGATGGGCTTTTTCGTTTCCTTGAGCTGTGGGTTTTGTTTTTTGATGGTTTGTGGAGTCTTGTTGTTTTGATTGGTTGTGCTTTTGATCTGTGGTGGTGAATTGATCTATTTGTCTTCATGGTTGGTTGTTTTGGGTTGTCATTGTTTCTGGAATGGATGGATTTTGTTTGCCCTGATCATGATGTTTGCTCTGGTTTCGAAGAGTTGCACAAGTGTTTTGGGTTTTTGGCTTTCTAGGATGATTGTCTTTTTTGATTTTACCGTTCTTGTTGTTTGTTCTAGCTGAGTTTGGTCTCCTTTTTTATTTGTTTTGATGCTCCTTTGTATATTTGCTCTGGCTGAAGTTGAGACTGGGTTGTTTTTCCTTATATTTTGTTCTGCATATGGGTTGTTGCTCTTCTAAGAACTCCCACTGCAGATTCAAGGTTGTACCTTGTGGGGAATGTTCTCTTCCCCGTTTTACTTCATTAATAAAGTTTTACTTTTCAAAAAAAAAATATATATATATAGACACAAATTTGAATTGATTTGTTATGTATTATTGAATTATTTAATAAGATCTATGAGGTTTCTAATTTTAGTTACATTCAGAATTAAAAGTTTAGTTATATCTACCAATAGGAATAACTTAAATTTTACTAAGAACTTTCACAAATTTCTATTGAAAGAGTCCATAAAGTTTTTCCTCAACTATATACTTATATAAATAAATTTGCGTTACTAGTTTTGACCCTTTTAAAATAATAATAATAATAATAAGTTACGAGGTCAAGGATGAAATGATGAGAATCAATAGCTAATGATTTTGCAATACTGGATTAAGTAGCTAGTTAGGTTTAAAGGAGGTCAAATCAACATAATTAGGCAAGCTGTCTGTGAATTATATTGCTTTCTTCCTTTATGATTTCCTTTGTGTTATGCTTCTCTTTCATCTATTCTGTCTATGTACAGCATGATGACCACTTTTCAATTGAAAAATAAATAAAAGAAAACCTTGATGACCACTTTTCTCCAAGATCTCACTTTCAAAGAATAGAAAAGTGCCTGAGATATTGATTTCAACTTTTCCACATTTCCTATTATCCTAACTCTTACTCAAGTTTCGGAGATATATACATTGGCTGTTTGAAAAATTAAATGAATATATCTAGTCAAGGTTTTAAGTGAATTAAAGGCTATTTGTGGTTTCATTGGTATTTTTATCCCTTTGGGGAGGGTGGCAACTTGTGGAATTGGGTTATTTTATTATTTGACTCAAGCAAGTTTATGTATCTAATTATAATTACACATATTAATGTGTTTATAATTTCAAATTATAGTCTTATATACAATACCCTTTTTCTTTTTAATTCATAGGGGAAAATTTAAAGGAGAGGAAACAAATCTTAGAGTACCTCTTGACAAACTTTAGGTTAAAGCTAAGTTATAAAAACAATATAACATAACATGGGATCAATGATTTTTTCTTCATTGGCAAGAGTAGAAGCTTATAGAAATGTTTAGGCTTTCATAATATTAAAATAATAAAAAACTTTCAATTTAGACACATCCATACAAACATGATAGGGAAAACAAGTTAGGATGCAACAGATTAGCGAGATTGGCTCACTAACATTGATAGCAAAAATTTGTTTGGAGCAAATAAAGCCTTGTCTCAGTAGTGAAGATTCTGTATAAGTTGTCATGTTCGACTCCCAACAAGTGTAAGTTTGGTTAACATTATGTTGAATTCTATTTATCTATGTACTGGTAATTAGTCGGTTTGTTTCATTGGTTTCTTTTTCAGGATGTAATAATTATATTATATGCATGTACAAATTTTTATCGATAAGACTTAGATTAGTGATTAATTATATGCAAAAAGATTATAATTAGTACTAACTACTTCACAGTTGGTTTATATTAATAGTAAGTTATGTCGAATGGGGTGCACAATATGAAAATTGTACAAAAGACAAAAGAAATCATATATATATATATATATATATATGTGTGTGTATATTCATGTAGAAGAATTGAATTTGAGCTTCTCACCATGTTGAACTTGATGTGATTATATGTATATGTAGCTAATCACGATTAATTTTAATAGTTTCTCTGAATAAAGACTTGGGAATTGTTGTATATTGGATTGTTCCTATTTATTAGAGTAATTACTATTTTTTTATTTAGGAAAGAAGAAATTTAAAATATAACTTTTTGAACTAAAGGATGGATGTGCTTACCATTGAATCACATGTTTGAGTGATGATAACAATTACATATTGAAGCACATATTATGAATTTTTCTTTATGAAAAATACACAAAGCTTCGGATGCAAGGGGGAGGTCACCTATACTCTAAGGTCATCTTTGGTTCACTAGATGGTCATTTCGTTTCACCTCTATTCTTGGGAGATGGTCATTCTAGTGTTACTTTGGCCATAAAATTTTGGCAATATGTTACTTTTAGACATTAAACTCTTAAATCAAGCTGCCAAATTTTTATTTTTTTGAAAGAAAAATTGGCTACGGCTGTTAAAGAATATTCCTGAATGATTAACGAATTATGTAAAAAACGTTTCCCTTCCATAATAGTATATCTTATTCTAAATCTACCAAACATGAGAATGAAAATAAAATAAGTTTTTCATGGTTGTTATTTATTTATTTTGATGTAGGTTTCCTATTTACTTTTGTAAATTTAGAAAAGAAAAAAAAGATTTTTACTTGAAAAAAAGTACACTAGTTCTGAAATGCATGTCTCTTCAAACATTACTCTATATATCCTTACTATATATTTAAGCTAATCCCATATGCTATAAGAAAAAAAAATAGGTGCTATGAAAAAATAATGACAACTTTGTAAATAAATATGATATCTCAAGCAGTTAAAACTTCAAAATTCTATCTTAAAAGATAAAGTAAAATTTATCTGATTAAAGAGAATTATTTCCTATTATATAATCAATAACATATGTAAAAAAAAATAAACGATATCTCCAAAGTTTGAGCTTGAACTCGAATTATAGTGTCAAGTGATCTCAAAGCGTTGTTGAATCTTTAACTTGGACAAAAAATAACGTAATTTAAGTATTTCATAAATCGATTTGAAAATTGGAATAAAGTTGTTTAAGGTTGTGCTAATCAAATTCAAATTGAGTTTAGATATAAAATTATAAATTTGAGTTCAGCATAATGTCCATTTGCATAATATTAAAACAATAAAACAATATTTAATTTTAATATTATTATAAATATTTTTGTGAATATCTATTTATGTTATGTATATCTAGATTTAGATGTAAATTAAATTGAATGAATATTAGTATTTAATCTATCCATCTAATCATTTAGTATTATCTTTATCTTGAAAATTCTATCTAGATAAGGTTATTAGCCTATAAATAAACCTCTTTCTTCATTAGTATATACACACTTGAATAAGATCTTTTTACTCCATCTAAATACTTTCTCTCCTTTTAAATACTTTCTCTTTTAGTTATTATTTGAAGTTATATTTCATACCACGTTATTGGCATGATTCTCTGATCTCTCAAGTTTTGAAATTATTTTGTTTTCATTGTTTTTAAGCTTCAAAGGATTTCAATGATGGGGTTTCAATTTATAGTTTTACCAAATTAGGTAAGTATTGGTATCATTTTGTTTTCATCCTCTCACTTCAAAAGAATTTCAATGGTTGATTTTGTATTTCTAGTTTTAGAAAATCATGTAAGTAACTTGATATATCTTTGGTGTTTTCTTTCCCTATAGATCAACTTTAATATCAATTTTTCTATCATGTAGTATATATTATATTTTATCCCTCAATTGGAAAGTGAATTTGCTATTATATAGCTATTAATAAAAAGTCATAAATATCCATTCCCTCAAGTGAATGCAATAAACAAGATACTAATAAGAAAATCACAAATCTGTCTATTCCCTAAAATGAATGTGACATCATTGAATAATTATTTTCATGGTCATGAATCCATCTATTTTCTAAAGTGAATGGAACATCATTTAATAATTTTTATCATGGATATGGAAGAAGTCACCATAATAACTTACACTATTATTATTTTAATTCTAAGAATAATTTTACCACCAAAAGTAGATGAATAATTTTGTCACCATAAGTGGATGGATACCTCAACCCACTAACCTACCAGAAGTAGATAAATAACGAAAAGAAAAAAATTGAAAGAATAAAAGGAATATAAAAAACTTATTGTCATTGATGCAACATGAAAGATAAATGGTCACGTACCTTTTGTATGCCTTGAATTTTATCAAGCATCATTGAAAACTAAAACATTTTGTGATGATTTTAACCATAACCAAGTTGATATAACACATCAAAATATTTGTTTACCTTGAAAGAGGAATTGATTATATGATTGGTAATAGAAATTTTCATTGTTGATTTTCTTGTCCTGAAAAAGGAATTGACCATTTGATTGGTAATGGAAATATCTAAGAATGAAATTTCTTAATGGTAGTTGGTATTTTAGTATAACTATATTATGAAGATATTTTAATATGTTATTATTATATTTATATAATATATTCTTATTATATGCTTTTTAGTTATATATTTAATATTTTTTTATGTTAACTTGTAAGCTTCGTGTTGTAAATATCTTATTTTGTTGAAAAAAAATGTGGATGTTCATCTTGTTGGATCCAAGATCCATGATGTAAATATATGTCTTGGAGACATTGCTACAACGCCATTATATTTAAAGACAATAAATATTTTTTCCACTAGATAATGGAAGAAACCAATGTCCATACAATATTTGTAATACAATATTAATTGAAAGCTCTAGAACTACCAATATTTTACTACCTTATAAAACAAAGTTTATAATAAAAGGTGTATTATTTTCAACGTCTCAAAGAAATTTATTAACCTTTAAAGATATTTGTTTGAATAGATTCATATTGAGACAAGGAATCAAGAGACAATTAATACCTTTATATTGCATTTATTATTTTGGGGAAGAAGTGTATAGTAGTAATAAAAAAAAAAGAAATTGCCTGTTTTGTTCTCCAGATTGTATTATACAAATATTAGAATAATTAAAACTCATGTTACAATAAACCAGAAGTTTAATAATGATTTTCATGTTTGCCATGACTTGTTAGGTCATCCTAGATCAATAATGATGTAAAAATTATTGAAAGTAAATGTAGTAATCTATTGAAAAACTAAAAGATTTTTCAATCTAATGAATTCTCATGTATTGCTTGCTCCGAAGGGAAACTAATTATAAGGCTATTACTAGCTAAAGTTGGGACTAAATGCCCTACATTTTTAAACATATTTAGGATGATATATATGGATTTATACATCCACCATATAGACCATTTAGATATTTTACAATTTTAATCGATGCATCAACAAGATGGTCACATGTGTGCTTATTATGAACTTGCTATTTGGCATTTGCAATCATTTGTTTGCAAGCACATTTTCCTAAT
>NW_018397271.1:1955269-2038487 GCF_002168275.2 Theobroma umbraticum | reverse complement strand
AGACTATTCATGTTTACAATGTTGGTGAATTTCTATATCAAGTTTTTAATGAATATTGCATGTTCGTTTGAATAATTTTTCAACAACTTGTTACTCATGTTCATATACAAATCATTTATTAAATACTTCCAACTGATTGCAAAGCCATAGCTTATAAAATGTAAACTCCCAATTTCTCTCCAGGGGACATGCCATTTTGGACGCAGCTGCACATGTACGCATTAGGCTTATGAGTTATTACAAATTCCCTCTTATATAATTAGTTTATAGTCAGAAACCAAATAATTAGTTTTGATATAGGATTCGTGTTTACTTTTTTAAATTTAGAAAAGAAAAAGAAGATTTTTACTTGAAAAGAAGTACACTAGTTCTAATCTGAAATGCATGTCTCTTTAAACATTACTCGATATACCTTTACTATATATTTAAGCTAATCCCATATGATATAAGAAAAAAAAAAAGGTGCTATGAAAAAATAATGACTACTTTGTAAACAAATATGATATCTCAAGCAGCTAAAACTTTAAAATTCTATCTTAAAAGATAAAGTAAAATTTATCTGATGATAGAGAATTATCTCCTATTATATAATCAATAACATATGTAAAAAAAAATAAACGATATCTCCAAAGTTTGAGCTTGAACTCAAATTATAGTGTCAAGTGATCTCAAAACATTGTTGAAGCTTAACTTAGATAGAAAATGAATGTAATTTAAGTATTTCGTAAATCAATTTGAAAATTGGAATAGAGTTGTTTATCATTGTGCTAATCAAATTCAAATTGAGTTTAGATATAAAATTATAAATTTGAGTTCAACATAATGTCTATATACATAATATTAAAATAATAAAAAATTTAATTTTAATATTGTTATAAATATTTTTATGAATATCCATTTATATTATGTATACCTAGATTTGGATGTAAATTAGATTGGATGAAGATTAGAATTTAATCTATCCATCTAATCACTTAGTATTATTTTTTTCTTGCAAATTCTATTTAGATAAAGAGTTATTAGGCTATAAATAACCTTTTATTTCATTTGTATATAAACACTTAAATAAGATCTTTTTACTCTCTCTAAATACTTTCTCTCCTTTTAAATACTTTATCTTATAATTGTTATTTCAAGTTATATTTCATAACACACTATTAGGATGATCCTCTGATCTTTCAAATTTTGGAATTATTTTGTTTTCATCATCTTCAAGTTTCGAAAGGATTTCAATGATTGGGTTTTGATTTCTAGTTTTAGCAAATTAGGTAAGTGTTGGTATTATTTTATTTTCATCCTCTCACTTCAAAAGGATTTCAATGGTTGATTTTGGATTTGTGATTTTAGAAAATCAAGTAAGTGATTAATATCTCTTTAGTGTTTTCATTCTCTAAAGATCAACTTTAATATCAATTTTACTATCATATAGTATATATTATATTTTATCTCTTAATTGGAAAGTGAATTTGTTATTATATAGCTATTAATGAAAAATCATGAATGTCCATTCCCTAAAGTGTATGCAACAAACAAGCTACTAATAAAAAAATCACAAACTCATCTATTCCCTGAAGTAAGTACGATATCATTTAATAATTATGGTCATGGACATGAATCCACCTATTCTTTGAAGTAAATGCAACATCATTTAATAATTATGATCATTGATATGGAAGAAGTCACCATAATAATTTATACTATTATTATTTTAATTCTATGAATAATTTTACCATCAGAAATGGATGGATAATTTTACCATTAGAAGTGGATGGATACCTTAACCTACTAACTCACAAAAAGTGGATAAATAATAAAAAAAATGAAAAAAATAAAAAGAATATATAAAACGTATTATCATTGATACGACATGAAAGACCAATGGTCACGTACTTTTTGTATATCTTGAATTTTATAAGTATCACTGAAAACTAAAACATCTTGTGATAATTTTAACCATAATCAAGTTGATATAACACATCAAGATATTTTTCCATCTTGAAAGAGAACTCGATTATATGATTGATAATAAAATTTTCCATCGTTGATTTTCTTATCTTGAAAAAGGAATTGATTATTTGATTGGTAATGGACATATTTAAAAATGAAATTTCTTAATAGTAGTTAATATATTTAGTATAACTATATTATGAACATTAAATCTAATGAATTCTTATATGTTGCTTGCTCCGAAGAGAAATTAATTATAAGGTTATTGCTAGCTAAAGTTGAAACTGAATCCTTTACATTTTTAAACATATTCAAGGCGATATATATGGATTCATACATCCACCATGTAGATCATTTAGATATTTTACATTTTTAATAGATGTATCGGTTACATGGTCATATGTGTGCTTATTATTAACTTGCAATTTGGCATTTACAATCATTCTTTTACAAGAACATTTTCCTAATTATGCAATTAAGCTATTCGTGTTTACAATATTGGTAAATTTACATTTCAAGTTTTTAATGAATATAGCATATTAGTTGAAATAATTATTGAATAACTTGTTGTTCATGTTCATACACAAATCATTTATTCAAAACTACCAACTAATTGCAAAGCCAGTGCTTATGAAATTTAAACTTTCAATTTCTGTTTGGGGGGAATGCCATTGTGGATGCAGCAGCACTTGTACGCATCATGTCTACGAGTTATTACAAATTCTCCCTTATACAATTAGTTTATGATTAAAAACCAAATATTTTTCATTTAATAATTTTTGGATGTGTGACTTAAGCTCCAATTGCTCTAACACAACACACAAAGATAGGTCCTCAAAGAATGTTAGGAATATATGTTGGATACGAATCTACATTTATAATTAAATATTTAAAATTATTAACAGGAGACTTATTCATGGCAAGGTTTGCCAATTGTTATTTTAATGAAACAATTTTTTCAACGTGAGGGAGAGAACAATAAGCAACTCGAAAAGGAAATATTATAGAATGCATTATCATTATCTAGTTTTGATCTTCACATAAATTAATATGAATTTGAAGTTAAAAATATAATTTATTTATAAAATATAGGAAATTAGTTGCTAGACATATTTACTGACTTAAAGAAAATAACTAAATCTTATATACCATTTGCAAAATGCTCCTATTAAAATTAATGTCCCTACAAGACAAGGCATGCCAGAAGCATGGGAAACTAATCAGTTCCAAAGATAAAATCATGAAAGAAAAAAAATATTCAAAATGGTCAGAATGAGGAAATAGAAACTCTGGAAAAGACCCCCTAACATAATTGATAAAATTTCAGTAGATATTCAAGTACCTGAAATTAGTGAAACTAAAAAAATCTCAACAAATTATGTCATAATTAGAAATTATAGAAACCGTAATGAAATAAACGTCAACGATATTTTTGTATATAATATAGTGCTCAATATTATGAAAGAAAATGAGGATCTTGAACTTACATCTGTTGAAGAATATAGATATAGAAATGATTGGCCAATGTGGAAAGATGCAATCAAGGAGCAATTTGCTTACAAAACATGAAGTTTTTATACGGATAGTCTGTACACCAAATGATGTAAAACTAATGGGACATAAATGAGTATTTGTGCAAATCTGAAATGAGAAAAATGAGACTATGAAATATAAAGCACAGTTTGTTACACAAGGTTTTACCCGAAGATCTAGTATTGAGTATAAAGAGATATATTCTCTGTGGTGGATGCAATTACTATATTAATTAGTCTGGTAATAAATGAGAAGATTGAAATGCACCTAATAAACGTAGCTATAGCCTATTTGTATTACTTGTTTGATATATATATATATATATATATATATATGAAAATCTTTTAAGGATTTAAGTTGCCCAAAGCTCATAATTTGAATTCTCAAAAAATTTATTTGATTAAATTAAATAAATATTTATATCAATTAAAGTAATCTAGACGAATGTGGTATAATTACCTTAGTGAATATTTGTTGCAAGAAGGTTATAAAAATGATCTTATATGCTCATGTGTTTTTGTAAAAATATTCATATTTAAATTTGTGATAATTGCTATTTATGTTGATAATTTAAACATTATTGGAACTCCTAAAGAGTTATCAAAAGCTATTGATTACTTAAAAAAAAAATTTCAGATGAAAGACCTTGAAGAAACAAGTTTTTTTTGGGCCTTTAGATTGAATACTTGACAAATAAATTTTTGTCCATTAATTAAATTATATAGCAAAAAGTGTTAAAATAATTTTATATGGATAAAGTACATCCATTGAGTCCACCAATGGTTATAAAGTCATTAAAAGTAAAAAATACATTTTTCGACCTCATGAGGATGATGAAAAATTTCTTGTTCCTGAAATACTATATCTTAGTGTCATTGGAGCACTAATATATCTTGCTAATAATACACAACCTAATATACCATTTGCTATAAATATTGGCAAGATATAATTCTTCTTCAACTCAAAAACATTGGAATGGAATTAAGTATGGACTTTGATATCTCCAAGGAACAATGAATATGGGTTTTTATTACTCAAATATATCAAAATTGAATTTAATTGGTTATGCAAATGTAGAATATTTATTTGATCCACACAAGTTTTATCATAGACAAGTTACTTATTTATATGTGGAGGTATGACTATTACATAGTGTTTTGTAAAGCAAACTATATTTGTTATTTCCTCGAACCTTGTCAAAATTTTGACAGTTCATGAGGGAAGTTGTGAATGTATATAATTAAGATCTATAACTGAACACACTCGATAAACGTGTGACTTGTCAACCAAAAAAAAATTTCAACAATATTATACAAAGATAATAGTGCTTGCATAGTATAATTAAAGGAAGAATAGTTTAAAAGCAATAGAATAAAACATATTTGGTCAAAAAAAAAATTTTCTTATGATTTTTAAAAAAATGTAATATTAGTGTTCAACAAATTTGTTCAAATAACAATCTAGCAGATTTATTCATTAAAATCTTTCCTATTATAATATTTGAAAAGTTGATACAAAATATTAAAAAATATTTTAAAGATTTTAATATTTTAAAATGAAAATTGAATAACTATATCCAATTCCGTCCATTAGCACTTTAATCTCGAGCAGCTTGTAATCTGAATTGACCCCTTCCTTCTTTTCTTGACAGTCACAGCCCCGTAATTTGCAATTGATCATGGGCTGGGTTACACTGACCACCTATTAGGACTTGAAAGGGTGGCTTGGGCCTGTGCACCAAACCCCTCTTTAAAATCCTCCTAACATAAAATCCTGCTACGTTGGAAAATATATAACATAAAAAGGAGTAAAAACAAAGTTGAAAATTGGCAAATTTTGGGAATGGAATCAATTTTGCTTCCCTGTCCAAAACCAGTGCTGGAATTCTGCTCTGAAATTGTTGTTTACGATTACACTCGGAATGTTTCAAATTGTTGCCATGGATCAAATTGAGCTTGCAAAATTGAATGATTGAATCTTGCTCTGAAATTCTTTCCATCCTTGTCTCTATTATGGTAAATTTCTTTTATAAATCCATTCAATTAATTATTATTATTCAAATAATATTAATAACAAATCATGATCAGGAAGATCTTTGATAGAGCTCAGGTTGTCCTTAGAACTAATCTTTTTCATTTTCTTCTTAGGTCTTCGAAGATATAAAAAAAAAGGGGGAAGGACACGCAGCTCATACGGATAAAGTGGAACGAGCTCAAATAGAAATCAAAGAGCACATATCTAAATTGAGGGACATTATGTTGACAATGAATAAGGAAAAAGGAGTTATGGATAGACTCCAATGAAACAATGGTACCTAATTTCCTTCTCTTATCCCGTTACATCAATTTGTGAGGCAACAACAATGTCAAGCTCAGTTGATGCAATCTTATAGAGGGTGTCGTCCAAGCCCAATCATTACCTCAAACTTTACTTGACCGAAAGAATTAACAAAGGCAGAGAATTGATTGCAAGACTTTAAAGAAAATTCAAGCATTCAACATAAGTGTGAACTTATGGAAGAAAAGATTTGAGCGTTAAAAGGAATGGATAATCATGAATCTTTGAATGCGAAAGAACTTTGCTTGGTTCTGAGTGTGACCGTTCCACCCAAATTTAAGGTTTTGGATTTTGAGAAGTATGATGGAATCAAGTGTCTCAAGACACACTTGACCATTTATTGCAATAAAATGACTGCATATGCTTATGATGAGAAATTACTTATTCATAATTTTCAACATAGTTTGATGGGAGCAACGACTAAGTGGTACTTTAAGTTGGACAAAACCCATATCTGCACATGGAGAGATTGGCTCAAGCATTTTTGGTTAGTACATGCATATGCTGGAAATAGTTCCTAATCGAGTGACCTTTTAAAACATGGAAAATAGTCATTTTAATAGTTTCAAAAAATATACTTATAGGAGGAAGGAGGTAGCATCACAGGTCCAATCAACTTTTACCAGTAGAAAAAAAAAGTTTTCTACTTGTTGATACTTTGGCTCCTTCGTATTATTGGAATTGGTGTCTAATACTTTTCAGATTTTGCAAAGTTGGTGTTCTCCATGCAAAAGATTTAAGATGGGATAAAATAGGAGAAAACTGTAGATACTCGAGCAAATAAATTTGGGGCACACGAGACACTGCATTTTTTTTTAAAGGATTGATGTCCCTATGTTGGTTCTGATGAGTTCTTAGTATAGATAACTCAAAATTTAAGTGTACTCCACAGCCCATTGACCAATACGAGCTTGGGAATTAGACGGTAAGAGTGGTGGGCTGTCTTCCTCATCATGTCTGAATGGGAGACGCAGGACTTATGAAGATGTCATCCATGACGGCCATCTTATTTGGTTATGACTATCTAAGATAATGCTTTACCATTTTATCTTGATAAATTAAAATTGTCAAAATTATTATATATCCATATCATTGCATAAAATGTCACTAAAAAAAATAGAGCTTTATCGATGAAAAATTTTATATCAGTAAATTTCATCGGTAATTATTGATAGATTGCTAACGAAATTGTCACCGACGGAATATCGATGAAATTTGTCGGAAAAATTTTTTTATGAATATTTCGTTGACAATACAATGATGCAAAATAATTAAAAGGTGCACTGAGATTGCTGATCGAGATATTTTGTTAGTAACTTTTTTATTGACAATATTTACCAACCAAATTTGATGACAGACCTTTCAGTCAGCAATGATATTAAATTGGTGCAGATTTATGGATGAAATTATTGTTGATAATGTCTTTGAACCTTAGCGACTGAATCGCCCACGAAAATTTCGACGGTAACTAAAGGGGTGGGACTAGTTTAAAGTTTGAGAACTTATCGATGGAATTACTAACAAAAATTCCGTTGGTATTCAAAAAAAGATTTACTGACGGTATTTTTCATCGGCAATTCCTTTGGTAAGCTAAATTAAAATCCCCAAGCGGGTTTTTCCCTTATTTCTTCATTCTCTCTTTTCTTCTTTTCCCCTAACTTTTTGACCATTTGCATCTCTCTCGCTTCCCGCCCCACCCAACGCCAGTTTCATCTGACAGCTCTTCATTGGACCAACGCTAACGAAGGGGTCAACCCATTCGCCAATTGATTTCTCCCCAAAAGAGTCCATTCCTCTCTTCTCACTCTTTTCCCCCAACTCTCTGATGGTATGCCTCTAACCCACTTGCCACCTTACCCCAATGTCATCTTCTCACTAGACCGACACTGATGAAAGGGTCAGCCTATCTATTAATTAATTTCTCCCTAGGAAAAGCCCGTTTGAGTTCACTGGCCCTTTTGATTTGAGGTTCGAGCCCTTTGCTTTCTTTGCCCATTTAAGTTTTGACCAATTAGTCTTCTACACCATGCAGTAAGCTTTCTGCCATTTAGCAGTTGGTTTTTTAAGGTATTAATTTGGGTTTAGGGTTTATTGTTTAAGGTATTGTGTATGTTGTTGAAAATTTAGTAATTAATATAATTAATCTGGGTAGTAGTCTAATGGTGAAGATTGCTTAAGTAATTTGTTGCTGTTGAGTTCAGGTGAGTAATACAATGAGTTGAGTTGAGTTGAGTTTAGTAATTAATCTGTTGGTGAAGATTGTGTGTTGTTGTTTAGGGTATAAGTTGATGATTTGGTTTTAGGGTGTTAAGTAATCAGTTGTTGATAATCTGTATATAAAGGAAATGGTAATACCCAAATGCAAATTAATTAAAGAATTTAATTAAATAAAAGAAACAATGTTTTAGTTATTAGGCAATTAATTAAATTAGTGATATTTTCTAGTTTAAAAATATTTAAATTAATTAAGGTATGAATTAATGAGTTAAGTGATTTAGTAATGTAATGTATTATAATTACGTAATTAAGCAATTAGTGAATTTAGTAAAATTTAAAATTATTTAAATTAACTAAGGTTGTGTTATATTAATTAAAGAATTTAACTAATAAAACGAGATAATGTTTTAGTTATTAAGTAATTAATTAATTAAGTAATACTATTTAATTTAAAATTGTTTAATTTAAAAATATTTAAATTAATTAAGGTGTGATTTAGTAAATTAAATAAGTTAGTTAATTATGTAATGTAATTTCTTACAATTAATAATTAAATAATTAATTAAATTAGTAAATTTAGGGTTTTTTAAAATTATTTCAATTAATTAAGGTTGTATTGAATTAATTAAAGAATTTTACTAATCAAATGAAAAAATGTGTTAGTTATTAATCAATTAAGTAAATCAGTAAATTTATTTAATTTAAAAAATATTTGAATTAATTAAGGTGTGAATGAGTTAATCAAATAGGTTAGTTAATTGCGTAATGTAATGTGTTATAATTAAGTAATTAAGAAATTAATTAAATTAGTAATATTATATAACATTTTATTTATTTAAATTAATTAAGGGTTTATGGAATTAATTACATAATTTTACTAATTTTAAAGAATTATGTATTAGTAATTAATCAGTTACCTTAATTTAGTAAATTTAGTAAATTTTAAAATTATTTAAATTAATTTAGGGTTTAAGGTAAATGAATGTTATGTGTTTTTAAATTCATTTAAATTAAGAAAGATTTTAATAAAATAATATGTTGATAACAAATAAAATTTTTGTAATTCTAGTATTATAAAATAATATTTTCGATTAATGTTTTGGTTAACATTTGATAACAGACGTCATCATATGTTTGTTATAATAATTTTTATCAGAATGGAATGAGATAGGTGTTGGATGTATTCTTGAGTGGATTCAAGTGGATTTCTTAGGATATAATTTATGAACGCCATAAATGAATTTATTTCATTTGCGTTCAGTCAACCAACATACTTAACTGAAAATAAGATTAGATGTCTTTACTCTCAGTGTATGAATAGCAAGTTCTTGGTTGCTAATAAGGTTCAGGAACTCTTGGTTCTTAAAGGGTTTACCGGTGTGTACACAATATGGGATGCACATGATGAATCGTTTCATATCAATGAATCTTCAAGACATTTTGTTCATGAGCAGAATGAAGTAGTTAATGAAGTCATAGTAGAAAATCCGTATGTTGAAATGGTTATAGATGCTTTATGACTAGATTTTCAGTTCAATAATGAGACTTGAGATGAACTGGTTATTCTTAAAGATCCAAATTCAAACGTTACATCCTTCTTCTCATTGTTAAATGATGCCGATGCAGTTTTGTGGGTCAGATGCAATAAGCACATAAAACTGTTAGCTATGTCGTATATACTGAATGTGATGTCCGATGCATCTAGTGAAGAAGATGTTGCCATTTGATGAATCATTAGTGGAAAACTTCTATAGAATGAAAACACAATTGAAGGAACTTGGGCTCGGTTGTCAAAAAATTCGTGCATGTAAGAATAATTGTGTGCTGCTTTAAAACGAATTTCTGAGTTGTCTTATTGTCCATGTTGTAGTCATCCTCGATATAAATCGGATAAATCATTGGGAGGAAGGGAGAAAAAAAAATTCCTTTAAAATATTGCGATACTTTCTACTAACACCGAGATTGCAGAGGCCACATATGTTAGCCAAAACTATAGAACCTATGACATGGCGTGCCACACAATAATCTAATGATGGAGTGCTTAGGCATCCTGTTGATGGTGAGGTTGAACAACATTTTAATCGCACCTATCAGTTTTTTGCCTTTGAGCTGTCAGACTCAGTTTATGTTCAAATGGTTTCAGTCCATTCGAGCTGATAATGAAACTGTATTCTGTTTAGTCGGTAAGGCTCATTGTCTATAACTAACCTCCACGGATGTGCATGAAGCAATCACACATCTTTTTTAGTATGGTCATCCTAGGGAGGACAAGTCTTGAACATAACATTGATGTGTTCCTCTATCCTCTGATTAATGAGTTAAAGTTTTGTGGGATGAAGGGATGGTTATGTACGATACTTTTACTCGGCATAATTTTAATCTATGAGCAACACTCTTATAGACCATTAATGACTTCCCTGCATATGGTATGTTGTCTAGGTAGAGCACCCATAGACATTTATCATGTCCATATTACATGGAACATGGAAATAGTTTCTTCTTAGAGTACAGGAGGAAGCCTTGGTTTTTTTATGGTCATCGGTAATTATTGCCAATGGATCATCCTTTTCATCACCAAAGAGATAAATTTAAGAAACATGTTGAACGAGACCCTCCAAGTCTTCAATTATCCATTGCCAAGATTATGAAACGATTCGAGTCAATTCCAAATATCACATGTGGGACAAAATAAGGTGACCAAAAATTATCAAGTTTTAGTCAAACACATAATTGGACTAAGAAAAGTATACTTTGGGAGTTACCAATTGGTAGACGAATCTCATTCGTCATAACTTGGAAGTGATGGATATTGAGTGTAACGTATTTGAAAATATATTCAACATGATGATGTACGTTTTCGGGAAACATGAAAAACAATATCAATGCTCGTCATGATTTAAAGGTGTGTGGCAGGCATTCGGAATTGCACTTAATTGAAATAATGGTAAACTTTTTAAACCAAAAGTCTCATACATTTTGACTAAGGAGCAATGGAAAGCTGTGTGTGCTTGGGTGAAATAGTTAAGATTATCAGATGGTTTCGCCTCTAACATAGCAAATTATGTGACTGAGCAGGAATACAAATTTTATGATATGAAAAGTCATGATTGTCACGTTTTCTTGCAATGGTTGCTCCCAATTGCCTTGCGTTATATGGTCCTTATGCAATTCGGATTGCAATTGTTGAGATCTCACATTTTTTTCATGATGTATGTGCAACCAAACTATGTCTTGAATATATCAATAGATAGGAAGAGAAAATCATGGAAACCACTTGCAAATTAGGAAAGATTTTCCCTCAGATTTTTAGACTTAATAGAGCATTTGTTGATCCACTTGCCATACGAAGTATGTACTTGTTCATTATCAATAAGGTTAGAAGACTAGTCCATTATCAATGGATGTATATGTTCGAGAGGTTAACCTCTAAACCCACACATGTAATTTAATTTTTTTTAGTTATTAATATTGACAATTAGAATCTAAAAATGAACATTGATTTTTAGGTTTTTACATCACATGAAAAAAAAAGGTGAAAAATCGATCAATAGTTAAAGGATCCATCTGTAAAGCATATATCCTTAAGGAAATATCATTGTTTTGTTTGATGTACTTCGAACCTGTAATCCCAACAAAAATGAACCGAGTCCCATGGAATGACAACGGTTGAGATGTTGATGGAGCCAGCTGTCTGTCGATTTTCACTTATCTTGGTCGACCTTTAGATCAATTTGAGAAACATCGATACCTAGAGGTGGATGAGTTCTACGTGATTGAAATATATGTCCTAATGAACTGCGATGAGCTATTACCATACATTCAGTAAATATAAGTTTATGCAATAATTTACAAAATTGTAATTTGGAGAATGGTATTAATGTGTGATTAATGTTCTTCATATCTATAAGATGTTTGATAATATGGTTGAAAGAGAACAGCATGGTATATTAGAGAAAGAATTGGTAAAAGTTTGTGACGTTTCATTTTGTAATTGGTTTAAATAATAAGTTATTTTTAATAAGTCAATTTGATTTTGTTAATTTAATACTTCAAACAATCGAAAGGCATGTAACTTTTTTATAGGTCCGCCAACATGCAAGTCAAATTGCTTCTTGTGTTATCAACATCTCTCACAGACCTGGTTGTATGGCAAGGTGTTTCAAAAGTTATTATTATTGGGATAAGCCCTGTAGCCAATTGGGATTGATTAAGGCTTGATTCCAATCATGGAACAATATCATTCATATTGAATGATTAGAGGTTTTGCTTCATTAATAAGACATCAATTATAATGAGTTATAAGTCTAATTGGATGAAGCCCATGAGAGTAATATGCCTTGCAGGGAACTGTAATGGGTTGTAGTTATGAGATCCCTGTACATTAAAGCATAATCTCAAAATGTTACTAGTCAATGTATTATTGAGACTAGACATCAATGATGCTTAGAGACTGGTATATTCTATGTTCCTTACTCTGGAAGTACGTAATAGATCTCATAGATAGAAGTATAGAGATACTTGAAACTAGAATATAAGTGCTTGCCTAGGAGAACAAGTTCACTGAATATGACCCGCCATGAAAAGTGCATTTGATAATACACTCTAGTATTATGCAACACTTCTCATGTGTCAATTGTGTAAATACTCATTAGACTTGAGACACTAGGTTTTCTTATGTGTGGAATGCTATGCTTTGATTTCATCTGTACAAGTACCTAACCAAGGATTCCAAAACAAGATGTTTTTAGGTATAGTATAAAGCATGTGAAGACAAATGAGTGCTCAAGATAAGAATTATCACCTTAAGTATTTTAGAGGACATATCCTATCAATTCTTGGTTAACATTAGCTTATTGAAGCCCTTGGCTAAGGCGACATGGAGGTTTTGAAAAAGGTTTCATAACTCTCAATAAAGCTAATGCTATAACTACAGGAACGAATATGAAGGTTAATAAAAGTATACATTCTACCAAGCTCTTATCATATATGGGATGTGATGAGAGAAAGGATTACATTGATAGACTGTACATTGAAAGGTTGTCAAAAAACCCTTTGACTCTCCTAACAATTGGATGGCTATGTGCATTGCTAGATGTCAATCTTAGTCTATGGAATTGATTATAAGTTAATTTATTGAAATTTATATTAATCAATTAAATAATTAATCAATTCCATTGCTAACATGTTAGGAATCTAATATGTCACATATAATGATTGCATTTAAATTAAATTGGGAGAGTGATAATTTAAGTTAGATTTAAATCACATTCTAGGTAATTAACTTCTATAAACTTAATTAAAAGAATTTAATTAAGTTAAATGATTTCTTCTCTGCTCCAATGAGACTTTTCTTCAATGATTTTGTGGCTTAATCTTAAGTCTAAATCTTGCATGGCTCGTTCCTCTAAAAGTCCTTTAAAAGGTTGTTTTAATAAAGCTTTGAAGTTGGGCCAAGTTGGGTGAAAAAAGAAGTCAATTCTAACCTATATTTCCTCATCAAACTATGTGAGCCACAACCTACCTCCACCAAGGCTGCAGCCTCGATTATTTAATTTTCAAAAATCATGATTTAATTTTTCTCTCTATGACTGTTATGGTGCTTCAACTTTGAAAATATTTTTGACCATCTTCATGGCCGAACTGGGTGAAGTGGTAAATATGAAAGTTGTAGATTGTTCTCTTATCTTTCAAATGGTCTAAGAATCACCTCATTTAGAATTTTGTAGGGAGCTATGGTCGAAATACCAAGACATATGAAATGGAAGTTTGCATCTCAAAATTTCTTTCCTTCTTCCATTAAAAGTCCTTATTCAATAAACACCTACAAAGACACAAATAAATCAATAACAACTTATCTTAGGCATATAACCATCAATTTAAACATAAGATTAACTAAGATTAGATTGACTCACCTAATTAACTAACTTAAAATAATTAAATAAAAGCTAATTAATTTCTATGCGTTACAATAAGAACTAAGCCAATTTACTTTCAAAATTAAGACCAAATAACTCTATATTATAGAGTAATTAGCTTTTCAGAAGAATTCTCTTTATTTCAAAAATGTCCTTGTCTATTAAAAATAATTCCAACATTTTTCTCTAAAAAATACCCTCTATCTCAACCGATCTCCTTCTCTTCTTCCTCTCTCTTTGTAAATCATCCCTTTCCAATGCAAATCATGATCTCCTTTTCCTTTACCTCTCTCTGTAAAGACTACAAGAAAGAAAAAAGTAGAAGAACCAGTAACAAAATAGCGAAATTTGGGTTTTTTTTTATCTTTATAAAGATTAAGAGAAATTAAGACTTACATTTTCAAACTATATTCAGGTATCATTTCCTTTTGTTCTTTTTGTTTTGTTTTTCAATTTATTTATGTTGTTTTGTTTTTTTTTTTGGGCTTTGGAATCTCTCTTTATTTTTCACTTTAATTATCTTTTAATTTTGAAATATGCATTTGAGTTCTTGTTAAACAGCTTAGAGAATCAAAGCTTGCATTTTGGGTTTCATGTAAAGATCCTAGACCCATTAAAATTGTTGAAAGATCTTGCTTGAGGGGTCCCTTATTTTGGGTTTAGATCACCATATGGTTGATAAACTAGTATAGGGTAACTCCACATCCCAATAGTCTTATTTGGTTGTTTTTGTTCTAATATAATCTTTTTTCTATTCCAAAGTTTAGGTAAATTTATTGAGGTTTGATCTGTATCAAACTTTATTAAAGTTGTAAATGATTAAAATTGTATCCAAATAACTAACTGACACTTTTCTAGAAACTATTGTTATTTTGTGGATATGATTCATGGTAATTTGCCTATTTTCGAGTTTTGTTGGAAGTATCCCTAAAAGTTATGTAGGATTTGGAGTTATGTTGGATGATTTATGAGTGACATATACTTGTGTGAATTTTTAGCATCTTCCGCCTTGTTATGCATCTTAGCTTAATTGTATTTGGTGTAATGCATAATTGGTCCTAATGGACCATCTTGGTCGAATGATAAGTTCTTTGGTAGTGATGACACAAGATTTATTGCTTTATATGTCTTGTTGCAGTTTATGACTAGCCAAAAAATGCCTCCCCCTAATTTTGAGCCTTTTGAAAAACCAAAACATAATGCAAAGTGGGATTTGGTACCAAAATTTTACTTCAAGTTCATATGGATAAGATTTGTAAGTGTGGAAAACTAGGAATTTCATTCATAACTAAAAATAAAGTTAACTTTTTTCCATTGTAAACAAAGAAATTTGTAATTAATAGAAAATTATTTATTAAATACCACTTATGGTAATGTTAAGCAAAATTAGAGCTTGTATAAGTTGTTTTGCCAAATAGGTTATCTATAAACAAAAGCTTATAAAAGCAAATTTATCAAACAGTTTTAACTTAATTTTAAAAAATATTCTTAAAATACAAGAGCAGAAAACTCTCGTTTCTAGAGAAAAAAGGCACACTTTCTCCATTGTTAGGCTAAAGCTCTATTATTGAATTTTCATGCTTTAGTTTTGAAAAGATAAAACGCTAATACTAATTAACTAGAGTAAAATTATTCCATAATTTTTTTTGTAATATGCAAATTTTCTTACAAATGATTTGATAAATTTTATGATGTAATGGGTATTGTAGATTTTACCTATTTAAACATGAGAGAACTATTTATATGATCTGTGCTTTATTACTTTTAGCCTAAAAGCTTTTTTGCGGTAGTATATATGTCATTGCCATGTATTCAATGCACCATCATGCATAACTACAGTGAAAAAAATTCAATTTTTCATCCTCAAGGCTTATGTGGGAGATGATAGTCTTTGCAAAACATCTCAATCCACTATGTTGATTACAATCCTTTATATTTAACATTGACTTATTAAGACAGTTTTGATGTAAAAAATTAGCCATGGAGTATATAAGATTCTATATTTCTCTTTTCAACTATTCTTTTTCTTTTTTGGTGTGTGTAGGAGTGGGTTGCTGCCATGTTGATGCTATTGTATGAGGCAGTCATGTAGTTTCTAGAATTTAAAGGCTATGTTTGTGGACTTGCTTTCACTAATGATATTATTTCTTTTTTGAAATTTGTTCAAGGTGTCATCTATACAAAGATTAGGATAGTTTGGGAACACTACATGATTGCTATATTAATAGAAAAATGCAAAGAAGCTACTATAGGATTAAATTATTTAAGATTTATAAACTTTGTTACTTATTTTACATTTTATGGACTTTAGAGTTATGTTTGGTATTTAGCTGCTATATTAAGATTTAGGACTTAGCTTATAAATGTTAAATTCAATGGCTTTTGATCAATAGAATAGTTATCAGAGAATTTACGGTAAATATTTCTTGTGATTGTGTGCTGCAATCAACCTTCGTAATCGTAAGGAATTGTAAGTGTCAAGTTTAGGAATTTTTTCTACCTTTTTAATTTCACCTGATTTTCACAAGAAATCTAGGAAATGTCAAAAGTCATTGCCTTCTATCAATCCTTGGTCACCATTTAAGACCTACTAACATGTGTTGTTTTGGCATAATCAACATATTTGGTCAAGTTGTCTTGATGGTCGTTGATTTGTTACTAGAATGAGTGGAAAATCACTTTGTTGATGTGTTTTGTGAAGGGGATTTAAATCATGCTAAGGTGATTATATGCAGCAAAATATTATTAAAATTTTAATCCCCTAAGCCATAGATCGCTTTAATTGAAACTAATCAAGAAAAATCACAAGAGAATGATTTCGACATACTTGAAAGTTTGATGTTTGCTTTCTTTGGTGGAGTCTTTTTTGGCTTTTCATTTTGGACTTTTGTAAACCAATTAGGACTTATCAAACCATAGTAGCACAATTGTCTTGCCTCTAATGGTGATCCACATAATGCTTTGTTGAACTCTTGACTAAAAATGTGTGAATCCTTAAGCCAAAGTTTGTGCTAGCAAACTCTCAACTTTGTGCTCCTTTGTGTGTCTCTCTTTTTGTTGTGATTCTATCTCAACACATGAGAAAATAAAACAAGAATGTTCCATACGTTCAAAAGGAAACTAAAGGATTCTTCTATAGAGTCAATTGACTTACTTCATATCCAACATGAATTGGAAAATGTCTTGGGCTAATTGGGCTCTGTTTAATACTCCATCAAATCATATTCGATTTAACCCAATACCTAATTGGATTAAGCCTCTATAAAATCAATTAGATCACATCCAATTAAACTCAAATTAATTTCGACAATTAATTTTCTAAGATTCATGTTTAAGTTTGTTATGTTTTAAACTTTGCATTTTATGTTTTTAAGATTCATGTTTAGTTAGTTTGTTAGCTTTTAATTTTCTACATGTTTTTGGAAAATGTTAGCTATAGTTATTTGCACCAATTTCCTTATTTCACTGATCTAATGATGAAAAATAGTTATCCTTTTATCTTTTATTCTTAGTGAATGTAAATATTGTTTGAGTATTATGTTGAACTATTTTGCTAAGTATCATTGTAAAATGTGATTTTTATACCTCTTGAGTACTATGTTTTTTGCTTTGAACTATTGTGTTCATTTAGAGAAAGTTTATGTGAGTGTAAATTTCTGAATAATGTCTTGAGTTCTAGAATTTCTTTGAGTTTCTCTCAAGACAAAATCCTAGGCTACACTTAGATAAGGAAATGGCTTCGGTCATCTTTGGACTAATTGACCTTTTTCAAGCCACCTTGTTATATTTTTATCCGTTGTTTACCCCTTTCGAGCCTAATTTCTTCCTTTTTCTTTGTTAAACACATAATGAAATAACCTTACCCTTTAAATAAATCTCCACTTGAACACTCATCACTCCTAAGAATATAAATCATCTTAGGGAATGTATTGAGCTAAGTGATGGAAAAGGTAGAGAAGGTGACGTTTTTGAAAAATTCAAAAAGTTCTGTTAGTATTCACCCCATTACTTATTTTAAAAAGAAACAAGTTTAGGGGGTGTTAAATATTAAAAAAATAGAAATAAAACTAACAAATAGAATGTAGCGTGTGAAGAATGAAAAAAAGGTTGAAGAAAATTAAAAAAAAGGGTGTGACTAAGAGAAGAAAGAAATAAAGCTCTTTATAAGTCTTAGAATGATTAAGTGCTTAGGGTGATTTGAGCTACATATTATCCCATATCTTACCTTGACCCTAGCCATACATTACGAGCTTAACAAAGTCATAGGGATCCTTGATTATGTGCTAATTTACAATAGTGGAGAGAGAGATGAAAAACAAACTTACAAAACTTTAGACTAAATTTGAATCTTGCATCAGCATAAACCTATCTAAATGGCATGATGTTCATTGTAAAAACTATACACACACACACATGGAAATCCATTTGAAAATGAGCTTGCAATTAAGTTGAAATGTGAACTTGAATAATATTTATGCTTTTCTTTGAGTTGAGGGAATAAGATAACTTACAAGGAAAGCAAATGTGATCTTGGATTTAATGCAACCGACTTGTAGCAGAAGTTTTCATCTTTCGTGTTTCTTTCCTTTATTTTAAGGTTTAGCTCGAAGGCTAGAAAAATATTAAATTTTGGGTGTGATAACTCTATTACATAGAGTTATCTTTCAAATTTTTGGACATGAAATCATCTAAGTCCTTGTGTTTTTAAAATGGTTTTAGGTAGTTTTTATGTTTATTGTTAATAAGTTCAAAGCATGTTGAATTATTTTAATTCAAGTAATTTTAGTTCAATTTCATGTTAAAAGTCCCAATTTGAGCCACCATTAATTACGATCTTTGTTTTTGAAGATTCTCAAGTGCATAAAGCTTAATGGATGATGAAACATGCAAGGATGGCTAGGTGTAGACTTTCACAAAACATGTTATGGTTTCTTAACCATAACTCATGCTAAAAAACTCTAATCAATGTGATTCTTGAACCACTAAAAATATAAGAATAAGAGCTACAATGTTCATGTTTCTCACTTTGCCCAATTCTGATCAGATTATGGTTAAAATATCATTAGAAGTCGCTAGACTGATGCAGTTCTGTACAAGGCAGCTTGAAGGGCCAATGCCATAGCCTCAAGAACTCCAAGCCTGCAGCGCCAAGGATGCTTGAGCATCCCTATATATTGGACAAAGAGCTGGCATAGCGGCACCAACCGCCCAGAACCATAATGCCCTGATGCCCCTAAAACCCCATAGGTGCCAGCACATGACTTAAAAATCTACAACTTCCAATTTTTTTATTTTAGAGTTTTTGAGGGGGACTATAAATAAGACCTTTTGAGTTGAGGAAAAGGGTCTAGGGTAAAGTAGCATTTTAGAGAAAAGTGAAATTTTACCAAAAAAGAAACGAAAAGAAATCAAGGAAATTAGAGCTTTCAAAAGAAGTTGGAGCTTGTTTCTCCCACTAGATTTGGCTTTCTCTCTCTTTCTTCTGCTGTAAAAATGATTTATTTTCTTAAGGTATTGCTACTTGCTGAAAATAGTATGAGGTAAATTGATTTTTCTAAGATTATATTATTTTCAACATGTAATTTTGATTTATGTTTCTCCTTTACTTAATATTAATGAGTAGGGTGATGTTTATTCAAACATAAGCTTATTGCCTTTGATTGATTGATCAACAATTGAATGGATGTGGGTATCTAAATGTGACTAGATGAAGTAAGTTTAGATTAGACCATGGTTTGAATAGTGTGTGTTCATTTCACTTAGAAATTGAGTGATTTGATTATCAATTATGGTAGATATACACCTAAATGCCTTATGCAGTCAAATTAGAACATATGCTTAATGAAAATACCTTAATTGATTCCTATAAATATATAGTGACCCAATTAGGTTAGGTATTTGTGTGAATATCTCGATGGAGACTTGTACATAAATTTAGATTCTAGACTAACATCACCACCCATTGATTAAAGTATTGTTTTGACCTAAACCTAAGGGTTTATGACCAGTGCACAAGTTCGGTAAGTGAAGCCCGTGAGACCCAATCTAGGTTTATGATTCATGTGTCCAATATTCAATCCATGGTATCATAAACAAAACACATAATCCATTTCATCTCATAAACTCATTAGGTTCGTATCATAGGCTACACATAAGGCTACACATAGGCTAATCATTGGGTTCGTATCATACAACCCTTTGCACATAATATCACATAGCGCTAGAGCCTACAATATCCAAAATACATTATTTTCTAAACTTTAAAACTTTCAAATGCAGAAGGGGTATGGACTAGACTAGTGGAGTGAACCATTGGATGGGAACCTACCGAATGCCAAAATTGGTCTATCAATGGACAACTTTTGCCATGCACTGTCCGGTGGCCTATTTATCTTCACATGATATAAAAATGGGTGAGTACTACAATACTCAATGAGTGGTGTAGATATCAAAATTATATACATATGTTAAACACATAACAGTTATTGCAATCTTAGTGCATCCACATGATCTAGCAAAAATTTCTAAATACAAGGCATATTATTATCTTTAAGTCTTTAACATGGGGGTATGTCATCATCCCCAACATCTCCAAAGATCATCACACACATCATTAAACTTACCCTTGAAGTCAATCAAAGTCATTCAAATTATTCTCCACAGAACACTTTATTCATCAAAATATCGTATCGATTCATATCATGTTTATTTAAGCCTCTCTAAGGCTATCTCACACCATATATATATATTAAATCAAATCAAATCAATGAGTGGTCCTTTCTTGGACATAGTAAAATCACGCTCAGTGGCCAACCGATGGAGAAATAAATCATGCACAGGGTAAAACCATTAACAAAGAACAAATCACATAAGTGTCGAACCAATAGGCTAAGAACAAATCACACACAGCGTCAGAGCAACTAGCAAAGAAATCAAATCATGTGTGGGCCAAAGTAATGGGCTGAGAACAAATCACACATAACATCGAAGCAGTTGGTGGAGAATCAAATAATCGACTAGAGTAATCTCTTGATGGTTGGCATTATCCAAAGTATTCTCAAACGAGTGGCATTAAAGCATTACACATAGGACTAATACCACTATCCCTGCTTACCACTATCGCTGCAAGCTCACACACATAGTCATTGGGTAATGGAATTCACTCAACCTCAAGTCAAGTTAATGTTTGAAATTCATCCCTCGGATGGAACACTTATTCGCGATAAGGCCATCATTCATTTATCTTTCCATATGTCCACAACATATCACATTTATGAAGCTTTAATTGTCTATAAGCTCATTAGAGTTCTAAGTGCCTTAATGATTCATAAATCATAATGCCATATCATTTAATCAAACTCCTTAGCCTCTTTTACTTAAATAATTCACATCAAATATTAGAATACATGGCCTCATGTACTCAAGCAATTATGCCTCAATAATCATAGCTCACTAGTCACAAATGCATCAACAATCTCATTTTAAATTAGTCATGGCCTAATAACTGCTTATGCATGAGCAATGTCACATCAAATCATGCATCAGTATTTCATCGACAATTAGGCAATTTATTTCCACATTGTGGTATAACCATCACATTAACTTAGTTATAGCATATCCAAAAGCCATTAAGATCATACATCGCTTGGATGTCTAACATCTCATGCTTCCCAATAGCAATCACAATAAACACATATATTAACATATATTAATAACATACAAGCTAGACGTTCTCATCTAAGCCTGAACATAGCAATCCAATGTACCATGGCAGTGCATATCATCATGCATAATGCATCACATGCATTTTCAAAGATAAACCCCACTCATTGTGACAAATTGGAGGTGCTCCATAGCCAAGCTCCAATCCCTAGCCTTAAACCATATTTTAGCTCACAAATGTGCCCAAATTGCTCAATCTTCCTTCAAGCACATCAAAACATCACAAAACTAATTAAATCCTTGCTTTCAAAAAATGCTAGCATTTTTAAAAATAACTAAATCCTTAGCAATCCAACATATAAGTTCAAATCCTTCAACAATGAGCAAACCCATACCTTAGAAGCATGGATTGCACAAATATTAGCTTTAAATTCCAACCAAATTGAGAAAGATTTACCTAAGTTGGTGAAATCAGATTTCTTATAATTTAACTGATTAAATTAAAAAATAATAAGTAAAAACGTTTAATGTTACCTCAATAATATTTCCTCAAGCTTGGAATAGCTTTAAACTACTTCAAAAATCTATTTAGGGCTTAAGGTTTTAAATGGGTAAAGAGAGAAAACATAAATCACCAAAACCTAGTTTTTTCTTAAGAGTGAAATCTTTACCTTTAGCACTTAGAATCCAAGATTTATTGATGGATTTGAAGGTTTTGAAAGGTGTGAAGTTTGACATAAAAAGGGTGGAGGAATGAAGAGCTAAGAGAAAATGAGGAAAATTTCAATTCTTGGGCTTTTAAGTCCATTTTAAATTGATTGGGCAACCCAGGATTGACCATGGAAAGTCTTTAGTTGATCTTGGAGAAGAAGATCTCACCCGTTTTTTCCTTCACAAGATTGACTATGGAAGGTCTATAATTGATCCTGGATCGAATGTTTGCATTTCTTCCATTTTTCCTTCCTAGAATCGACTATAGAGGGTCTATAGTCGATCTTGGACATAAATGCATGACTTTCCTTACTTTTTACTTCACAAGATTGACCCTCTACGCATTTGGATCAACTTCTTTGGTCCATACTTGTGAAAATTGTTTCTTTTAAAGCCTAAACCCATTCTAAATCTCTTCCACAACCTCAAACCATTCATATATGACTCAGATATTTACTTAAATACTCAAACCTAAGATCAAAACTCCAATCTGAGCATCAAACTTTTGGATTCCTCAAATATGTTCATAAACATTTTGCCTAAGTATCATAAGGCATGCTTTCTATGTTTAACGCATCAGCATATCATCAAAGAAGTCTGCAAATATACAACAAATTTCAAGATCCTTCCTTATACACATAATAGTTCATATGCATACTCCACAAGCATACACATCAGGGTCCAAATTTGCCCTTCAATAACTTAGCCCCAATCACATGTAGGCCATGTAAAAATCAAGGGTGTTACAAGTATTAAGAGAAATATTAGTCCAAATGAAATGTTGAATGAAACCATAATCCTAGACTTTGAGTCCATTGATTTTCTATTAATTTTAGCTTCCATTTCTTTAGTTTAGCATTGTTAATTAAATTTAATCTTTAATTAAATTTCAAATTTTGGTTTGTTCAAATAGTACTAGGATGCCATAATTTTAATACTTAGCAAGAATTTAGGTACAATTCCATATGGAATATGAAACGCACTTACCTTTGTATTACTTGTGCAACACATTCATTTGTGTGTGAAAAGTCATCAACATCTTTCAAGTAAAGTTGTTAATCCTAGCCATCATTTAGGCAATTTGCTCATCCTTTTCTCAAATGCTTGTCACTAGAGATTTTATAGTTTTCACAAAACGTGCAACTTATTTTTCTAGAGATGTTGTTCCAGTTGTCATGATGACCATTGCACTAGAATTTGCTTTTGATGAGAAACTTTGGTGAGGGGATGACGGAACATAACTACTGCTTGAATAGCCATCATGTTCTTTAAGTTGATTTGCACTCGATGCTTTTGAGGAAATAAGTTGCATAGTAGAGACTTCTTCAAAACTTAAGGTAGAAGTATCATATAGAGGATTGGGAAAGTCTGCGCATATAGTTTAGTAATAGCTTTTGTCTTTGGTTGAGCGCCATATGGATACATTGGAACATTTGTGCTGAATGATAAGGTTGGAAAGAATGTAGGATTTGCTCGAGTAGGCTTCACAGTGAGTTTGTTGGCAACATTCTTCTTGGAAGCCATTTGCAATTTGAAGATTGTTTGAAGAAAAAATATGAGAGGCAGAGATGTCCCACCAAGTGTGCTAGGAATTTGTACACAAAAATTTCTCATCGAATGTTTAGGCTCGAAAATTATGAGACAAATTACAATGATTTGAAGCAAGATACAATTCTTGAAATTCCTCTGATTAATTTCTTCACTCTATCTTCAAAAGTCATGAACTCAAACTTGATCTTGTATATGATTTGGACTTGATAACTTCGTTTTCAAGTTTCTAAGCAACTTGATCTTGATCGCAAACTGGACTTGGGAACTTCACTTCAAGGGTTAGGATGACTTGATCTTGATCATGAACTAAACTTGAGAACTTTGCTTCAAGGGTCTTGGGACTTGATCTTGATCACGTACTAGACTTGAGAACTTCGTCTTCAGAAATCTTCTTCTCTTCTCAATCTCCAAATGGTTCTCAAATGGCCTGGAGGAGCATTGTATTTATATTACTAAATGAGAGACTTTCATGAGGATTTAGTATCTTTAAATTATCTCTAAATTATTTTAATTTAATTAGAAATAAATCATGATGACTCATAAATAGTTTTTTGATTGGCTGAACTTTAAGTCCTTGAATTTTGATTAGCTAAATTTAAGTCTTATTTCTAAATTATCTTAATTTATTAAGAGATAAGTTAAACAATCAAATTTGATTTTATCTCCAAATTGTCATAATTTTTTAGAGACAAATTAGATAACCAATTGGTATATTTTAATTGGAAAAAATTATGAATATTATCTTTAAATTATTTTGATTTATTTAAAGATAAACAGGATGATCAATAATTAAATTTTAAGTGATCCAATGAAAATATTATCTTGAAATTATCTCGAGTGATAAACATATATGATACAAAGCTGAATTTTAATTAGTTCAACTATATGTCTTTAAAATAATTCAACTAATAAATTAATTATTTTATAATTAATTGTATAATTATTTTTAATGATTTCATCAAGTTCATGTGGTGTCTTGTAATTGGATAATAGTTTTTTTGTTTCTACAAAGTGGAGAACGATTTTTAATTATAAATTAAAGATCCATCACATATCTTACTAATATGAGATGTGTGACCTATGCGTAAGTACAACAAAATCTTTCACGTGGGATGGTAAAATGGGGGCGGAATGTCATGTTTGAGTATGCCAAAAAGCTATATACTTTAATAGGGAACTAAAGAAGAGAGAAAATTTTTGGGAGAAAGCGAAGTGAGAGAGGAGAGGTACTTTCTTCACCAATTTTTGAAGTTATCTGTGGACTTGGTTGATATAAAGAAACATCTCAAGACAATTGATGTTTCTTTGTCGAAATTTAAATTGGAATAAACTTTTGCTTGTTTTGCTTTCTATTTGTTGAGCATGAAAAGGTGTAGTACTCAACAACTCTAGCAGCTGTCATTGTCAAATTTTATGTTTATTTAAGAAAAGAAAAGAAATAAAAAAGAGAAAGAAATTGAGATGGAAGAGAAGGCCTGCTCTAAATACTTGGGGATGGAAAAACACAATTTGGAAGATAAAGCATGGAATCCAATGTTAACCTACAAAAGTGTGAAGCCATCCAATTCGTCAGGGCCCCCTGCCCCAATCTTATTCGGAATATTGCAAAGTAATGGCTTTAGCATGGCCCAATGATCAGGCCTTCTGGAAAAAGAAGTGTCGAAAAGCTACCAAAAGTGAATTAGTCAATGCGAAGATAAGATGCTAAGAAGAAATCCACATGCCAAACGGTGGAAAAGGCAATACTAGTATATATTTAGAGAAGCTAATCACTAAACCATGGAATCTTAGTCCGGATATAATTAGGCTATGAGTTGTGTAAAGGTTTTTTCTAATATTGACAGCTTAAAAAAGGTGATTTGTGAAACCAAATACAAGCAGATTTAAAGAGGAGTTAATTAGTTTACAGATGGGTTAGTAAAATCGGTATGAATCGATCAGGCATGTTCAGTGCATATTGGTGTTTGAGCATATAAGAAAATTTGTTGTTCATTGGGTTTATCATTTATGGGTTGATTTGTGCATTTGAGCTTTTATACTTTTTTTTTTTTTTTCATTTTTTATGCAAAATACGTATTGAAATGTAATGCTTTTATTTTCTTTTATGTTTTTTGTATTATGTTATTTTCTTTTCAATTTTTTGTTTTGAGCTGTGAGATTATTTAAGCTTTTCTATTAATAGGAGGAGAATGTTTGAGAAAGAAAAACAGAATAAGAGAAACATTCACGGTAAAACAGATAGAGCTCTTCTTTTATGAGTTTTGATTATCTCACACTTCAATTTGGTTCATATATATACCAACAGGAAAAATCAAAATAGAAAAATTGCCTGCTAATATTAGCATTTATAGAATACTAGGCCTGCTCAAGCTCCTGGTAGTGGTTTCCCAGCTAGAACTGCCTTGAACAACGCCAATGATCGCTCTGGTTGTGAAGCTGGAGCTGTGTGCGAAGCTCCTCTGATGGTGGCGAAGGACAAGATATCACCATAAACTTGTGTCCAACCACCAACCTGGAATAAACAAGGGCATAGAAAAACAGTTGAATGTAATTTTAATTAGTTATTGGTTCACATAAAACATACAGGATTTACTGAAGCAGGTCAAGCGCAATTCAACTGGCTTACTTGTTTTCCCTCAAACCAAGGTCGGTAAGGCACAGTTGTGTTAAGTCCCAATACTTTCGCTAGCTTATACACTAATATTCTGGTGCCAATAAATGGGATAACAGAATCCTGATCTCCACTGTGACAACACATTTGAGTAGTACAACGCATGAAGGAAAATCTAGTATCATAATTTGATAAACAAGAGTTGACTATATATCTATATTTATCACCTGTAAACCATGACTGGGATACCAGACTTTACTATAGAGCCAACAATATGAATTGTTGGCGTCTCTAGGTTGGCCATATATTGCACAAACCTGTAAATAAGAGATCAATTCAACACCAAAAAATAAGGAGAATATATTTTATAACAATTGTGGGCTCTGGCAGAAAAATAGATGACAACAGTCTCCAATGGCTTATCTATACTAGGAGAATTGAGGAATTAATTGTTACTTGTTACATAAGTTCCAGCTGGTGGTTCCAACAAGTTGTGCGTGTAGGGCTTTCTGCACATCTTTCCTGTTCAAGTACTTGGTTGTTTCGTCTTGTATACAGGGGTCTACTTTCACACTAACTTGCTGAAGGGGATGGAAATTCAAAGATCACAATGAAATAGCATATATAGAGATAATGAAAAGTTACAAAAGGGCACACAAAGTCTGACTATTGCAAATTTGCAGTGTAGTTTTAATTTTCACCTGTTGACTGAGGCCATCTGCTTGTGGTGAATGTTGAGGTCCTGACAACAGGGAGTGACTGAGTATTGCCATTGGTGACTGGCCAGACGATAGGCAAACATCGGCAATGACATCATATTGGTCGATAGACTTAGTAATTTCTGTTGAAACTTCACTATATACAGACATACAGTCAGATGAAATCGACCTTCTAATAACCTCTCTCATGAGCCGAGAAGAGTTACAAAATGAAGTGAGAAGCTCATAAGCTGAATCTGATATCAAACCATGAGACCAATAATATTGATCCACTGAGTTCATATCTGTAGCGAATTCAAGAAGGGGATTCCCTATCTGCATTCATGAAGATTAAACGTACATTATATTTTGGGCAAATTCACATTTTCTAAAGGAGGGGAAAATGCACACATTTCTATGGTGTACTTACAGCTATCCCTTTAAGATTCAGCTTCAGATTGGAGTGAATAATGAGTTGTGCAAGTTGTGGTACATAGTGACCTACAGGCAAGATAGAGTAGGAAGTCATATTTGCATAGCTCGTGAAACAAGCCTATCATTCGCATTCAACTAATTGAGATTTCTCTCTAGCTTTCCTTGACTGAGACGGAACATGTAAAAATTTTCACATATGTACCTGCATAACTTTCTCCTGTGATGTAGAAATCTCTATTCTTGTACTCAGGGAACTTGACAAACCACCGCTCCAGGAAAACGAGATTATCTCTTGCTTGAAAGGCAACAACATGAAAATCAATTTCACGTTAGATGTCTGAAGAATTCAATCAACATTCAGCATATCCTTTATGCTGCAAGATAAAATTAATGCATATAAACCTGCCACTTCATCGTTTAAATTAGAGTAAAATGAGTTATTGGCAGAATAAGAGAAGCCGACGCCTGCGGGTGACTCCAAGTATAGCATATTAGCTTCTGCAACATTCAACAAAGAAGAAAATCTATCTAGTCAGTGGTCATTCACTTGAACTTGGAGGCAAGCATCTGGCCAGTAGCAGTCACTAAGACTCACATGCATACCGAGTGACGTTGTTGCCTCATTACCAGAATGCAAAGTAGAGTCAAAACAAATTGTGATAGTAATTTATTTCTATGTTTAAGTGGTGACCAAAACTGTTGGCTATGTTACTTTCTATTTTATGGCAACTATTAGTTTATATCTATCACGCGCTAATTAAATATTTAAAAGTAAACAGAAAGAATTAAAAAGATACTACTAGTATGAATTAATATTTTCAGAGGAAGACCTTTATTCCAACTGTACTTATTCTTTTCCAAAGCCTCTCCATTTGGCTTAAAGGGGCCATGTTCGGTGAAAGCTCCTGCTCCAATAGACGAACAACCAGGCCCTTCAAGAAGCAATGAAAACTACATTAAAATCCTCAAAAGAATGCATGAAAGAAAGGTTAAAACCTGGACCAAGGAAACTGAATTTTAGCAAACATGCATTGATTCACCTCCATTTAGCCATAGAACAAGTGGCTTTGACGCAGGCATAGTTTCGGCCTCAACAAAGTAGTAAAACAGAGCTCTCTTCTGCTTCTCATCGACGGTGAGGTAGCCAGAGAAGTGTTGGAAAGTGACTCTGGGTTGGCCAGGCAAAGCTACAATTTTATCAGCTTTGGGGAGTGATTCTACAGCCGTCAAACATGCGTGAATAAGAGCAACAAAGGCTATCCATTTCCCAGATTTCATGTTTGACAGAAATCAGAAAGGGTGAGACAGAGAGCACTGTTGCTTGAGATGATGGAGATAGCTGGTGTGTGAAATGTGAACTCCTAGTCTTATAGAATTGGCTAAAGCAAAAAAAAAGGCCAAAAAAGTTGACAGGCTTACATATTGGTGGGCACCCACCATCGGACAATCGAACGACCCCAACTTCCTGTAGATCAACATGTTTCCACGTACTATCCCGCTCATTACGGTTTAACTTTTCACCAAAATTTCAATGAATTTGTAATTTTTTTATTTTTCAAAAATTCAGCTCAATATTAACCGAGTGCTTGAAAAATACTCTTGAATTATTGAAATAAATTCTTATTCTGCTACATTCAATCAAATTCCCATATAACTCCTTATGAACTAACAATTGATTAATTTTTTTTCAAATTCATAGTATATTCAAAACACAGAGAAGTGAAACTTCACTAGAATTGGAACAAGATTCATGTTTGTTGCTCTCTAAAATTGAGAATAACAGCACAGAATCATCTCTAAAAGTATAACCTACAAGACTATACGATAGACCGGTCTTCCCAGAAACCTGTACACATAAACAAACCCAACAATTCCCCTACAACATGAGGCAGTCATCTCACCGCCATTCCCCAATTACAAAACATCACACAATTCAAACAAAGTCAAAGATTTACTTAGATAGGATATGCTTACGCCCGAAGTTTCCTTTTGAACATCAGGATAGGTAGCTACCGGGGAGGTATGGGACAAGGCATCAACATGCCCAACAATCAGAGCACAAAAACAAAGGCAGGAAGACTCGTCATTCGAACAAAAGGAAACCTTAGCAGCCGCAGTTGGCCAATTGCAAAGATCATCCAGCATTAATCTTCCGCAAGGCACTTATCCAATCTGTCAACCACACAAGTCCAGTGATTCAACAAATTCAACATTGGTGACACCGACCATAAAAAGAGAAGAAAGAACATGCTAGTTTCACTCCAATGCTCAGAAAAGGGCCTCTGCTGTTGAAACCCCTTAACCCTTTACTGTGCACTAATCACAGGTTACTTCAGGATGGAGATGAGGTCCTCTGAACGCTACACCCCTTGACACTCAAGTTTTCTCCAAGTTAATTCATTCGAAAACATTCAGTAAGTCGCTCCGTCGTTGGATTCCATTCCTTGCCAAACTGTCAGCGAATTGATTTTTTTCTCTAATCACGTGACTGACCTCTCACTCTCTGACCCCTTTTCCAGCTTTTCAATGTGCAATACCCATTTCCGCAACCTTTATGGGGCTTCAACAGGTTCGTTTACCCATTTTACAGTATTTTTAAAGTCAGATTCAATTATTAGAGCATGTGTTTGGGACTACTTGGAAGCAAAGAAGATCATAAAAGCTTCCCTAATTGTTCTAACTTCAGTTAAACTTGCGTCTCCTACCCCAATAGCATTTAAGAATGTGACTTTCACCAATCCATTATGATCCGTCATAACTCTCCCAATTTTTTACATCTCCGAGGCAACCTTTGGCTACTCCATCAATGTTAAATTTCATTTGACCTTAGCGTGGTGTCACAACCCTAACTCAAAGGCCATGATTGATGCAAGGGTATTGATGGGAGTAACGTTCTTATCCCAAACTAACCTCAAAAGAAATAAAAAATTTACTAAAATGTACATCGTGTAGCTCATTATAACGAAATCTTAGACAGGCATACATTATTATATTTATATCAAATGTTAGAATATCAGTTTGCATGATTTTGTGCTCAAAGTGTGGAAGCATAACAAATACAAAGTTTAAATTATAACCAACCTTGGGCGATTTAAAGTGTACGCCATTTTGTTGTAGTCTCAAAGTATAACATTTGTTACAAATATAAAAAGAGTTTAATATTCATGATAGACTAGAGGAGTACAACTTAAACAAAAAGGAAAGCACTTACTAGATGCCTTATTGATCACCTACCAAATTGACTGTGGAAGTAGCTCTACGCAAAGAACAACGAGTCAAACAATATATTGATTTGAAAAAACAAATGCATCTTACTTGTGTAAGTTATAAAATAATTCTGTGAGCAAATACCCAAGCAAAGGCCGGGGGGTGGACGAGCTAAATAGGAGAGTGTTTATGTAAGATACTTTTAAAATAATGCAAATAATCTAATTCCAAACAAAACCGAAGTCTGCTTGTTAAAAAATATCAAATATCCAAAGAGTTTGGGAGTTCAATTTTTGGGCTATATCAAACAACCAAAGATACACCTACATGACAAGCACAATCAATAATTCAAGAATCTCAAATCTTTGTCTCAATGAATACAAATTTATTTTGGGAATGTTTTAAATGAAGTTTTGTTGAAAACCCATTCATAAACCTTCAAAATGAATGTGTAATTTATAAAACGTTCAAGAATTACAATGGAAATAAATATTTAAAATCAATTTAAAAAGAAAACATTTTAAGTAGATTTCGAAGAGTACAAAAGTTTAATTGTAAAATAAATTCATCACATTTAGAAAATCCTTTGAAGACTATTTAAATTCACATAGAAACATAATCTATCCTTGATCTAATACATCAAGTCTAAATACCAAAGTCGAAACAACAAAAAAAGTCCAAACACTTATGTCGAAACGAATATCAAGAGTCCAAACACCAAAGTCGAAACAAATATAAAGCATCTAAAACAATTATGTCAATTATCACTTAAAATAGATTGTGGAGCACTAGATATAATGGATAATCCAAAACAAAGTGTGTCGTGGCTGCAAAATGGTCTGGGACATAGTCACTAATCGTTTATCATAGGGCATAGGGTAAGATCTCATCCACTACCGAACAAAACAAAACAAAACAAAACTAAGCATTATGCACAATGTGTAATGACTACTGTCACTAACTACCTGTCTATAACTTGAGTAAGCTCCATTAAAATAATACGTTTCCAAACAAAAAGGTGAATTCATTCACCATCAAAAATTAAGAGAGTAAAAAAAATTAAATTATGGTTTCCAAAGTCCATTTCCAACAAAAGGATGAATCCAATTATCAACAAAATAAAAGATTGAAACAAAACCAAAGTTCAAAACAAAGCTAAATCAAAGTCATTAATCATACTAATATCTGAAGGACAAATTGACCTAATACTAAGGTCTATGCAAAACTAATCATTTTTTATTTCAAATTTTCAAATCATCAATCATTCAACTAATCATATACGAATATCAATTTTGAGGTATCAAACAATTGAAAGGCTTGTTCCCCATGTTCAAAACCATATACGTATTAAACATATTTACATAGTATACTTAGCTTCCATTAAGCAAACTTGAAACCATCGTTCACACCTCAAAATTTATCAAAAATACAATTTATTGTGAGGTTGTAGAAAAGACATGCTTAATTATATCAAAATAATTAAAAACACCACATCTACCCACTTTGTTTAAGCATGCCTTTCGTCTTAACACCTTTCGTCGCAAGCTTAACTCCATCAAAACTCAAACTACTCCAATAGCACCTAAAATGGTGTTTAATCATTAATATCTTCATAGACCCATAATAATTTCATAGTACAATAAATATCCACTTCTAACTCTATATAACCCATGCTTATCCAAAGGATTTGCCTAATAGCTGTTCTAAAACTCATACTTATCAAATATCCTACTCAACTTACACATTTCCTTACCTTGGTGAGCTCTTACACAATGGTTCTGACAAATTTTGAAGCCCTACTTACAAAATTTGGGTCCAAATAAAGAAATATAAATTAAAACTTGAAAACTTGTTTTCGAAAGAGATTTAAGAAAGATTTAGGAACTAGAAATCCTTACCTTTAGTTCTTAAAGATCAAGATTTGGTAGTGGAGTTTAAGGGTCTTGAGAGCTAAGAAATTTGAGAGAAAATGAGTGAAAGAACAAAGAGAATGCAAGAAAATGAAAGAGGCTTGGGTTTTGGGGTTTTTAGGGTTTTGTTTTTTTGTTGGTGTAATTTGAGGTCAACTTTTTTAGGTAAGGGGTCAATTATGGCTAAAAATGTACTTTAAGGTTGATTACTCTGAGGGGGTAGTTGACCATGGTTTAGAAAGCTGCCTCTATTCAAAAATTTTTTTAAGGTTTACTTCTTAACAGAAAAGATTGACCTTTCAACCTTTAATTTACAAAAATTGACCCTTTTGAGTTCTAAATCAACACTAGTCCACCCACTGACTTTCCAGTATTTTGTGAATGGTTTTCTCAAGGTTAGAAATCATGGGATATCCTAAGCTCACCACGTCAGTTATCTAATTTGTCCATGTAATGAAAAGTAGGGGTTTTACATTTTCTCCCCTTTAAGAAAATTTACCCTCGAATTTAAACCAACAAGTTAGTTACCTTAATTTTGAAATAAATGTGGGTCCTTGATGTGCTTTTTGTCCTCAACATCCCAAGTCACCTCCTCTTTAGAGTGGTTACCCCAAAAACTTTCATCAAAGCTACATCCTTAGTGTGAAGTCATTTTACTTGTCTATTCAAGATTTCTATTGGTACCTCCTCATATGACAAGTAATCACCCAACTGCAACCCTCATAACAAATCACGTAGGATGGGTCAAATAGTACTTACGTAATACATATATATGAAATACTAAGGGGATATTAAAAAGATCCGGGGCAAGCCCAATCTATAAGTTACAACATTAACTATCTCTAGGATCTCAAATGGTCCAATATACCTCAAACTTTAAGTCTAGATGTCTATGGTCGATATATTATTTTTGTCATTTTTAAGCTTTTAGCAACTTATCCCGAATCAATTGAATCTTATCAGTGACCTCTTGAACCGTCTTCGATCCAAGTAGCTTTTATTCATTAACCTCAAACTAAGCGATGGTGACCTAAACTTATTCTAATAAAAGGCCTTAGATGCCATCTCAATGCTAACCTGGTAACTGCTATTGTAGGTAAACTTTATCAAAGGTAAATGTTGATCCCATGTAACTTCAAAATCAACCACCCAAGCTCGTAATATATCTTCTAAGTTCTGTATAGTCTTTTCAAACTATCCATCAATCTAAAGATGAAAAGTAGCGCTAAACTTAAACTTAGTTCCTAAAGCCTTTTGGAATTTACCCTAAAACTGATTACTAAATATCTCTTCAAGGTTATGGTAATTATAAGTCCATGAAATTACACAATTTCCTCAATGTACAGTCTAACATATTGTGTTGATTCATATGTGGTCATCATTAGTAAAAGTGTGTAGACTTAGTCAATCTATCAAGTATAACCTAAATTGAACTGCAAATCTTACCAGTGCGGGCTAATCTCGTTTCTAAATCGATAAATATGTCCCCCCACTTCCATTTAGGTATGGGTAAAGGTTGTAGCAAACCTATAAGTCTTTGATACTCCACCCTAACCTATTGGCATACTAAACACTTACCTATAAACTCTATTACATTCTCTTTTTTTCCTTCCCACCCATATACATTTCTCAAATCATGGTACATTTTGATGGTTTCGAGATATATACATAAGCAAACAAATGTTCCTCTTAAAGAATGTTCTTCCTAAGTCCATCCATATCTCGCACATACATTTTTGCTCCATAGTGAAGTAACCCATCAGAACCTCTAACAAAGTGTTAACCTTTCTTCCCTTGAGCACCATTTAAGGGCTTAGTCACTCATTAATCTTTATCTTAGGCTTCCTTAATGCGATCAAGTATCATAAGCCTAACTCAGAAATGTACTAGTAAAGCATTAGTCCCATTGACTTTAAAATGCAATTCTATCCCTCTAAGGTCATGGATATCTCTCACCAAACATCTCCAAAAAATGATAATGTGGGTCAAACTCCCCATAGACTTAGAGCTCAAAACATCGACTACCACATTTTCCTTATTGAGGTGATACAAGATGATACGATCATAGTCCTTAAGCAACTTCATCCATCAACATTACCAAAGATTGAGATCTTTTTGCTCAAAAATGTACTTAAGACTTTTATGATCTATGTAGATCTCACATGTCTCCCCATAAAGGTAATGTTTCCAAATCTTAAGTGCAAACATGACAGCTGCCATCTTTAAATCATGGGTTTTGTAATTTTGCTCATGCTTTTTCAATTGTCTAGAGGCATAAGGTATGACTTTTCCATGTTGCAGCAACATGATAACTCTATTATATAGAGTTATTTAGCTACATTTTGGGATAATAAAATAGCAAGTTCTTGTGTTTTGAGTCAATTTTAGATTGCTTTTATGTTTTTAGTTAACTAGTTCAAGCATGTTGATTTACTTTAATTCTAGCAATTTTAGTTCAAATTTATGTTGAAAGTCTCTATTTAAGTCAATGTTGATTTGGTCTTTGAGATTGTAGGTTCACATGTGTTTAAAGTTAAATGCTAGTGAACAAGGTATGGAGACTAAGTGTAGATTTTTACTGAACATGTTGCTTATTTTGGTAATAACTTGAGCTACAAAGATCCAATCAACGTAATTCTTGGACCATTGCAAAGATGAGATTTAGACCTAAACTTTCATGTTTACAATGTTACCTAGATCATCCTTGAGGTAGGAGAAAATCATGTTGAAATATGAGGCATGAAAGCAGTTCTACACCAAGGCAGCATAAGTGGCAGCATTGCTACCTTGTAGAGCTCAAAGCCACTATGCCCAAGGGTGCATCATGGCTCCAATAGAAAAATCCTAGAGTCTAGTGTCGTAGTAGCCAAGGAGGAGCACCACGGAAATGGTTAGAAGATGAACAAAAAAATACAAGTCATGAGCATCACGGTGCCTTTAGAGCAAGGTTGTGGCGCTCTGACATGGATTAGTAATGTGTAACCATTCATGAAATGAGTTTTTAGGGTTTTTTAGAGCCTATAAACAGGTCTTTTTCAGGATCTGATAGAGGAGGTGGAGTGAGGCATTGAACAAAAGTTTTTGAGAAAAAGGAAAAAGGTTTCTAATGAGAGAAACGAGAAGAAATGAAAGGAATCGAGATCAAGAATCGAAAAAGGCTTTGATATTTCTTTCTTGTTATTTTGCTATAGAAATGATATTTTCTCTTGATTTAATTATATTTACTATAAAAATGATGATGAACTAATTTTGCTTTCTAGGATTATGGTTATTTCATTATGTAGTTTGAATAATTGATTTTTCCTTACTTGCTATTAATGGAAATTGCATGGTTTATTCAATTATGCACTTATTGCTTTTCATTGCTTGATCACCAGTTGAATTGTTTGGGGTCTCTAAATAGAACTCAACAGAGGGTATTTAGAATAGACCATAGTTTCAAATAGCCTTTGTTCGATTCACTTTTGAGTTAGGTGATAGTTTGGTGTTTAGGATAACTATATACCTAAGTACCTTAGGTAGCCATATTAGAACACAAATGTAATGAACTATTTTTAATTAATTTACATAGACATATGAGATTAATTTAGAAAGTTATGTGTGCACGATCTCGATAAAGACGTGTACATAATATGGATTCTAAGTTTGCGATGTATTCCAATAATTTAAGTTAAGGAGAATGATTGAATTTAGATGAAGTTTTGAAAAACACCATAATCCTAGGTTTAAGTAAATAATTCTTTTAGTGACATTTTGTTCTTTATTAATTATTTAGTTAATTAATTATTATTAGTTTAATTAATCATTTGAAATTGAGTGCTTGGATAAAATTACCTTGTTATAAATTTAATACTTAGTAAGAATAGGTACAAATTTTTATGGGAAAAGAATACTCGACTTACCTTTATATTACTTGTACAGTCACGTGCACTTGTGTGTATACATCCGACAACACAACACATAACACAAACCAACACATGAGGCATCATAATAAACTGCATACCCACCTACACCTTACGGTAAACAAAGTACAGGTGTTGAAGTAAAACAAACCTTGAGCTTTCCAAAGCTCCCCTCACATGCCTCATTACATTGGAACTTCACATTCTATTGTGTGCATCTAGTCCTTGGTGCTGCAAATCTAGAAAAATCCTTGACAAATTGTTTATAATATCTAACCAAATGTAAAAAGCTAGAAATCTTCATCACAGAGGTTGACTATTTGTCGGATAAACCATGTTAGTGCACATCTAATTAACAAGTAATATAATGAAAGTAAAGTTTGTTCCTACAGAGAATTGACCAAATCATTTTGCTAATTACTCTAACTAAAACAACACAATATTATCTAAACAACTGAATTTAAAACTATTGAAAATTTTAATAAACTAAAATTAAAACTAAAACTAAAAATAAAAATATCAATTTAAGTAATTAATTAATCAACCAAAAGTTTATAACCACAGTATTCTTTCAATGTTTCATCTGAATCTTTTCTATTCCCTATTTACTTACAAGATAGGCTTGAGGTATTAACCTAGAGTTCTAATTTATTTATAAGTTTCTTCCAATGTTCATATAAAAGTATCTTCCTTAACCAATCTACTATATCCCTATGCAACGAAATCAAGAAAGACTCGTTAAGCTTAGACTCAAATCTTAGTTACATATGACATGAAAGTGTATTCTTATCCTACACGCGAATCAAATCAATCATCTCATGCAATTGATATTGAACATATTTTATTTTATCCATAGCTTACTCTAAACTACCTTTTGTAGTTCCTTTTAGGTTTCCAATTCAATCTAATGGTGGTCAATCAATCATACGCATTAAGAACAAGATTGAAATAAATGACTCAAACACTATCAATCATAAGCTAGAAAGAATATTAAAAACTCAAACTATGTATTAGGTTTAATCATGATTCTAGATCAAAAACTTACTTTAACATATTGTATGTAAACATCATCCAAAAATAAAAATATTAAAAGTAAACAAGAAAGTGTAAAGATATCAAGAAAAGAAAGAACTCTAATATTTATCAAGCTTTCGATCCACAATCTTCCATTCTTTTCTTACTTTCTTGCTAGCTGTAATGCCTCTTTTTCTTTAGAAAACTCTTCCTTAATTGTTGCTTTAATCTTTCTTCAATCTCCCCTTTTACATGCTTCTAAAGGGGGGGATTAAATAGGGCTCATGTTCGTGTCAAAATAAAAGTCCAATGACATGAGAACTCCTTTCACTTTGCAAATGCCATTGTTTTTTTTTTTCAAAAGTCTTTTTTAGGCATTGCAGTGCAAGGCATTTGGTGGCCAAGGTGCCAAAGCTTCATCAAGTCTAAAGCATTTTTATGGTTCAGGGTTCCATGGTACTGGCTTGGTGGATGTCATGACGTTCAAGGCTCTGCCTTGCTCACCTTGTTCTACTGCACTACTTTGATTTCAACATGATTTTTGACCACTTTTCAAGCTAAACTAGGTGATGTGGTAAACATGAAAGTTATATTCCTACCATTTATCTTTCCAATTGTCTAAGAATCATGTCAATTGGACTTTCTAGTGAAAGATATGCTCAAAATACTTAAACATATGTAGTTGAAATCTACACCATAAATGCATTTATTTCTCAAAAGGTCACCCTTTGCATAGCACACCTACAAAAGAAACAAACTAACTTAAACAATAACTAAAATTAAAAGAAAATATCATAAAATAACTTAACACAATTGAACGCAACATAATAAAATAAATAAAATAAAATAAATGACTAAAAATTCCTAATTCTTTAATTCAGTCTCAAGAGCTTAGATAAAATCACCCAAAATTTTGACCCAATAACTATATAAAATAGAGTTATCACACCCCTAAACATAAGATTTTTCTAGTCATTGAGCAAAACATAAATGAGAAACTAAAATGAGAACAACCTAAAGGATGAAAACAAGCTAAAGAAACCAATTAACTAGAGACAAATAGCACCAACTCAATGATCTACCATAAGTTATCTTACAATCTCAACTCAAGATAAAATATAGATATCATTAAGTCCATGTTTCAATTCAAATGCAAGCCCATTCTCAAATGGACTACCATCTTTTACAAAGAAAATCATACTTTTCTGAGCGAGTTTATGCCAATGCAAAATTTCAAATTAGTACTAAAACTCCATAGGTTTACTTTTATCTCTCTCTTCATTAATGTAGACTAATACTAGGTCAAGGATCAATAGGTTTTTATTAAGCTTGAAAGGTTTGGCTAGCGTCAAGGTAGGATAAAGGTCATTCATGTGGCTCAAATCACCCTAAGCACATAACTATTCAAGGACTTATGTTGAGCTTTTTATTCTCATTCTCCACATACCCTTTCTTTACTTTGAATTTTCCCTTTGTTCGACACTACTTTTTTTCTTCTTCTCAATTTCACACCCCCAAACTTATTTCTTTGTATTGTAGTTAGTGGGGTGATTTTTATCATTATTTTTCTAATTTTTCAAGTTTTCATTAACTTCACCTTTTTATACCTTTTTAACAATTAGCTCAATGCACTTACTAAAATGATTTACATACTTAGGAGTGAGGGATGCAAAATTGGCAATTTTATTTAAAACGCTAGGCTCAATTATTATGTGATTAAACAAAGGAAAAGGGAAATTAGGCTCAAAAGGGTATACTAGGAATAAGATATAACAAGGTAGGTTTGAAAGGCTTAAACGGTTCAATTATGGCCTAAATCATCTCCCTAACGAAGCATTGCCTAGTTCACCTCGAGAGAGAATCAAACAAATTCTAGAATTCTTGACATAATTCAAAATTCACATCAATATAAACCTTTTCTAGATATGCACAATAATTAAAAGTAAAAGATAAAGTGCTTAATATATGTGGAAATCACATTCTAACAATGATACTAAACAAAAGAATTTAGCACAAACCAAACAACGTCCATATTTATCAAAAGCTAAAGATACAAGACAACCAAGTTCTTATCATTGGATAAGGAAAGCATCAAAAAATTTGGCACTAATTACTCTAGATTCAAAAATTTTCAATAAGCATAAAAACTAAAGGATAAACTAACCTAAAATATGGATGCAAATAAATAAATAAAGTCTCAACTTTCACAGAAAAATCAACTTCCATAAAATAATTCCACCCCCCATCCACCAGACTTAAACTTAGCATTGCCCTCAATGTTAGAAATAGATAAAAAGTGAAGGAATACTCCTTTAATAGTTGGAGGAATCAAAAGAGGCTCTACTCTTCTTCCTCATTTTCATCATTGTCACCAATGCTTGTGGGAGACATTTTTCTTATTGCAAAAAGAAAATAAATAGAGCTTAAAGTAAAAATATAAATAAATAAAATAAAAATGATTAAAAAAAATGAGTTTCGAACACTTGGGTTGCCTTCCATGAAGCACTTCTTTATAGTCACTAGCTTGACTATGGTATCCTTTTTTGCACTTTTTCACCACCATAATAAGGCTTGAGGCCTATTCCATTAACCATGAATGTTCCAATAGCTCGACTAGCAATTTCTATGATACCACAAGGATAGACCTTAACCATTTTGAAAGGACCCAACTTATAACTTTATGATATAGTGTTATCTTGCTTTTTTTTGGAACCTAAATAAAGCTAAGTCCTTTAGTTTTTACATAATTTATAGGCATTTTTTATGTTTTCTTTATAATAGTTTAATTTATGTTATAGCATTTTCATTTAAGCAATTTTAGTTTAATTTCTTGTTAAAAAGTCCTGATTTCAGCCTTTACTTATTTACACTTTTATTGTTGAAGGTGTGCAAGGACATGGAGCTTAAATTGGTATGGTTGATGCAAGTTGGCTAGATACAAACTTCACCAAACATGCTATGGTATTTCAGAAATAACTTGAGCTAAAGAAGCTTAAATGACTTGATTCTTAGAGCATTGGAAAGCCAAGAGAAAGGGTTACAACTTTCATGTTTATCACTTCACCCAGTTTGGATTGAAACCTGGTCAAAATCACTTTACAAGGAGGTAGACCACAGTAGTTTTATACTAGGTAGCTTAAAAAGCCAAGAATACATGTCTCCCACACAAGTCAGTAAGTTTGGCGTTGTAGCACCAACATGGGGTTTTTTAAATCTACATTTCCCAATTTCTTATTCTAGGGCTTTAAATAAGGGATATAGATATAAGCCATGTTGACTAGGTTAAAAGTGTTGGAAGTAGAGCAACTTTTCCTAAGGAAAAGAACAAAAAACAAAAGATTAAAGGAAGAGAAAGAAAGGAAGTTCAAGGCTTAAAAAGCTGTAGAAAATTATATCTCTCTCTAGATTTATTCTTCTTTCACTTTTTTTTGTTGTATTTATGATTTTTTTTCTTAAAGATGATGTTTGTTGAGAATATGATGAACTTAATAGCTTTTTCTAGGATTATGGTTGATCTTTTAATGTAGTTTGGATATTTTAACTATTTTTTACTTATTATTAATATGCATTGTGTTATTATTTCAAATCTATGCTTATTGCTTCTAATTGCTTGATCAACAATTAGATTGAGTTAGGTCTCTAAATGCAGCTTGACGAAGGGAGTTTAGAATAAACCAAGGGTTTGAATAGCATGTGTTCATTTCACTTAGAGATTAGGTGATTTTATTAGTATTTAACATAAAAATATACCTAAATACCCTAATTAATTTACATAGACATATGGATAATTAATTATGAGAAATATGTTTACAAGCATCTCAACGGAGGCTTGTAGATAAATTAGGACTCTAAGCTAGCAACCAACCCATTAATTTAAGTATAAAGAGAGAGATTAAGTTCAAATGAAAGGTGGAATAATTCCACAACCCTAAGACTTAATTCCCCAATTTTTTAGTCAATTTAGCATTAACTCCCTAGTTTAGCTTCGTTACTTTAATTTCATGTTTTATTAATTTTCAAATTAGATTTACTTGGGCAAGATTAGGGTGCCCAATTTTTGTACTTAGTAAGAATTTAGACACAATTCCCTCTGGAGATGATACTTTTCTTACTACTATATTACTACTATATTACTTGCATTTGTTCTAGGGCTTCAGCAAAAGGAATATTAGTGTACAGCTTGTTAAACACATCAATAAACTTTAAGAATTTTTTGTCAACTTTTTCTTTTTCAAAACATTGAGGAAAGGTGGTGCGAGTGGTTGTGAAAGCTTTATTTTTTAATTTTCTACACTTAATTTTTCACTAGAATTTTCAACCATAACATCTTTTTCAGCATCTTTCTCAATTTTTTATTAATTTCTTTTTCTGTAACCTTAAGTAAATTTTTAGAATTTAAATTTGTACTATTTACCTCTTTTCCACTATGAAGAGTGATTACCTTATAATGCTCATTACCTTCTCCTTTTGGATTGGGTTCCATCTCACTTAATAGAGTGCCTTGAGGTCTATTGTGGACAGCATTAGCAAACTGACTCAATTATATCTCAAGAATTTTGAGATTTGCTAATTGGCTTTGGATTAATGCAGATATACTTTGAATGATAGCATCATTCTTTGCCATGTATTGCATGAACATCTCGTCCATTGTTGGCTTTTTCTCTAGCATAAGAGCTCGAGGTTGTGGTAGAAATCATAAAGGAAAATTTGGCTTAAAAGCTAATGAAGATGCTTGGTTGTTATTCTAAGAAAAATTAGGATGATTCCTCCACCTTGGATTATATGTGTTGGAATAAGGATTATTTTGTGACGGCCTATTTCTAATGAAATTGGTTGTTTCAGTGTAAATAAGACAATGGTCACTAGCATGTCCTTTCTAACATAAATCACAAGTTACAGCAAGGGCTCTGAACAACATTAGTATTCAAACTATCAATTTTCTTGGTGAGAAAAGCCAATTGTGTAGTCAAAGCATTAATTGCATCAAGCTTGTAGATACCAACAACTTTTCTTCCCTTAATTGCTCAAATGGCCATTGGTAATTATTTGAAGCCATCTCCTCTAGCAAATTATAAGCCTTATCAATGGATTTACTCACAAGTCTACCTCTAGCTACAACATCAAATGTGGTTCTAATTGGTCCCAGCAAAGCATTATAAACAGTCCAAACTAATAGCCATTTAGGTAACCCATGATAAGCACATCTTTTTAGCAAATCCTTATACCTATCCCAAGCCTCACATAATGTTTCAAAATCAAATTGCAGAAAAGAGGTGATCTCATTATGCATCATTGCTAACTTACCTAGTGGAAAAAAATTTGCTAAGAATTTATGAGTTAAATCATCCCAAGTACTAATTGAGTTAACTATAAGTGAATTTAACCAACTCTTTGCCTTATATATCAATGAAAACAAGAAAAGTTTCAATCTAATGAGGTCATTAGAAACACCATTTCTTTTGAAACTATCACAAATCTCTTAGAAATTCATAATGTGTGCATTAGAATCATTATTTGGCAATCCCCCAAATTGAATAGAAGTCTGAATCATTTGAATGATTACTGCTTGATTTGAAAATTATTGGCTTGGATGGCAGGTTTATGGATGCTAGAATGAAAGCCTTGATCAAGAAGTACAACATATTCTTGTAAGGATTTGTTTTCTTGTTCTAATTGCTCTTGAATTTGCTGATCTCTTAATCAACCATTGTTTTGAATTAAGTTGAAGCTTGCATATTTTCTTTTCAAATTGTTTGAAAAGTTTTTTCAAATTCTAGATCAAAGGGAAGAACCTATATACTTTTCACTTTTCACAAACAAAGACCGAAAGTACTTAGAAACAAAGAAAAATAAAATTTGAATCAAGACTAAGATTACTTGGTATTAACATTAACAAAGAAAATTTAAAACAACTCGTTGGCAATGACGCCAAAAATTTACTTGTAGGAAAAACCATGCAAGTGCACGTATTATTAACAAGTAATTAAATGAAAGTAAAATTCGTTTCCATGAAAAATTGACAAAATCTTTTTGCTAATTACTAAAATTAAAACAACTCAATCTTTTCCAAGCATTTAAATTTAAAACAATTGAAAAATTGAAGAAACTAAAATTGAAACTAAAACTGAACCTAAAAATATCAATGTAATTAATTAATCAATTAACCAAAAGTCTAAAACCACAATATTCCCTCAATGTTTCATCTAAATCTCTTCTATTCCCTCTTTACTTACTAGATAGGCTTCTTAAGTTAGAGTTCTAATTTAATTATAAGTCTCTTTTGATACTTTCATAACAATATCTTCAGTAATCAATTTACTAGATTATTATGCAAATTGAAATAAAAAAAGACTCATTAAGCTTAGACTCTAATCTTGACTACATATGACATGTAAGTGTATTCATCTCAAGCAATCATATTGAACATATGCTATTTCATCATCAGTTGACTCTAAAGTCCTTTTCTCAGTTCCTTTTAGGTTTACAATTTAATCTAATTAGTGGCTAATCCATCAGATGTATTAAGAACAGGATTGAAATAAATAATTCAAACATTGTCAATCAGAAGCAAGAAGCAATATTAAAAGTTTACACTATGCATTGGGTTAAATTTGTTGACTCCTGTAACACCCCGTACCCTCATATAAAAGTCAATAAGACCTTATCGATAAGACAAAGGGTCCATTGATATAAATTTAAGTGCCAAAGAGCAGTGATGGGTGCAAGGATTATTTTAAAATAAAATAATATTAAAATATTAATATTTTATTTATTGTTGAGATTAGTTATGGAAGAGGATTATATGACTAATCTAAGTGGGGGGGACAATGTAAGAAAGAATTTTGAAAAAAAACAATGCTAATTGGACCCGCGTGTCTTTATTAAATAAAGTTAGAACGGGTGTATATATTTAAATATTATGGTGATACCTTGGTAAAGTGTAAATTTTATATTTTGTTTGTACATGTGTAAAGGAAGGAAAATAGCAGGAAATTGAAATTAAATAAGTGTTGGGAGAATCAAATTGTAAAGCATGAAGGTTTAAAGAGGCAAATGGTAAATAATGAAATGTTTGAGGACTTATGTGTAATTTCAATATTTGAAGTTAAATAGACATTTACTAACCAAGGGAAGTTAAATTATGTGGAATATGAAATATACATGTGAAATCACTATTGCATGCAATTCATAGCATCCAAAAAGGAGAAGGTAGTGGGGGACATGTGGGACCTCAATCATGTGAAGTAGAAAGAAGGAAAAGACTAGGTTATTTTGCATGTAATGGGATTGGTACATTAGGTGGCCAAATAAGGAAGGATCAATATGGGATGCATGTGACTTGAATGGTGTAACAAATGGCCAATTAAAATATAATGTAAAATTTGTGCTTGAAATATCATTGGAGGAATAAGGGTGCATGGAATAAAGAAATGAAGAAAGAATGGAAAATGAAGGTGGCGGTTGGAAAAGTTTTAAAAGCTTTTGCTTTGTGATTTTAACCACATCAAAAAAAAGGAAAATGCCAAAATAACAAGCCTTGGGCAATCTGCCCATGTGTAGACAAAATGAGAAAGTGAAAGCCATTTTCAAGGCTTTGACCTTGAGACGTCCACCTATCACAAAACAAAAGGAGAAGAAAATAAACATGGAAAGTGGAGGTTCAGCCTTTAGAAGAAAATGTGAAGGAAACAAGTGAGTTCATGAGAAATCCACCCATTTGGAAGGAAAATGGAAGGGAGAGGGCTTTGTGAAGCTTTCACCCGATAGGAGAGGAAGAGTTGAGAAAGAAGAAAAGAGAAAGAAATAAAAGAAGAAAGGAGGATGAAGAAAAGAGAAAAAAAGGTTTAGCCTAGTGAACCCAAGACACGAAAGGTAAAGAGATTGTTATTTTTGTTTGAAATGCATGCTTTTTAAATCAATTGTAATGAGAGATTTTGTTTGTGGTAGTAAAGATCTACAAAGATTCAAAGGACCTGAGGCATACATGTTGGTAGATCTTGGAATGCATAGTGATTTTGGAGCTAAATAAGCAATAGGTGAGTGTTTTAGTCCTAAAATCATAAGTAGAAAGGAAACATGAGATGTATATTGATTGTCTATGTTTATGGCAGCAATGGTGACTGTAGATGTGAGGAAGTTATGAATCATATTTGGAAATTCAAGCTTGAATCGAGACGTAAGCATGCAAAGTGACTACATTGTATTGTATAAGCTTTGGTTGGTTTAAGTATATGGATTGTATGATAAATGCTTGTGAGTAATGTTGATCAAAGCTATGCGATTTAGTTAAGGATTATTAGTTGATATGCTACCATGTATAAGTATAATTAAATGTATTGGGTTTGAATTATTGCTAGGAAGAGTATAAGTAAGAAAAGTTTACCGCGGTGGTGTGCTGAAAAGGAAATGAGTGATCGGGAAGTAGAATTAGCTAGACACGTACTTGAATGAATAACGACGTAGCATCCCGCTATTGTGAGATGAGTAGAGGTTGTTTATTTTAAAATTTCATTTATTATATATATATATACGTGTTAGCTTACTTTAAATGCAAAATTATGGACAACATGAGTTGGTAGAATGTTAGGCTTATGAATGCCATGTTTGAGAAAGGTTTTGTGCATATATATATTACTACGTATGCAAAGCGTTTTGAAATCGGGAAACAAGTGTTTTACTACAGTTTATGTCAAAATATGCCTTACTGATTGTGTGATGTGCATTTATGAATGAATTTCATATTCACCTTGCTGATTTGACATCTAAAACTCGTGCAAAGGTTTTACACTACAAAGTTTTACAAAAAGGGGTTTTAACATGTTACCTTGATTGGTATTTTGGAAATGAGTTTTTGAGAATCTAATGTGATTTTTAAATGGTTTTATCAAAATGGGGGATTCGAAAGTAGGTCGAATGTGACAACGAGATAGTGTGACTCTTGTGCACAAGTGAACTCTAGCTAAAGAAGTCACCGACGGGCTGTTAGACGTGGCTAGGGCCACGATCTATGATATATGCATGGCAAAGCCACGGGTTGATATATGTGGCTAGGCCACAAGTGATATACATGGTTGCGGCCGCTTGATTTCTCCAATGTTGACCAACATTATTGAGACTGCCATGGCTAGGGGGATCCGGTGGAGCGGAGCTCTCGAATGTTATTACGTGAAAGTGGGTTCATAAGTTCTTTATTTCTATTACCTTCTCGAGAGTGATAACTCTTAGGGTTTTCAATATGTATTCTATCGCATGGTGAGAACTATAACATTTTTCGCAGCTCCCCTATTTATACTATGATGCTGGATTTAATTCCTTGCATATGAAGTGATTTGCGAATTTGTGTATAAGCTTTGATAACTCTTGGTTTTACAGGAGCATGCATGTTTATGACGAACTGGTTTGAGTAAAGTTGTTGAATGATGTCAAAGATGGAAAATCTTGTACTTATACTGGTTTGGGTACATTTACTGTTAAATGATATATTGCCCCAAAATTCCTGGTTTTACAAACAAGGCACAAATGCTTCATTTAATTATGATTGGTTTATGCATACTCTTATGTTTTAATATTCAAGTCTTCTACCATTAGCTTGTTTCCCATCTACATCCTACTCACGGAGTTGATGATCACAAAGTCTATGAGACTCACCCCCTTATTTCCTTTTACAGATAAGTAATCAGTTCAAATACATCACCTAGCACATCGAGCTAGCTGCAACGTAGGTAACAGCATCTCTTAGATTTCCACTTCGAGTCACTTCCCTACATAGTTGGATTCTTAAAATTTATTAGTTTATCAAAAATGTAACGCTAGAACTTAGAGGTTGTGTAATGAATATTAAGTGTGTTTGTATTTGACTTAAAGTTTATCGAAATTGGATATTGTCATCAGATAGTGACGTATTAATTACAAGTGTTTATTTAGCTTAAGTAAGCGATAGTACCACTATTACTGGTCAGTTTATATCCACAAAAGAATATTTAAATTAATTATCTAAAATCTCAACTAAGACTTGTTTGAGATTTGATGGGTTTACTCACAAGTCTCAGAAGTCGGTAGCAATCAGGAGAAGGTCATTACAACTCCATGTGTTTTCAATGTACTTAAGTGTGTAGGATAAACTTTAATTCCTGTAATAAATTTGATGGTTAAAGGCAACCCAAGAAGCTTACTCACTTAGAAGATGAGATAATCAATTAAAGAGGAAAACAAAAAAAGACTCAGTGAAAATAGAACATTACTATCTAATTAACATGAAGCCTTAATCAGTTAAGGCAAAACTAAGCACTATATGAAAGCAAGATAGAAAAGCCTTAATTAGTTAGTATAAGGTTTAATTAATTAAGAAAGTACTAAAAGCGAAACATAGAACCTTGCTAATCGATTAAGCAAAGGGCTTAATCAGTTAAAGCTCAAAGCTTGAAGTACTTAGAAGCACCAAAATTTAAATTCAAAGTGAAAATGATTGTTAAAGGGCATTAAAGGAGAAAAGTCAAGTTTGCAGATTTCAACCAGTTAAAAGGAGAATTAATTAGTTAAAACTAGAGGGAGAGAAGCTTCAACCAGTTAAGAGGCATATGAATCAGTTAAGAAAAGTCTAGCCAAAAACAATGCATGAAAAGGTCTTAAAATATAATTTTTTTAATTGGATAGAATTTCCTTTAACCGATTTAAATAGTGAAAAGAGCTGTCAGACAATACAAGTTAGAGAAGGTTTAATCAGTTAAAGCTTACCTTTAACCAATTAATAGAACACTGTTTTCCCATTTGAATTTAAGCACTAGAACACAAAAATAACAACTAAAACAAGGCTAGAATTGTTTCTAATAGCCAGATTCTGTCTTCAATGGCCAAAATTGATTTTTCAAGTATAAAAAGCATTCCCAATGATTAAAAAGATGTAAGGAAGCAATCTAGAGAGAAAAAGAGACAAAAATAGCTAAAAACTTCTCTTTGCAAGTGTGTTCCACTTTAATCCTTTGTAAATATGTTTAAGCTTGAATTTGTATATCTTAGATCAGTTAGATGATTATGTATACTCAATTTCTTTCTTATTTCTTAATTAATAAGAATGTGCGAGGCACTTTAAGAGTTGTTGTAAGGGTTTAGAGCTTGGGTTTGAAACTCATCATGTAAAAGCTTGGTGGAAGTTGTTAATTCCACTGGTTTAGAAGTTGGGTTGAAAATTATTGAGTGGGAGATCAAGGTAGTAGGTGTAAGTCAAGGCAACTAAACCACTCTAAATATTTATGTTTTCTATTTCTCTCTACCTTATCTTTACATGGTGTCATTTAACTTCAATAAGTTTTAAGCCATCATCATCCAATTGCACAAAAATGTCTCAAATCTCAAGAGCTGATTTTAAAGTGTCTTTTAAGTGCTATTGACCACAACTTTAAAGGCTTAAGATCTTTATGAGAGATCCAATGGCTTTGGAAAAATTTTGTGTTGTTGGGGGATAATCCGTAAATAGGCCTCCTCTAATTGATGGATCAAATTACATATATTGGAGCACTAAGATATCTATTTACATTAGTGCTGTAGATTATGAGATGTGAGATGTAATCACCTAAGTTCGTTATGTTCCCACTAGTATGAGCCTTATCTCAAGTGAGAATCTTCCTAAAGTTAGAGAAGAATGGACTAAAGCAGAAATGAGAAAAGTCCACATAAATTTCAAGGCCATTACAAATGTTCATTTTACCTTAACCCATGTTGAGTTCAACAAAATTTCAAGTTGTACCACAACCAAAGAAATTTGGAAAAAACTTAAAGTCATTTATAAGGAGACTTTTCAAGTTTAGGGTTCCAAAATTGCTTTTCTCACCCATAATTATGAAATGTTCAAAATGGAATCAGGTGAAGATATCACTACCACATTTGATAGGTTTACTAATATTACAATCAAGTTCAATCAACTTGGCAAATCTACCCCTAAACATAAGTTAGTAAAAAGGCTACTTAGATGTTTACCAAAAAGCTAGAAACCTAGAGTCAATACTATTCAAAATGCCAAAGATCTCAATTCAATCACCTTTGATGAAACTTGTGAGTCTTTTCTTACACATGAGCTGGAGATGAAAGAAGAAGAATAAGAAGAAAAAAAGAAAAAAAATAAAGAGAAAAAGAAAAGCCTAGCCTTAAAAGTAAGTACACTTGAGGAAGAACTAGAAAATATCTCAAGTGGTAAGGATGTAGAGCTGGCAATGACAACTAGAAGATTCTCAAAAGCTCATAAGGTAAAGAGATTGAAAATTTGGAAATAGCAAGGGTCTTCATGGAAATACCAACATAAAAATGACTCTTACTAAAAGGATGAGGTGGTGTGCTTTGAATGCAAAAAACCTAGCCCTTCGAATTAGAATGCTCATTGCTTAAGGAAGATCCCTTAAAGGAGATTAAGAAGCCAAAAAAGGCAATGGTGGCTGCTGTGTGGTGTTGTTGATTTCCACGCAAGTACACACATAGCAAACAAGTATATAGGAGAAAATAAAATTCGTTCGCGCAAAGAATTAAATTAATTCTTAATGTTAACTACTGAAATTAACACACCTTAATTGTATTCAAACAACCTAATTTTAAAAATTATTAAAAAAAATAAAACTAACAGCTAAAAGTAATCTAAAATCAATTAGTAAAATTACTTTATTAAATTTGAGTGACTATTAGACCTAGCATTGTGATATCCCTCAATACTTTATCTAATTATTATCTCTATTTTAACTTAGTTTAAGGGAAGTTGCTAACCTAGAGTCCTAAATTATTTACTGGTTTTACTCGTATTTCTTATAAAAATATCTCTCCCTACTAATTTACTATATGTTTATGCAAATTATATTGAAGGAATATTCATTAAGTTCGTGCTCTAATTATGGCTAAGTATGGCTTATAGATGTATGTCTATCCTATATGCAAATCAAATCACCTAATCAACTAAGTGTATTCAATCATGCACTATTCTATTCAAGGTTTACCTAAATTTCCTTCATCAAGGGTTAACTTAAGTTTCCAATTCAATCTATTTGATGGCCAATAAATTAGAAGCATTAAGAAAATAATAGAATAAATAACTTAAAACCATCAAATAGAAGCAAAAGTGAGATAAATAGATCAGACTACGTATTGATTTCAATCATAATCTTAGATAAATAATTTAATTCCTCATCAAGTCATGCATCATCATCAAAGTAAGTTTAATCATCAAAACCAAAAGCAAGAAAATAAAAGAATAACAGAAAGATAAACGAACACAAGAATTGCAAACAAGATCTCCAAATCTTCTTGAATCCTCTTGATTTCTTCTCAGCATCAATGAGACTTTTTTTCCAATGATGTTGTGGCTTGAATCTCATTTCTCAATTTGATGTTTCCTTATGTCTCCAAAAGTCCTTCGAAAGGTTGTTTTTGTAGGTCTTTGAAGTTAGGCCAAGTTTGCTAAAGAAAGAAATGATTTCTAACTAGGATTTCCTCATTAGACTACGTAAGCCACGGCCTCGACCATTTTAATTAGCAGAAATCGTAATTGCTCTAGGGCTATTGTAGTGCTTTAACTTCGACAAGAGTTTTGATCACCTTTTAGACCGAATTGGATGAAGCGGGAAATATAAAAGTTGTAACTTTGTTTCTTAGCTTTCCAATGGTTCAAGAATCAACTCATTGGAAGTTTTTTAGAGAGAGTTATTATCGAAATACCAAAATATGTGTAGCAAAAGTCTACACTTCAAAGTTGCTCTCAATCTTCTATTAAAAGTCATCTTTATTAAACACCTACAAAAATACAAAATAAATTAATAACAACCTATCTTAATCACATTAACACCAATTTAAGTATAAAATTAACCAAGATTAGATTAACTCACCTAAATTAATTTACTTAAAATAATTTAAATAAAATTTACTAATTTCTATGCACTACTACATGAACGGAGCTAAATTATTATGAAAATTAACTCCAAATAACTCTATATCATAAAGTTATCATATCATAGAGTTTCACATAGTTGGATAATGATTCTTCTATCTCAAAAGATGAGAAAGACTAGGTGAAAGAATGAGCAAACTTTTGCTTGATAGCAAAATATGGAAATCATGTTGTTGAACAAGAGCAAAAAGATTAATGTTTGAAAGCTCAACCAAAGGAAAGGTAGCTTTAGTACATGGATAGTGACTGTTTAAGACCTATGATTGAAAACGAAAGATTGTTTGTCAAGATTGATAGAAAGAAAGGTGGAAATGTCTCTCATGGTGATGACTCCAAAAGTATTATCCATCAAATTAGAACCATTAGTAACACTTCTCAAACTCAAATAAAATATTTTTTACTTGCTAAAGGCTTAAAGCATAATCTATTAAGTATTAGTCAACTTTGTGACAAAGGATATAGGGTTTATTTTGATTACTATGGATTCCAAGTTATTGACATTGACATTAATAAAGTAATATTCATTGGCAATAGAATTGAGAACATGTATGTGATCTCTTTTAGTGAAATTAATAATAAACCATGTCTCATGGCTAATTATGTACGCAATAGTTGGTTGTGGGATAGAAGACTTAGACATGCTAACATGCATACCATCTCAAAACTCTTAAAAAAAACTTGCTTACTAGACTCCCAAAGATTTCTTTTGAAAATGACAAAATTTGTGATGCATGTCAATTTAGGAAACAAGTTAAAACTTTTTTCAAATCAAAGAAAATTTTTTCAACTTCTAGACTAATTAAGCTATTGCATATTAACTTGTTTGGACTTATCCATGTTGTTAATTTAGGAGACAAGTCATATGGCATTATTATTGTTCATGATTATTCTAGGTATATTTGGGTTTATTTTCTTGCCCACAAAGATGATGCTTTGCCTACCTTTGCTAATCGTTGTGGAAATATTCAAAATGAAAAACAACTTATCATATTTAGTGTTAAAAGTGACCATGGTGGTGAATTTGAAGGAGATGAGTTTGAAATATTTTGTAATGAAAATGGTTTTGATCACAATTTTTCTGCACATAGAACTCCACAACAAAATGGAGTTGTAGAAAGAAAGAATAGGACTTTAACAAATAAGGTAAGAACAATGCTTAGTGAAAACAATTTGACAAAATATTTTTAGTCAAAAGTCAAGAACACAACAGCTTACATTTTAAATAAAGTTTCCATTATGAGCTTTACAAAGGAAGAAAGCCAAACTTTTTACATTTAAGGAGTTTTTGCCACAAATATTTTGTTTTAAATAATGGAAAACACACAGTGTGAAAGTTTGATGTTAAGATTGAAAAAGCCATTTTCTTAGTATTTTCATTGAATTCTAAGGTAGATAGAGTGTTAATAAAAGAAATCTAGTTGTAGAAGAATTTATTCATGTTGTCTTTGATGAAACTAATGAGGCACAAAGAAAGGTAATGCTTAATGATGATAATATGATAAAAATTTCATTGAGATGAGAATTGAAAAGATAAGCTTAGATAATAAAGAAAATGATAAAGACAGGTCTAGCAAGAAAATATGATGAAGAATTACCGCTAGAAGACTTGCAAAGAACTGACAATCAACACAATGATTTTCCTTAAAGCTGGAGATTTGTAAGAAATCACCCACAAGAACTAATCATTGGTGATCCTTTATAAGGTGTCAAAACTAGAAGAGAACTAAGGGAAGCCTATGAATTTGTGGCATTCATATCACAAGTAGAACCCAAGACCTTTTAGGAAGTTGAAAAGAAAGAGAGTTGGATGATTGCCATGCAAGAAGAACTTTCCTAATTTGAAAGAAGCAAAGTTTGGACCTTAGTTCTAAGGCCAACCAACCATCCAATCATTAGTACTAAGTGGGTATTTAGAAACAAATTGGACGAGTTGGATAATGTGGTAAGAAACAAAGCAAGGTTAGTTGCTCAGAGCAATAATTAGGAAAAAGGAATTGATTATGATGTAACTTTTATCCCTATGGTTAAATTAGAAGCAATTAGACTCTTGCTTGCATTTGCATGTCAATTTCATTTTAAATTATTCCAAATGAATGTTAAAAGTGCATTTCTAAATGGTGTTTTTCAAGAAGAAGTTTTTGTTGAACAACCCTCTAGTTTTGAAAACTATGAAAAGGTTGATCATGTTTACAAATTACATAAGGCATTGTATGGACTGAAACAAGCTCCTAAAGCTTGGTATGAAACTTTCAAAATTTTTTATAAGAAAAGGATTTTTTAGAGGAAGTGTGGACACTACACTATGAATCAAAAAAGGATAAAAAAGATTTGCTTATTGTTTGAATTTATACAGATAACATAGTATTTGGTCTTACTAATGAAAAATTTTGTGAGTATTTTGCTAAAGAGATACAAGGTGAATATGAGATAATTATGATGGGAGAGCTGAAATTTTTTCTTGGTCTACAAATTAAGCAATGTAAGGATGGAATATTCATCAACTAAGAAGGATACAAAAAAATGTTAAAGAAATTTGGAGTGATGAACTTGAAGTCAATTGGAATACCTATAAGTCCATCTACAAAGCTTGATAAAGATAAAAAGGAAAAGAATGTGAACCAAAAGCTCTATAGAGGTATGATTGGTTCATTCTTTATCTAACTGTTAGTAGACTAGATATACTATTAAGTGTTTTTGACTTAATATGTTTTTTATGATAACAAAACATTCCTTATTCATTAATGCTTAATCTTGTTATTTAAGTGTGTAGAATTTAATTTAACACCTTTAACACAGTTCTCCATTAAAGGCAATTCAAGAAGCTTGCTAAATTTAAAGACGGATTAATCAGTCTAAGAGGGAAAATGCAAAGCAATGAATAAAAATAAAACCTTAGCAATTGATTAATAAAGGACCTTAATCACGTAAGGCATGGTTGTGTGACAAGTTAAACCAAAATAGAAATATGCTAATTAGTTAAGAGGTCTAGCTAATCAGTTAACACAAAAGGTTCTAGTATCTTCAAGTGCTAGAGACAAATTTGAAAATATAATTGATCATTGAAGGAAGCCAAAATGGAGAAATTCAAAATTCAAAGATTTTTTAGTTGATTAAAGCTGAATTTAATTAGTTAAGGTTGAAGAAAGTAAAGCTCCAATCAGTTTAAGGAAGAGCAAACCAATTAAAGGAAAAGCTAACCAATTAAAGGAAGATTGTTGTGTAGACAAAAATGAAAACAAAAAGTTTGTAATCGATTATAGCCAACCATGGCCAATTAAAGAAAGTTTGTTGAAGAAGAGAAGCTAGAAGACAGAGAACTATTAATCGATTAAGCCTTTAGTAATTGATTAGAGCAAAGAACACAACAGCAAGATAGTACAAGGCAAAAAAGCTATAACCAGCTAGAGTTACCTGTAATCAATTAGCCGAAGTTTGTCTTTTATTTTTTTTAGTTTAAACACTATAGGATAAAATAATGGTTAGAAATACATCAAAGTTGTTTCTAACTACTAGAACCTGTCTCCAATAGAAAATCTGACTCCCCAAGTATAAAAGGAAGCTTCTACAATCAACGAACGAAGATTTGAAGAGAAAAGAGCCATTTTGAGCAAAAGCAATATATTCTTCACAAAAAATACTTGTTCTTTATTATAAATCCAAAAAATGTATTTGAGCTTGATTGTCATCTATCTAGACTTGTAAAGGTGCTTAGCTATGCTTCTTTTCTTTTTTGTCTTGGAAAATTAGAGTGTAGGAAGAACTTTAGAGCTTACTATAAGGATTAGAGTTTGGGTTAAGAGCTCACCCTGTAAAAGCTTGGTGGAAGTTGATGATTCCACTGATATATTGAGGTTGGATTGAAAATCCTTAATTGGGATATTAAGGTGGTGATGTAGGTCAAGGGGACTAAATCACTATAAATAGTCTTGCATTGTCCACTTTTTTTTACCCTTCCTTACTTAGTGTCTTTTAGCCACTACAAGCTTTACATTCATTTTCCTATAATCGGTTAATAGCTCTATCATTCAAAAAGCACTGACCTTAAAATTTTTAATGCTATTCACCTCCCTTTAGCACTTCATTGGAGCCAACAAGTGGTATCAGAGCCATGCCTTCAAATTTAAGTCTTAACAACCTTAAAGAAGATCCACATGGCTTTGCAAAGTCAGTTGTTGTTAAGAGTTGATCCACAAATAGGCCTCTTCTATTTAATGGATCAAATTGTACTTATTGTAGCACTAAGATGTCCATATACATTAAAGTCCTTGACTATGAAATGTGGGATGTTATCATAGAAGAACCCTATATTCCTACCTCACCCAATTTTGTCACTAGAGAGAGAATGCCTAAACTAAGATCTGAATGGACTAAAGTTGAAATAAAAAAGGTCCAAACAAATTTTAAAGCCATCAACACCCTTCATTATGCATTAACTCCTTTAGAATTCAACAAAATCTCTAGTTGTACAATAGCCAAAGAGATAAGGGAAACACTTAAACTCATTCATGAAAAGACTTCATAATTAAAGTAGTCGAAAATTACCTTACTCACCCATAATTATGAAATGCTTAAAATGGAACCAAGTGAAGATGTCACTATCATGTTCGATAAGTTTACCAATATTAAAAACAAGCTCAATCCACTTGGAAAAACCATCTTTGAACATGAGTTTATTAAAAGGCTACGTAGATGCCTCCCAAAAAACTAAAAAATGAAAGTCACTACTATCTGAGAAGCCAAGGATCTCAATGTGGTCACACTTGATGAAATTTAGGGCTCCCTTTTCATACATGAACTTCAAATGAAGGGAAAAGAAGAGGAATAAAAGAAAGAAGCCAAGGAGAAAAGGAAAAACCTTACACTTAAGATTAGTTCACTTGAAGAAGAACTTGAGGAATTATCAAGTGATGATGATGAAAAGTTAGCAATGATGGATAGAAGGTTTAGGAAACTAATGGGAAAAAAATGCTAAAGGTTTGAAAAGAAAACTTACAAGAAAAACCAAGGTCTTTCTTAAAAAATAAGCACAATGGTAATCTTAACAAGAAAGATGAAATGATCTGCTTTGAACGTAAAACAGCATAACATTTTAGATTTGAATGTCTAATGTTGAAAGACAAATCTTCAAAAAGACTGAAGAAACCAAAGAAAGCAAAGGTGGTAACAATTTGGTCCAATAGTGACTCTTCAAGTTCAAAAGAAGAAAAAGAAAAATGGGAAGAAATTGCCAATTTTTGCTTGATGGCAAAAAAAGAAGAAATTGAGGTAACTTTTAATCCATTTGATATTTCCTATGAAATACTTGCTTCAAAATATAAAACTATAAGGAAAAAAGGTTGTTGCTTTGAATGAAGAATTAGAAAAAATAAAGCATAAGTACAAATCTGTTTTTGATCAAAGGAACATGTTTCAAATTGAACTTGAACAATCCAAAATTGATTTTAAACTCTTGATGCTTCAATTGGAAGGCAAAAATTTAGAATTACAAAGAGTTTTTAATGAAGGTGTAGCATTCAATGTGGATCAAAAAGAAAGATCAAACCTAAAATCAAAAGATGAGGAAGAGGTTAAAATGAAAACAAGCCTTAGAATGAAAATTAATTTTGGTTCATGTGACTATTATGTATATGGTAAAAAGGGTCATTTATCTTATGAATGTTATAATTTTAATAAAAACTTTACTAGAACAAAATTAGTTTGGGTTCCAAAAAGATCCCATGTGACTGCTAACTCCCAAGGACCCGTCAAAGTATGGCTACCTTTAAAGAAAGACTAAAAATTTATTTTGTAGGTTAAGTAAGGAAACAAGGACCAATGTTTTAAAACTCAACCAAAGGAAAGGCAACCTTGGTACTTGGACAATGGCTACTTAAGACACATTACCGAGAATGAAAATTTGTTTGTAAGGTTTGATAGGGAAAAAATGGAAGTGTTTCCTTTGGTGATGACTCAAAGGGTATTATCCAAGGAATTGGAACCATTGGTAACACATCTCAAACTCAAATCAAGCAAGTTTTATTTGTTAAAGGTTTAAAACATAATTTGTTAAGCATTAGTCAGTTTTGTGATAAAGACTTTAGAGTATGCTTTAATTTCCATACATGTCAAGTGATTGATGTTAACACTAACAATGTAGCATTCATTAGTAAAAGAATCAAGAATATGTATGCCATTTTTCTTGATGAAATTAAGTCTCGTGAGTCATGCTTTATTGCCAATAATGTTTGTGATAGTTGGTTGTGGCATAGAAGACTAGGACATGCCAGTATGTAAACAATTTCAAAACTTTTGAGAAAAGACTTAGTCATTGGACTTCCAAAGATATCATTTGAAAATGACAAGGTTTATGACACATGCCGATTTGGAAAACAAGTAAGAAGTTCTTTCAAATTTAAGCAAGTCATAGAAACTTCTAGGCCATTTGAACTATTGCATGTTGACACGTTTAGACCAATCACTGTTGCTAGCCTATGAGGCAAGTCATATGGCTTTGTTATTGTTAATGATTACTCTAGATATACATGGATATACTTTCTTGCTAATAAAAATGATGCATTGTCAATTTTTTTTAAACATTGTAAAAGAGTTCAGAATGAACAAGGCCTAACCATTGTTAGTGTTGGAAGTGATTATGGTGGTAAATTTGAAAGTGATAATTGTGAAAGTTTTTGTAATGAAATAGTTTTGATCACAATTTTTCTACTCCTAGAACTCCACAATAAAATGGAGTTGTTGAAAGAAAAAATATGACTTTAAAAGAAATAACAAGAACAATTCTTTGAGAAAATAACTTGCCAAAATATTTTTGGGCTGAAGCTATAAACACTATAACTTATATTTTGAGCAGAGTTTCCATTAGAGCTATGATTTCTAAAACCTCTTATGAGCTTTACAATGGAAGAAAACCAATCATTTCTTACCTAAGGAGTTTTGCATGTAAATGTTTTGTTTTAAATAATGGAAAACACACCTTGGGAAAGTTTAATGCTAGGAGTGATGAGGCAATCTTCTTAGGCTATGTGATGGATTCCAAAGCATATAAAGTGTTTAACAAAAGAACTCTTGTTATAAAACAGTCAATTCATATTGTTTTTTATGAGACTAATGCTGCACAAAGTAAGGTGGTGCTTGATGATGATGATGCAAATGACATTGATAAGAAAATGGAGAAGATGAGCTTGGATAGCAAAAAAATTATGGAGAGAGCTTGAAAAAGAAAGATGATAATGAACCACCATCAGAATACTTGCAAAGAGTTAAGGAACAACATAATGATCTTTTTAAAAGATGGAGATTTGTATGGAATCATCCTCAAAAACTTATCATTGGTGATCCCTTTAAAGGTGTCGAAACTAAAAGAGGATTAAGAGAAGCTTGTGACTATCTAGCATTCATATCACAAATGAAACTAAGGAATTTTAAGGAAGCTAAAAAGGAAGAGAGTTAGATGATTGCTATGCAAGAAGAATTAGACCAATTTGAAAGGAACAAGGTTTGGACCATAGTTCCAAGGCCAACTAACCATCCAATTGTTGGCACAAGATTGGTATTTGAGAACAAGATGGATGAGTTAGGAAATGTCGTAAAAAATAAGGCACGATTAGTTGCTCAAGGCTACAATTAAGAAGAAGGTATTTATGATGAAACTTTTGCTCCAGTAGCTAGATTAGAAGCTATTAGACTTTTACTTACCTATGCATGCTTTATAAACTTTAAATTGTTTCAAATGGATGTTAAAAGTGCATTTCTCTATGGCTTCATAAAAAAAGAGGTATGTTGAACAGCCCCTTGGTTTTGAAGTGTTTGATAAAATTGTTAATGTATATAAATTGCATAAAGCTCTTTATGGATTAAAACAAGCTCCTAGAGCTTGGTATGAAAAACTTTCTAAGTTTTTGATTCAAAAATGATACTCTAAGGGAAGTGTAGATAATACTTTGTTTATTAAGAAAAATGAGACTGATTTAATTATTGTTCAAATTTATGACGATAATATTGTATTTGGTGTTAAATGAAAAGTTTTGCGAGAATTTTCCTAAGGAAATGTAGGGAGAATTTGAAATGAACATGATGGGAGAACTAAAGTTCTTCCTTTGTCTATAAATGAAGCAAAGTAAAGATGGAATATTCATCAACCAAAAGAAGTATACCAAAGAAATGTTGAAAAAGTTTGATGTGATGAATATAAAATCAATTGGAACTCTTATGAGCCTCTCTACAAAGCTTGACAAAGATGATAAAGGGAAAGATGCGGACCAAAAGCGTTATAGAGGTATGATTGGTTCATTTCTTTATCTTACTACAAGTAGACCTAATATATTATTTAGTGTGTGCTTATATGTAAGATTCCAATCGTGTCATAAAGAATCACATTTGACTACAGTGAAAAGGATTTTTAAATATCTCTTGGATACTTACAGCTTAGGCTTATGGTATCTAATAGGTTCATCTTTCAATCTTTTTGGCTATTCCAATGCTAATTTTGCTAGTAGCAAATCTGATCGAAAAAGCACTAATGGTACTTGTCAATTCCTTGGAAACATGCTTCTGTCTTGATCTTGCAAGAAACAAAATTCTGTGACTCTATCAATTGTTGAAGCTGAGTATATATCACTAGATAGTTGTTGTGCACAAATCCTTTAGATTAGGCAGCTACTAAATGATTTTGGAATGACTATGCATAAAGTTCCCATTTATTGTGATAATATGAGTACCATAAATATCTCCAGATATTCTGTTCAACATCCAAGAACCAAGCACATAGACATAAGACATCATTTCATTAAAAATCATGTTCTTGAGGGAGATATTGAAATAGATTTTGTAAGACCTTGCATCAATTGGTTGACATTTTCACAAAACTATTGAATGAAGAACAATTTTGTAGAATTAGGAAAGATTGAGGAATGATTGATGCCAATGAACTCTAATTTCAATAGAATTGACCATGTTTACGATGATAAGTCTTGTGATAATCTTGCTCACTTCTTGAGATAATTGATTAAATGATGATTGTGATGAGTTAGAGGAATTGAAAAATAGAAATACAGATCACTGTAATCAATTAAAGAAAATCTAACCCTTTAGAAAACCCTAAGTTAGAAACATAGTAACTAATTAAGACATAAGCTAATTAATTAAAAGACCTCTAGTAGTTAAAGGACTGTGGCGTGGGAAATTTTACAGTATTTTTTAGAAAAACTAGGTAGGTAGTATGGGAAACCGCCCACTCAAAACGTGGGTAACCGATTAATAACTCCTTATAAAAGACCACCCACCCATTGAGAACCACAACTTAAGAAATCAAAAGTTTCAAGAAATTCCCGATTCCTTTCTCTCATTCTCTCTTTGAAACCCGAGAAACCTTAGAAAATGAATCCTATGGTAAAAACCATTTTTACCCACAAATTAGATAAGAAAGGAAATAGATATAGGAAAGCTTATGACACTTCCACAGTTTCCTCTATGAAGAAAAGAAAAATCAAAGAACTTTTAGCCAAGAAGATGAAGGGAAGCAAAAAGAAAATAGTAGAGAAGGGGAAAGGATTGGCAGATGCAAGAACCACTGCAAGCAAAGATACAGGTTCCTCCTCTTAATTTCGAAATCAGTTCCATGTTGATAAGTTTAGAAAACTTGAGAATGCCATAATGTCTTGTTGGAAGTTTTTTGACTAGGATAGTTTTAGTGATTCGCCGACAGTAAAAGAGGATTTGGAAAGGTATTCTGAAATATTGAAGCTAAGATATATGAGTACATTTAGAGATAAACTGTTTAGCCCTTCTTTGGTTAAGGAATTATGTTCTAGGATTGCCTTTGACAAAACTGAATTGGAAGATCAAGAAAGATTTGCAATGGATAGCTTGAATGTGTTCATAGATGGTAGAGATTTTCAAATCAATGCGTAGTCTTTAGGAGAATTTCTCAAAACTGAATATGAAGTAAGAGACTACAATATGCTTGAGAAATATGACCTAAGCCATCTTTGGGAGATTATAATTGGAAAAAGGGAAAAGTTTCCCTCTAGAAGTTATGCTAGTGAGATTAAGAAAGCTTAGCTTATGATTCTACATTATTTCATATGCTTTTATTGGTTTTGTTTTGGGATATTTTATGGTATGGTTTATGAGATAATGTTTATAGCATAAAACATTCTCTCATAAATATAATTCCATCATAATACCATAAGCATTCAACCATTATTTATAGCATAAAGCATTGTCTCATAAACCATACCTTAAAATATCCCAAAATAGAACCAATAAAAGCACATCTTAAAAGATTGATTTATCTTTCCTATATTTCCTACCAACTTTTCTCCCTACTTCTATTGTTCTACCTCCCTATTTGTCTTCGTTTTTTGGCATAATCTAAAAGAGATCCTAATCTAAGTACAAAGAGGGTGAAGATTCATTAGTACCAAAATGCAGTTTGAGGGGTTTAGGAAATGAGCTGGATGAAGAGTCAGATGGGCTGGGAAGCTGTAGGTTTAGAAGGTTATTGAGTTGAGGTAAATGCCAGTTTGACAAATTTTCTTCTTCTTCAGACCTTGGTTTTAGTGGCCATTGTTTTTCTCCCCATTCTTGCAATTTTCTTGATAATAAGAGTAGTGTCCATTTTAACTGCTTTATCTTTATCTTGATTTGTTTCCTCTGAACCTTGCTCTATCCCTTGTGGAGCTTATTGAACTTCTTTTTGCATCTTTGCTTGTTGTTGTGCCTGATCCGCTTTAGTTTCCTTGATGATGTCTCTAATAAAGTAAAAAACTAGGATCTCTTCAAATTCTCCAAGAGAACTCACATCACTTTTTCTAGTAGTTGAGTGTTCTTTTTCTACTCGAGGTTTTTTCTCCATTTCTCTTTCTTCGTCATTAGGGAGAAAAGTTGGTAAGAAAGATAGGAAACATAAATCAGTTTTTTAATATATGCTTTTATTGGTTTTGCTTTGGGATATTTTATGGTATGGTTTATGAGACAATGTTTTATGCTACAAACAATGGTTGAATGCTTATGGTATTATGATGGAATTATATTTATGTTTATGTGGTTTATATTATGCTGAGATATTATATATATATGCTGAAATTATATTGAATGGCTTAACATTGATGTCTATATATATGTTCTTGTCATTGAATGTCTTTATGTTGGATAATTTTATTAGAACATATATTTAGGGGAAGCACATATTAAGGGGGAGCAATCCCAAATCTGCAAAAAAAAATTCTTTTTACAAACATTACACTCTTAATCTAGGAGTGTTTTGTCATCATTAAAAAAATGAGAGAATGTTGACTCCATATATTTTTATGATAACAAAACATTTCTCATTCATTAATGTCTAATCTTTTTGTTTAAGTGTTCAGGATTTAATTTAATAGCCCCAACAAAGTTGTCCATTAAAGGCAAGTCAAGAAACTTGCTAAATTTAAAGAAAAGTTAATTAATCAAAGAGGGAAAGAGCAAAGTAATCAACAAAAATAGAACCTTAGTTACTGATTAATAAGGGTGGGGACTTACTAGATGCCAAAATTAGTCTGTCAATGGATGACCCTTGCCATGCAATCTTGTGGCCTATTTCTTTACACATGGTACAACAAATGGGTGAGTCTCTAATACTCTTTGAGGGTGCAAATAAATCAAACATATACATTAGATAAATATTTTTTCAATGCTCAATTAGTGCAAACAAATATTCTAACAAGCATCTGCAATGTTAAGGGCATATCAATCATCCTTAAGAGTTTCCATAAATAGTGTATCACTAGGCTTATCCTCAAGCCGCATCAAGGTAAATATCCAAAGACACACGTTTGTTGCCAATGCATCATATCAAATTCTAATTAAATTTATCTAAACCTATTCAAGGCTATATCATATCTATCACCATTTAGATCATAATCATAAAGTGGTCATCCCCTAGACATAATCAAATCATGCACGGTGACCAACTGGTGGAGTTAAATCACTTGTGGGGATAAGCCTTTGGCGGAGGATCAAATCATGCATGTGCCGAAGCAACAGATGGAGAATTAGAGATATCGTCAAGAGTCATCTCCCAACATACAGCACCACCCCAAGTAATATCTAATGAGTGACATCATAACACTGCAAGCGGTAATCACAAGTGTCAGTAATACCATCGTTCTTGGTTGCCACCATCCCTACAGGCACACATAGTCACAAGGCGTTGGACTCTACTCAACCTTAAATCAAATCATTGTTTAGAATTCATCCCTCAGATGGAATACAAATCCACAAATGAGGCTATCATGCCCTTGTGCCCACATCAAATCATCAATCACATTTAATGAGCTTTAATCATCTATAAGCTTGATATGGTTCTAAGTGCACTTAAATCTTTAAGGCATCGACTATTCAAACTCTCTAAAAATAATTTGTCTTGAGTAATCTACTCCCAAATATTCATTATATCCTCTAAACTTCCTTGTTTGGGCTCACACAACATAGGCCACTATGTGGCTTGCACTAAGGCACACAGCATAGCACATAATCACACATTTTTTTTTCCAACCTAGGCATATTCATCTAGGGAATTATATATTTATATGTATAAATTTTTATTATAATACCATGGCAATGCCTATATCAAGGCATCATGCATCACACGCATTTTAAAATAACCCATTCATAATGACAATCGCAAGTGTTCCTACTGCCAAGCTCAACTTCAACCTCCAATTGTCCTGCGGCTTGCCAATCAGTCAAATAGCTCACCAGTGAATTGATTATCTCCAATTTCCCCCTTAAAACATAGCAAACATCAAAATATTAATCAATTCCTAGCTTTTCAAAATTCTCTAATTTTTCAAAAATAACCTAATTCTTAGCAATCGATTACACAAGCTCAAATTCTTCAATAATTAGCTAAACCTATACCTTAGAAGATAGATTACCCAAATCTAAGCTCCAAATTCCAACAAAATCAAGGCGATTCCCTAAATCTAGAAAAATTTAATTTCTAGGTTTTAAATCCATCGATTAAAATGTTTAATCTTACCTCTTGAGGCCTTTCTTAGGCTCCAATCTATTCCAATTGGCTTCAAAAATTGGTTTGGTAGGTTAGGGTTTTGGATGGGTAGAGAGAGAAAGGGGTTTGGGTTTTTATTTTGAAATGGGTGGAATGACCAAAACCCATTTTATTTTTGCAAACACCTAAGGATTTATCGATACATTTGGGAATGTATTGATACATTTGCACAGATTTTGACTAAATCTATCAATACATTGAGCAAAGTATAGATAGATTTTTGGAAGAATGCTTACTACCCTACATGTATTGATACATGGGGAAAATCTATTGATACTTTTCTTCTTGGGAGCTCTTTGTTTCAAATCTCTCAATTCAATCACTACCCAAAAATAGGATATTCTCGACAGAATTTTTTGCCATTAATAGTTATGATTCTGTTGGTATGTTGCATTATTGACAAATATTGACAAAAATTTTTGTCTGTATTCAGCCATAGAAACCATAGTCAGTAAAAGCAAATTCATCGATAACAAAAAAATTGGTCGATAATTTACCAACCAAATTTTTCGTTAGTAATACCGTCGACAAAAGGGTTTGTTCTATTAATTGATTTTTCAGTCGGTAATTAGAAAATTCTGCCACTAATTTTGTTGGTAATTCTATTGTAAATTATTTTTTACTCAAATTAGAACTTAAATTAACAATCTAAGCTATGGCTTTAATATTGGAGAACTGGTCTACAAAACCTAAAGCTATGACTTCCTATATGGCCAGAGATATGATCATGATAGCCTCAACTTTATGTGCAAAAGACCTCATTTCTTTAAGATAAGTCTTAGGAATGCTATTGATCATGGAAAACTGGTGAGTAATCTTTTCTCAATTAACTATAAACCGTAATTTTGAACATGATTTTAAAGTCTATTGTATGGCATGAATATTTTTCATACAATAGACTTTAGAATCACATTCAAAATTATGTTTTATAATTAAGAAAAGATTACTCACTAGTATTATATGCTGAATAGCATTTCTAAGAATTATCTTGAAGAAATGAGGTTTTTTGGACCTAAAGTTGAGGTTGCTATGAGCATCTGATCTCTGGCTACAGTAAGAAGCCATAACTTTAGCTTTTGCAGACCATGTACTTCTTCAATATTAAAACTAAAACTCGAATTGTTAATCTCAATTTTAATTTAAGAATAAAAGAAGAAGTTTTATCTTATATGTACCATAAGACTTTCAGTTGCAAGCCAATTCACGTGACCACCCTTTCATCCTGTAGAAATTTAATCCTTCAAAGGTCGGACAAATGCATCAAATAAATATAATATTATATAATATTACTTATTTAATTAATTACTTAATTACTAATTATAACACATTACATTAAACCCTAAACCTTAAATAAATTATTACATTAACTCATAAACACCCTAAATTATTTAAATAGTTTTTAAATTAAATAATATTACTAATTTAGTTAATTGCTTAAGTAGAACTATCATTTTTTCTTTTTATTAATTTAATTATTTATTTTATTTAATAAAACATGAATTAATTTAAATAATTTTAAATTTAGCTAAATTTACTAATTTAAATAATTGATTAAATAGTAATTCATCATTGTTCATAATTAGTTAATTAACTCATTAACACCTTAATTTATTTAAATATTTTCAATATTAAATAATATTACTAATTTGGTTAATTGCTTCAATACTCAAACATTCTTTCATTTCAATAGCTTAATTATTTTTTTATAATATTGCAAATTTAAATAATTGCTTAATTACTTATAGCGCATTACCTTACTTAATTAAATAAATTATTTAATTAACTCATTAATTAACATCTTAATATGTTTAAATATTTTCAAAACGAAATAATATTACCAATTCAATTAATTGCTAAATTACTAAACATTAAATTAATTTAATAAATCCTTAATTAGTTTACATACACCTTAAGTTGTACTAAATTAAGTAATTTAATTAATTGCTTAATTTTCAATAGATGATTATTCATAATTAATTAAATTATGTAATTAATTCCCTAAAGCCTTAATTAATTTAATTAAATAAAATATTATCTAATATTACTAATTTAATTTATTTCTTAATAACTAATTTAACTAATTCGTTAATTACCAAAACATTTTTTTCATTTGATTAGTTAAATTCTTTCATAAATTTAATAAAACCTTACTTAATTTAAATAATTATAAATTTTAAGCCATTTACTAATTTTCTTAATTGCTTAATTACTAATTTTCTTTATTACTAAATTGATATTTAATAAAACCTTAGTAATTTTCTTAATCACTTAAAATTTAAAAGATTTCATGCCTAAAAATCCATAAATGTTTACTTATGCCCAAGAATCAACATATTCGATAGCCAAAATACCAACATCCATGAACCAACACATTATTCCTAATTAAAATACCAGCAACAATGAATCACGTATACAACTAGAATCAAAACAAAATACTAGCATTCAATCAATCCAACCATGGATCAACACATTATTCCCAAAATATAAACAACCATGAATTAACATTTTGGGCAACCAAAATACTAGCAAGAATCTCAGAATACAAGTAAACCTAAACCCTATATATCAACAAAATCTACCAATGAGATTATTCCCAAATGTAATAACAAAATGTAAACTCAAACGTACGATAAATTAAAAAGCAAGAAAACCTTATCTTCTAGGAAACACAAACACACCACCAGTTGAAGCAAAATCGAGACACTCAAATGGAAGGGGTAATTAGAGAAGTAGGAGAAGCATGAGGAAGGTGACTCAAAAGTGGGAAGGTTGGAGGGTGGTCGATGTGGCGTGTTGACCATTGGCAAAGGGTGTGCCTAGGTGGGGCGAACAGTTAGGTAGCATGAGAGTGAAGAGAGAGCAAAAAAGAAGGAAGAGAAAAATGAGAAATCAAGGGAAAAATCCCACTTGGGGATTTTTATTTTACTTACCAATGGAATCACAGAAGGAAAATTTCATTGGTAACTAAAATAGGGATAAATAAGGGGAAAACTCCCACATGCGAATTTTAATTATTAATTATGAACGGAATCATAAAAAGAATATTATGCTGGTAAATAAAAAAATAATACTGACAAATTTTTTGTCGACAAATCCATCGGTAATGTTATCAATGCCTCACCAAATTACTAAGCACTTAATCTATCGGTAACATAGTTGGTTACTTCTATCTATAAAATATTACTGATGGAATAATTTCCTCAGTAAACTTTATGACATTTTGCTATTCATGCACAACATTATATTACCAATGGACTACTAATGGATTGAAACTTTATGAGTTTCAGCACTTAATCCATCCATATTCCTCATGTTCTTGTTTCGTCGATAATCCGTTGATAATTACCAATGGATTATTATTAACAAAAAGATGGTCATCCTCATTCATATCTATCAGTACATTCATGAATATATCAATAGAAAATTCCTTATATGTCTTGTATTGTTTATCCTACCAAGAATGTATTAATACATTGAAAAATGTACATTTTCCTTATAGCCAAATTTTCATCTTTTCAAACTTTCAAAAATCTATGTTTAACACCCTGAAATCATTCCTACATATATCACAATTTACATAACCATTATAGCATTTATTTCTTGCACATATATCCTCAAATATAACATCAAATTCACATCAAAATCTCAACTCTAAGATTTGTTCATCATTTCTCATAAAATTACCTAAGTGTCATAATATGCATACTCCCATGCACTTGGCCTGTTTATCATATCATCAAAGTCGTCAAGACTCAATATATTTCACAAATCATTCTTAGTTAACTTAGTTTATACTAAAAATTGAGGGAGTTACAATTTTGGTTACCCAGTCAATCCAATTGATGATAATTCAATTAAACGTATTAAACACAAGATTGTTCCATAAGGGAATACTTTCGTGATAATCAAAGGTCCCAACCACCTAGATTTGAGCTTCCCAGGAAATAATTTTAATTAAGAGTTGCAAAATAACACATGATATCTTGGCTTAAAGTGGTGCTCGATGATCTTCTTATCATACCATCTCTTGGTTTTCTCCTAATAAAGCTTAGAATTTTTATAAGCTTGAAGACGAAATTGATCCATCTCATTTAGTTGTAGAAGTTGCTTTTCTCTAACTACATACAAGTCAAAATTCAATTTCTTGATATCTTAGAATGCATTGTGCCCTAATTCAACCGGAAGATTACATGCTTTCTCAAAAACCAATTTGTAAGGAGACATCCCTATCGGGTGTTTATAAGTAGTCCTATATTCCCACAACACATCATCCAACCTCTTGGACTAATCTTTTTCTAGATAGACATACAGTTTTCTCCAAAATTCTCTTGATTTCTTTGTTGGATACTTCAACTTTGCCATTTACCTGTTGGTGAGAGGCAAGTGCAATATGATCATTGACTCCATATTTAGCAAAGAATGCCTCGAAGTGCTTATTGCAAAAGTGAGAGCCTTCATCACTAATAATAGCTCTTAAAGTGCCAAAATGAGTGAACATATTCTTTTCTAAGAAATTCAACACCACCTTAGAATCATTCATAAGCAAAGTTGTTGCTTCAACCCATTTCGATACATAGTCAATGGTAACCAGAAAATAAAGATTATTGTGTAAAGGTATAAAAGGACCTATATAATCAATTCCTCACACATAAAAAATCTCCACCTCAAGGATGTTGTTAAGAGGCATCTCATGTCTCCATGAGATGTTGTGTACTGATTAACACCTATCACACTTTACAACAAAATGATGAGAATCTTTAAAAAAAATTAGCCAATGAAAACTCGATTGAAGGATTTTTATGCATTTCTCTCTCTTCCAAAGTGTTTTCCATAATTTGATGAGTGACAATGTCGAAGTATAACTTCAATTTCCTCTTTCAGAACACACAGTTTAGGAATCTGATCCCTACATTGCTTAAATAAAAAGGGTGTATCCCACACATAATACTTGACATCATATTAAAACATCTTCTGCTTGGAACTTAAGTCAAGTAGGAAAACATTACTTACAATGTTGTTCACATAATTGGCATACCATGGTAATCTCTTTTGATCAATAAGAAATAGTTTTTCATCTTGAAAAGTCTCATTCATCAAGGTTGTATTTTCAACATGTGTTCTATTTTCCAACCTTGATAGATGATCTGCCACTTAATTTTATATGCCTTTTTTTATCTTGGATCTTTAAATCAAACTCTTGTAGTAGAAATATCCATCTTATCAAGTGTGGCTTGGCATCCCTGTTGTCAATCAAGTATTTGATTGCAGAATAGTCAACATACACAATGACTTTAGTGCCAATAAGGGAGGAGCATAATTTGTCAAATGCATATACCAAGATGAGCAACTCCTTCTCAATGGTGCTGTAATTCAGTAAGGCTTCTATCAGTGTCTTGCTAGCATAATAGATAGGATGGAATTTTTCACCGTTACATTGGCTTAAGGCCGCATCAACTGCAAAGTCACTTGTATTGCACATAAGCTAAAATGCAATACTCCAATCGGGGACTATTGATAATTCTATTGTATAAAGTTCTCTTACATATATTTGGAACCTATAATAAAGCTAAGTCCTTTAATTTTTAAGTAAAAGATATGTAGTCATAAGCCTTTTTTAGCAATAGTTTCAATTATGTTATAGCTTTTTCATTTTAAGCAATTTTAGTTTAAGTTCTTGTTAAAAGGTCTTCATTTTAGCCTCCACTAATTTAGTCTCTTATTGATAAAAGTGTGCGAGGAGATGGAGCATAAATGGCAATGGATGAATGCAATTTGGTTTGAAGTGCTTATTAAACATGTTATGGTGTTCCGAGCATGACGTGAACTAAAAAAATCCAATCGAGGTCATTTTTATATCGTTTAAAGCCTAGGAGGAGAACCTACAACTTCCATGTTCATCAATCCATCCAATTATGATAAGATCAAGGTTGAAAATCAATTTCGAAGAAGTAGAACTACTACAAACTCAAGACAAAAGGTTTTGTGTCATAGCCTTAAATATTTACATACCGCAGCAGCAAACCAATTAGCTAAACAAGCATCGATGACAGAACGTTTGGCATTATAGCTCCAAATGAGCCTCAACACTAAGGTAAATAGTGTGTTTGGCATCGCAACACCAACACAGACTTAATGACATCTTAGCCTTTTATTTTTTTTATCAAATGGCTATGATAAAGGGTATAAAAGGTAACTTTTTATTTCAAAAAAAAGGGTTAAAGGCATAGAACTTTATGGGGGAAAAAGGGTAGCTTTCTACAAAAGAGGAAAAAAGAGAAATCAAAGAAGATTGGATTCTAAAAACTACAGTAACTCATTTCTCTCACTAGTTTGCTCTTTCCCTCTCTACCTTTTATTGTAGAAATGATTTATTGTTTGAGAATATTGAACTTTGTTGTAAATATGATGAGGTAAATATCTTTTCTAGGATTATGGTTGATCTCTTCATGTAGTTTGGATATTTTAACTCTCTCTTACTTATTACTAATGGGTATTGTTTTGTTTATTTCAAGTCCATGCTTATTGCTTCCAATTGTTTGATCAGCAATTAGATTGATGTGGGTCTTTAATGCAACGTGAGAAAAGCAGTTTAAAATAGACCAATTGTTTGAATAGCATGTGTTCATTTCACTTAGAGATTAGGTAATTTGAATAGTATTTAGGATAAAGATATATCTAAATACCATATGCAACCAAATTTGGAGCATAAGCTTAGTGAACCTACCTTAATTAATTTACATAGACATATGGAAAATTAATTATCATAGGTATGTTCACAACTTCTCAATAAAGACTTGTAGATAAATTTGGACTCTAGGCTAGCAACTAACCCATTGATATAAGTATAAGGAGAGGGACTAAATTCAAATGAAAGGTAAAGTAATTGCATAATCCTAGGCTTTAGTTTACCAATTCTCTGGCAATTTTTAGCAATAATTCCCTAGTTTAGCTCATTACTTTAATTTTATTTTTAATTAATTTTCAACTTAGATTTACTTGGATAAGATTAGGGTGCCTAATTTTAGTATTTAATAAGAAATTAGACACAATTTCTTATGGAGATGATATTTTACTTACTACTATATTACTTGTTCGACACGTGTGCTTGCATGTCGCATAAGCAATAGCCATGAGACATGATTCATTATTAATTTTTCCAAATTGACATGCATCACAAATTTTGTCAATTTCAAAAGAAATCTTTGGAAGTCTAGCAACCAAATATTTTCTTAAGAGTTTTAAAATGGTATGCATGCTAACATGTCCAAGTCTTCTATGCCACAACTAAATATGACATATATCATTAGCCATGTGACATGATTCATTATTAATTTCATCAAGAAAGATTACATACATGTTCTCAATTCTATTGCCAATGAATATTACTTTATTAGTGTTAATGTCAATAACTTGGTATATATGGGAATCAAAACAAACTCTATATCCTTTGTCACAAAGTTGACTAATGCTTAATAGGTTATGCTTTAAGCCTTTAACAAGTAAAACATACTTGATTTAAGTTTGAGAAGTGTTAGCGATGGTTTCAATTCCTTGAATAACACCTTTGGAGTTACCGCCAAAAGAGACACTTCCACTTTTTTTTCTATCAAGCTTAACTAACAATCTTTCATTTTCGATCATATGTCTTAAATAGCCACTATCCATGTACCAAGGCTTCATTTATTTTGGCTGAGTTATCAAACATTGTTCTCTTTGCTCTTGTTCAACCTATAAAATATATTTTAGGTTTTCTTTAAAGGTACCCACACTTTTATGAGTCCTTGAAGGTTAGTAGGCATAAATGAACCTTTAGGCACCCAAACCAATTTGGTCTTTGGAAGGTTACTCCTTTTATGACAGCAATCATAAGAGATGTGACCTTTTTTGCCACACATATAACAATATGAGGTGAATGCATTCTTTTCTTTCTAAAGTTGGCATTTCTCCTAGATTCTTTTTTACTTTTCCAAATTCAGTTTTGAAACTTCTTCCATTGAAATCTTAAGAGGAATATTTTCATCTAAGGCCTTTTGTAAGGCTTCATTCTTGCTTTCTATTTCCAATTTTAAGGATTTAAAATTTGTTTTTGGAACGCTCAAGTTCATTTTAAAAAGTTTTTCTTTGCTTAAAAAACAAAGTTGAAATCATGCTTGATTTTCTCTAATTCATCATTTAATGGCATAGCTTTCTTTCTCAAAACGTGTATTTTAAACCTTTTTAAATTTAGCATATAAATAATAATACTCATTGTCATGACCCAACCCGAGGGTCTGTGGCCGACGCATGAGTCAACAGGTAAGCCCATTAAACCCAAGCAAGCCTAAGAGTCCAAAATCATACAACGTAAATGCCAAGTGATTTAATTGTTAAATATTCATAATAAAATTCAAATATGATATGTTATCCCTAGCTCACAATCCATACAAATATTTCTAAGGCCATGTATTAGCCATCCAAGGTAGGTTCATACATAACAACCCTTACATAAGTCCTTAGGGCACAACATGCCTACATATATAACAAACTAAGTACGGAGTGTAAGCTCATGACTGACGCAGTGGATTGACGCAATAGGTGAAAACTTATCGGATGTCAAAATTGGTCTATCGCTGGATGACCTTTACCACATAGCTCTGTGGCCTATTTATCTATACATGGTATACAAATGGGTAAGTACTCAAATACTCAATGAGTGGTGCAGATAAACAAAATCATATATATTAAACACATATACAAGTTATATACACCATCCATGCATTTAGATGCTCTAACACACATATCTAAATATAAGGCATATCATTATCTCTAAAGTCTCCAATGTAAGGATATATCATCACCCTCAATGTCTCCAAAGATTTCACCTCTTTAGGCTTACTTTCGAAGCAAATCAAAGTTATTCAAATCATTCTCCATGGCACACTACAGTTGTTGGAGCATTCTTTCATATCTACGTCACATCTATCTAAGCCTCTCTACATCTAGCTCACACCATATGCAAATCAAATCAACGAGTGCTCCTCCCTTGGACATAATCAAACAACGCTTAGTGGCCAACCAGTGAAAAATCAAATCACGCTTAAGGCAAAGTCATTGGCGAAGAACAGATTACGCATAGCACTAAAACAAATTATGGAGAATCAAAGTCATCAACTGAAGTAATCTCCCGATGGTCGACACCACTCAGAGTAATATTAGATAAGTGGCATCAAAACACTACAAGTTGGAATCACAGGTGAGATTAATACCACTATCCCTGCTTACCACCATCCTTGTAGGCACACAAAGGTCATAGGGGAGCAGAACTCCACTCATCCACAAGTCAAATCAACATTTGGAATCCATCCCTCGGATGGAATACAAATCCACAATAAGGTCATCATGCCTTTACCATTCCATACGTCCATAACATATCACAGATCATATTTATTGAGCTTTAATAGATCAAAAACTTGTTAATATTCTAAGGGCCTTTCTATCCCTAAGGCATCATTTGATCAAATTCTATTAACATATTATTTACCTAGGGTGATCTACTTCTAGGGTTTCATCATAGCTTTTAGACTTTCTGGTCTAGGCATACATAACATAGGCCACCCATGTGGCTCACATCACAACACATAAACACTTAATCCGTATCTTAGTTCTCTATCAAGGAGTCATGCATCACATGCATTTTGAGTTAGACCTACTCATATTGACAAATTGGAGGTACTCCTACCCAAGCTTCAATCTTTAGTGTCCAATCATCCTCCAACTCACCAACAGGTTGATTTAACTCCTTTTCCCCTTCTATAACATTAAAACATTAAAATATTCATTAAATCTTAGCTTTCAAAAAAAAAATAGCTTTTCAAAAATAACCAACTTCAATATATAAGCTCAAGCCTTCAACAATTGAGCTAAATCCTTACCTTGGGTGCTGGGTTGCTAAATTCTTAGTTCCAAATCCCTAACAAACTCAATAAATAAAATCTCACAGAGGCTGAACTAAATCGATTCTAAGTTATTAACCGATTAAACTGAAAATCAATCAGTAAAAATGCTCAATCTTAACTTTAGAAGCATTTCCGTACCTCCACTCCACACCAAATGGCTTCAAAAATCAACTTAGGAGGTTAGGGCTTTAGGTTCTATAGAGAGAATGAGAGTTTTGGGTGAAAATAACTCAAATGGCCCAACAACGCCTTTTTATCTTTATGTTTCTAGACGAAACTATCAATAGATGCCACTAAATTATGTTGCCATTGACCTTCATCTATCGATAGATTCCTAGAATCTTTCAATAGATTATGCCTTAATCTTGTTTCTGTTTTTCCCTATTTGGCCATCTATCGATAGATTCATGAATCTATCGATAGTTTATAGGCCTAATTGCTTTACAAAATTCTCGGGTGATGATCTATCGATAAATGAGGCAATCTATCGATAGATGTTCATCTAACTTATTTTCTTAGGCCTTCTATCTTTGCATTTATCAACTGATGTAAAACATCTATCGAGAGATCATGCCTAGAATACACATTTTCACTTCTTCAAGCCTCCAAATTCATTTCTAAGGCTTATGATTCACTTCCTTTCAACCAAGGCATCTCAAAATTTTCTAATAACTCAGTTTCATGCATGCATATCCTTAATTATTACATCAAATACAAATCAAAACTCTAAGTCATAGGTTCTATCTCATATTTTTCTCAAAAATTTGCCTAAGTGTCTTTATATATACCTTTAAACACTTGGTATACATAGCATATCACCAAAGTCCTCAAGGTACTATATATTTCATAATTCATTTTCAATTAACTAAATTTATATCAAAAAGTGAAGGTGTTACATGCTCTGCTCCTTATAAGAAATTCAACGAAAAGAAATTTGTCCTCGAATTTTAAATCATACACCAGATTCCAAAACACATATATCAAACCTCAAAATGAGAACATAGCAATGTCCCTGGAGTGAACACATTTTACTTGCCGATCCAATATGGCTACGAGCTGTTCCTCATAACTAAGTCCATCTTACAACTGGACTTCATCATATCGTATCACTTGGGAAGGATTAAAAACACACTTCCTAAGCATGGATCTATGAAGAACCAAATGAACATCAGACAAATTAAGCGGTAACACCCAATGATAAGCAACTGCAACCACACGCCTTAATACCTTAAAGGTAGCGATGTACTTAGAGCTCAATTTCCCTTTCTTTCCAAATCTTTACACTCATTTGACAGGCAAAACTTTCAAAAACACATAATCACCAACTTCAAACTCCAAAGGCTTTCACCTATTATCAACATAAGATTTTTGGTGACTTTGAGCTATAAGCATTTTTTCTCGAATTACTTGAACACCTCGCTCAGCTTCTTTGACCATCTCTGGCCTTAAAAGCTTTTGTTTCCCAACTTTAAACCAACCAAGACGTAATCTACATCTTCCCCCATACAAAGCCTTATAAGAGGCCATACCAATCGTGGCTTGGTAGCTATTATTATAAGCAAACTCGGCCAAAGGCAAATAATGATGCCATGAGACTCCAAAGTCGAGCACAATTACTCCTAACATATTTTCGAGCATCTGAATAATGTGCTCAAATTGGTGATCAGTGTGCGAGAGGAAAACCATACTAAAATCCAATCTTGTGCCTAAGGCCTCTTGCAATTTCCTTTAAAATTGGCTCATGAACTATGACTTTATGTCAAACGCAATTGTTATTGGAATCCCATGCAGCCTTACAACCTCATTAATGTTGATTTGGGCATACAGAGCTACTTCATACTTAGTTTTGATCGACAAGAAGTGAGCCAACTTAGTTAGCTGATCAATTATTACCCAAATGGCATCATAGCCACTTCTAGCCCGTGGTGAACTCATTACAAAGTTTATGGCTACATTTCCACACTTCCATTAAGGTATCGGTAATTGTTGAAGCAGTCCCGATAGTCTCTAATCTGGCAAGTCAAACACTTAAAGACATAGTTAGTCACATCTCTCTTTAATCTTAGCCACCAATACGTACACTTCAAATCATGATACATCTTGGTAGCTCCAAGGTGTATCGCATAGGCTACCACATGCACTTCTTCCAAACTCTCATTCCTCAAATTATCCATATCTTGCACATGAATTCATGATCAATATCTCATTAAACCATTTGGGCCGTATATTAAGTCTTAAGCTTTACCTTCACTCATATCTCTAAATATTTTTATCATATATTCATTTGAATCTTAGGCATTCTTAATTTGCTCTAAATATCATGGGTCGAATGCCAAAATGCGCCAACAAGGTGTTCAAGTGATTAATCTCCAAGTATACTTCTATATTGCTCAAATCATAGAAACTCAGCACCAAAGCCCTTCTCTTCATAGTCACATGTGCCAAACTACCATCGGTTTCCAACTTAAAGCATCCACTACCACATTCACTTTGCCTAGATGGTAATGTATGGTGCAATCATAATCTTTTAATAATTCTAACCACCTAGGCTGTCTCAAATTCAGTGCCCTTGCTAAAATATATACTTCAAACTCTTGTGATCTGTATATATTTAGCAGGTCTCTACATACAAATAATGTCTCCAAGTCTTGACGGTAAATACAATCACTGCCATTTCTAGATTGTGTGTAGGGTCATTCTGCTCATGCCTCTTTAATTGTTGTGAAGTGTATGATATAACATTCCTGTGTTACATCAACTCACAACCCAATCTAACTTGTGATGCATCACAGTACACGGTGTAGCCTCCAAATCCACATGGTGGGCTTAATACAACTGTAGAAGTAAGGCAACCTTTAAGCCTTTAAAAACTAGCCTTACATGCATCAAACTAGTCAACCTTAACTCCCTTCTCAATTAGTGTTGTTAAAAAGGATGTGACAATAACATCCAACTAAGCCCATCAAATTTTTAACTTCCGTTACAAACGTCAGCCTCGACCAATTCTCCATAGCTTTGCCCTTGTTGGGATCCACTTACACCCTTTGTTCAGACACCATGTGTCTCAAAAAAATGACTTTATTCAGTAAAAACTCACAATTCAAAAATTTAGCATATAACCTATGCTCTCTTAGGGTCTGAAATACAATCCTTAAATGTTTTGCATGTTCCTCCAAGCCCTTAGCATACACCAATACATTGTCTATGAACACAATAACAAATTTATCCAAAATGCTAAAAAAACCTTACTCATCAAATCCATAAATGTTGTAGGTGCACTAGTGAGTTTAAATGATATCATTGAAAATTCATAATGTCCATAACATGTGCGGAATGTCATCTTCAATACATCACATTCTCTTATTCTCAATTAGTGATACCTTGAGCATAAATCAATCTTAGAGAAGCACACGACACCTTGTAACTGATCAAACAAGTCTTCAATCCTTGAGAGTGGATATTTACTCTTCATTATCACTTTATTCAACTATTGATAGTCAATACATAACCGAAGGTTACCATTCTTCTTTTTTATGAATAGCACCAAAGCTCCCCAAAATGAAGTACTAGGATGAATCAAAGCCTTATTCAATAAATGCTCTAGTTGCTTCTTAGGCTCTTTTAACTCAATTAGCACCATTCGATAATGAGGTATTGAAACTGGCTACATACCTAGAATCAAATTAATATAAAATTCAATTTCCCTTTTAGGAGGTAATCCAGGCAATTCTTTTGGGAATACATCCGAATACTCACCTATTACTAGTACAAAATCCACACTCCCTTCTTTTATCTAAACATCTCTTGTCATCACCAAATACCTTTGGCCTTTTTGCCTTGGCATCGATCTGATTGCTGCATCTCCCACAGACACTTAACTATCGTGCCCATATATTACAGATAAGGATTTTCTTGGAAACTTAAACTTCACAAGCTTACAATAGTAGTCTACCTTGGCACAACAAGATGCTAACTAATCCATGCCTCAAATCACATCAAAATTCAAAGTTAGCAACAACACTAAATTTGCTATCGGGTCCTTGCCCCTTGTGCAAACCACACATGATTTATATATATGTGTGTGTGTGTGTGTGTGTGTGTATATATATATATATATATATATATATATACTCAGCCACAAATATCTCTGTCAAAGGAGTAGTCACAATCAGAGGTTCTTTTACATTACTACAAAATTAATTAATTTCAGCACAAAGTGTGAAGGAATGAAGGAATGTGTGGATACAAGATCAAACAAAACTAAACTTCAATGTCACAAATAAGAAGTGTACTTATGACCACTACATTGGAAGTTTGAGCATCTTATGGTGTCAAAGCAAATACATGCGTTTAACCTCCACTTTCATTACCTGATTGTGTCGATCTTCCCCAATATGATGAGGTTATTCCCTTACCTTCGTCACCTCTAACATTCCTCCCAATTTGTGTTGTTCTACATGGGGTAGTTGCCACTTATCTCACATAACTATGGTCACCAACTACTGTCTACCTCTACATTGGGCAATCTCTCATCAAATGCCTAAACTAACCACATTCAAAGCACAATCTTGTTACTCTATGGCATGGTCCACCATGGGCCTTAATGTAATAATTACATAAAACATCCCTCTATTTGAGGCCTAGATTAGATGCTCCATTAGACTATTCTCATCTAGATAGTGGGCCAAACGAATCACTATTTCTAGGTGGTCTATGATAACTCTATTATATAGAGTTATTTTGACACATTTTAGGGGCTTGAGTAGTTAGATCTTTGAGATTTTAGGTTTAGATCATAGCATTTTAGGTGTTTTTCTATTTTAAGTTTCATTATATGTTGAGTAGTTAATTTAAGTTATTTTAGATAAATTTTATGTTTTTTTGTTCTAAATTACTTTCAAAATAGTTTTTGTTGATTTCTTTTATTACTTTTGTACGAAATTTGATGAAAAAGGCTCATTTGATGAAAATTCGTGCAAGTATGGTGATGGCTTCTTCCATGTATGTTGCAGTATTTTGACCATATCTCTTTCTAAAGTACTCCAAATGAAGTTATTCTTAACTACTAGAATTCTCAGAGGAAGAGCTACAACTTTCATGCTTACCACTTTATCTAGTTCTAATCAAATCGTCATCAAAATATTTATCTATCTCAAAGCACTATAGTAGTATGCATAAACTGAAAATGATGCGGTATTTAGAGCATATATTTCAATCAAAAAGTCCAATTGACTTGATTCTTGAGCCATTGGAAATTTAAGAGATAGGAATAAAATTTTATATTTACCACTTTGCCCAATCCGTACCAGATCAAGGTGAAAATCATGTTTAAAGTTGATATATCATTGCAACACTGGGAGAACAAGGCTACAACGTTGGTTAAAGGAAATGCACCATACGGTTTCCTGAGAGCTCAATGCCACAGTACTAGAGAAGTAGCACTATAGCACTACTGTAGCAAAAATCTAGTGCTGCAACCTTAAGAAATCAAAACCGCAGCATTGGGCAATTTTCCAAAAATAAAAATTTAACGAAATTTTAGAAATTTGGTTACTTGGAGCCTATTTAAGGGACCTCTTTTAGAGGTTTAAAGGAGGAGGCAGCAAACAATTATTCTAGAGATTTTAAGCCAAGAACAAAGCAAGAAAACAAGAGAATTGAGATCATAAAGCTTTAATACTTAGTTTTTTTCTCTACTTTTGTGTTTCTTTTATTTTCTTTGACTTGGATTCATGCCTAAATTTCTTTGGATGTTATTTTTATTAGTTATTATGAGCTAGATTATCTTTCTAAAATTGTGGTAGATTTCAACATGTAGTTTAAATATTACTTTCTTTTTTATTTATCATGAATAGGTGTAGTTTTGCTTATTCACATCTGTTCTTAATGCTTTTGATTGTCTGGCTAATAGTTAACTAACTTGTGAATCTAATTGAGACTCAACAAAGAGATTTTATATTGGACTAAGGTTTGAATAGTAATGTTCATGTCTCTTAGGTGATCTAATTTGTGATTTAGGTAGATATACACCAATTGTCATACATAGCCACATCAGGACACCTATTTAATGAATTTAATTTAATTGATTCCTATAGACATATAGTGAACTAATTAAGTTAGGTATTTATATAAGCAACTCGATGGAGACTTGTCCATAGCTTTGGATTCTAGGTTAGCAAAACCCCCAGGAAAAATAAATAAAAAGAAAAGTTTATATCATATGAAATGCTGAATAAAACCATAATCCTAAATCTTTAATATACTGGTTTTCTCAATTTATTTGTTAGTTTATTTAATGTTGATTTTTAATTGTTTTTAATTAGTTTTTTTTTTCAATTTTTGGATTACTTAAATCAGATTAATTTTTTTTATAATTTCAGTACATAGTGAAACTTTAGAAACAAATCTCCATAGGAACAATACTCTACTTCGTCACTATATTGCTTATTCGATACATATACTTTTGTGTGCAAATTCGACAATATTCTACGCATAGGAGTAGTTCCTCCATGACTCTCATGTTGTATGAACGTGTGACTTCTAATCGTGCTAAAATCTTTTTGGCCTTGATGGCTTGTGTTTGAGCTCTTCGACCTCTACCTCCTTCCATTCTAGATTCTAATCTCCTAGTCTCAATGATTCTAGCCATGTCCACCACTGTCGCATATGTGACAAATCTCTGAGTGGCCAAAACTCTAAAGAGCAGCTCAATTAATCCCTGAATAAATCTCTTGATCCTTTTATGTTTGGTTTAGACCATGTCAAGAGCATGTCTTAAGAGTTAAGTGAAACGGACATTATACTCTATCATCGTAATGTTTGGGGTCTATCTCAAAGTCCCAAACTCTTATGCCTTAGCATCTTTCATGTTCTCAGGTAAGTAACAATTAAGAAAAGCTTGGCCAAATTCCTCCAATGTTATCGAAGATGACCATGATGGCCCACTTCTCCTAAGTGTAATAAACCATATTCTAGGCACATCTTTCAGTTTAAAACCCACCAATTCCACTGATGATGTGTAGAACATCCCAAAGCCTAACCAATACACTCCATGTCCTTGAAAAACCTTTACGGATCTTCCTCTGCATATGAACCAATAAATAATAGGGGTTTTAGTTTCATAAAATCTATCAAAGTGACCTCAATAGCCCCTCTTAGGTGTTCACACTAAGGTACATAGTCTGGATCTTGCGAACTAAAATCAACCCGTTCCTTCAATGGTGCCTCACTTCTATTGCAGAACTCAGCAAATTCATGAGCCAAACTTTGTAACCCTACTACCGAATCCTCTAGGGTGACACCTCCTTCTATAGGGTAATCATCCTCGATTCCCACATTCTCATCTCCGGAGTACATATAACTTGGTTCCTCACTTCAAGTGGGTTTCGTTGCTCTATTCCTACCACAGTGCCTTGATCTGGACACTCATGGTAGTTCCATAGGCTCATTCAAGGCATATTGCTCTCTCGTCGACCTTGAGACAAGCCTCATCTTAGGTAACATCCTGCACTAAAACGAAGCAAAACCATGCTCAAAATCATAATTGCAAAATCCAAAGGGTAGGCTTACTAAAACATGGAAGTTTATCCAACCTCCTGCTCATAATTCGAGTTGTAACCATAAACCATGAACAAGACTTTATGTTAATCCCAACACTCCACTGACAGACACAAATTTACCTAGGACTTTCTAACCTAAGTACTCTAATACCAACTTTGTCATAACCCAACTTGAGGGTTTCAAACCGATGCACGAGTCCAACAAGCAAGCCCACTAAACCTGAGCAAGCCTCAAAGTCCAAAATCATTCAACATAAATGCCAAGGGATTTAATAGTCAAATATTCATAATAGAATTCAAACATGATAAATTAACCCTGGCTCACAATCCATACAAATATTTATAAGGCCATATATTGGCTATCCAATGCTAGTTCACATAACAACCCTTACACAAGTCTTTAGGGGACAACGTGCCTCCAGTCCATCGTAAACTTGCATGCTCTCGTAAAATCAAGAGTTATCAACACTTATACACAATTTCAAAAATCACCTCATACCCGAGGAGTTAAATCCAACATCATTAGTAAAAATAAGGGAGTTGCAGAAAGTCGTATAGTTCTTACCATGCAAAAGAACACGTATTGAAAACCCAAATAGATATCACTCTAGAGTTGGTAATAGAAATAAAGAACTCGTGGACCTACTTCCAGGTCATAACATCCAAGAGCTCCACTTCACTGGATCCCCACAACCATGGTAGTTTCAACGATGTTGGCCGACATCAGAGAAATCAGGTAGTCGCAACTGCGTATATCACTTATGGCCTAGCCACATATGTCAACCCGCGGCCATGCCACGTATATATCACAAACTATGGCCCCATCCACGTTTAACAACCTGTCAGTGACCCAAAGGTTCTCTAGCTAGAGCTTACTTGTGCACAATAGTCACACTATCCCAATGTGACATTCAACCTACTCTCGAATCTCCTGGTTCGGTAAAATCATTTAAAATTCAAGTTAGGTTCTTAAAAGCTTATTTTAAAACCATTTTTGAAATATTCAACTTGGTAACATGACAAAATCCTTTACAAGACTTTAAACCATAAACCCTTTGCATGAGGTTAAAATATCAATCTGCATGGTGGATATGTGTTTCAATCA